>NC_092860.1:43894398-44186662 GCF_032062135.1 Pyxicephalus adspersus
ATCTATATATATATATATATATATATATATATATATATCTATATATATATCTACGGTATATATATATAGCAAAAATTACATAAGTGTGTATGTGTATATATATATATATATATATATATATATACATATATCTTGAAAAGCATATACCAATCAGGCAAACAGAACATTAAAAACTACTGTCAATTTATTATTATTATTTAACTAATATATATATATATATATATATATATATATATATATATATATATATTAAGGATTTAGATTTATTAGTTGGCTAAGCTCTTCTGGGCAGGGTCCTCCCCTCCTCCTGAGTCACTGTCTGTATCTGTCTGTCATTTGCTACCCCTATTTAATGTACAGCGCCGCGTAATATGTTGGCGCTATATAAATCCTGTTTTTTATTATTATTATTATTATTATTATTATAATTATTATTAATAATATTAGTAATATTTAACTGTCAGTTCTTGGTTGTGTTGGAACCAAGAAAAATGTAAGAACTGGAGCAACTTTAACAAGGGTAAGACTGTGATAGCTGGACAACTATGTCAGTGAATTTCCACCCTGGAAGGTCTAGTGGGTACATTCTACATAGACACAGTTACAACGTAGTGGACAACCAGTGAACCTATCACAGGGTATACAGGGTATACAGGGCTCATGGATATGCAAGGTGTAAAATGATGGCCCAATCTGGAATAATCTCATCATAGATCTACTGCAGCAATACTGGTCACAATTTGCTGTGTTGGAGCTGCACACAAATTATACCTACAATAGGCACCAGTGCCTTCGAACTGGACCATATTGTAATGGTGGTCTGGACTAGTGAATCTTTTAGGCTTTATTTTAGATCACGTGAGTAGCCAGGGGAGTCATATACCAGGCAACAGGAAGAAGGTTGACCAGCATTGGCAATGTGAACCGAAATAATTTCTGCTAATGTCTTGGTGTCAGATACCACCTTCGGAGGTCTAGTGGGGTCCACGCTTCAAGAGGGCAAAGATGTTTTGGAGGCACAAGTGGGAAATATACACTACTGGGCAGAAAGTTTTAACATTTGATTCATCATTATGTGTTTGTATATATGAAATACTTTTCTATTCTTTTATTTCTACTCTATTTAAAACTTTTCTATCATAATTTTTACTATGGATCTGTTATATTTAGCTGCTGTTTGTTGTTAATGTCTGTTTTAAACCTAAAAGGTCTTCTCCAACTTCTGATTCTCTATACGGTGCACTGAAAGCTGCGTGAGGCTCTTTTAGAAGCAACAACTCCATCTTGTGGATGGTTGGTTCTGTAATTTAGAAGCACTAGAGATTTGTCTTTTGTACTTTGTTGTTGCATGCAAAATTTTTTATTTCCTACTTTTTCATTTTATAGTAGTATAATTCACTTCTACAACACCACCATTGCACGGATCAGAAACGCAGACCCCCAACATCTTCCAGGATCTAATTTTTCATAGGATAGAACGTCAAGAAAAAGATGAAAAAATGTTTATTTAAACATTCTAAAATACACAGGGCTGCTTCTTCCTCAAAGGAAAATCATGGATGGATCTTTATGTTATGCTTTACTAAAAAGCTGCTTGACAGCACAACTAAATAAGCACTTGATATAAGACTTTTGGCTGCTCATCGTTTATATGAAAGCTAAACCCTATTTTTAATATTGTGATGGGGCTAGCAAGATTTTATTGTCATTTGTGTCCTTGCTAGTGACAATAACCTTTCAATTTGTCCTGGCGACCTAAAGTAAGGGGAACTTCAAGCTTTTAAACTGTCATCTGAACAGGAAAGGACTTTTTTTAATGGGAACATTTGTTGCAATGAGAACTAAGAGGGAATTTCAGCTCACTTTAAGAAGATTTTCAGTTATGTCCTGTTGCATAAGAAGGAAGAATGAGAAAGGATGAAAAGGGATGAGAGGGGTAACATGATTTTTCAGAACATGTAACAAAAATAAAATAAAATACAACAGATATGTTATCACTGAATTCTATATAAACAAATCACTGCTTTGTGGATTTGCAATCATTTTAGGCAATTTTAGGTTGATTGGCTGCTGTGTTTGATTGTTTGCAGATATGTTGTATATTATATCTACTTTGTATAGTATTGCTTCAAAGAACAATTTTCTAAATTGGAAAATCAGTTTAATCTATATACCCCATATATGTTATCAGCAACCCTTTTTGTACCTAAATTGGTGAGACTAAAATTTGGGTAATCACATTTTTGTTGACCTGGGTAAGAAAAATGAACCTAGGCACGGAATGATTGAGCAAAGTTTGTATTGTTAAAATGTAACATGTATGGTGATCTTTAGTAAGTCCACACATTACTACAGATGTTCCCCAAGCTGATGGTTCGAGTTACAATATTTAGAACTTATGATGACAATACCAATACAGAAATTTGGTGTCGAAGGCAAAACGTTACACCGTATGCAGTACAATACGTACCATACCGATCAACATTTTATGAGACTCGTGGGTAGGCTAGGCTGGTTACCCCAGCAATGCCACTATACTATATGTACACCTAGAACACACATTGGTTGATTCAGGTGGGAGGTCCAGGTCCAGGTGGCAGGTTATGGCCGAGTCTACTATTCCATGTACCGTAATGGGAGTTCTAGTAAGCAGTATTAGGCAAAACTGACACCATGCTGCCTAATAATATGTTGAGACACACATCTGTCCTATATGCATTTATTAAAATAATGTACCTGTTCTGACTTACGTACAAATTCAATTTAAGAGCAAACCTACAATCCCAATCTCGTATGTAACCCAGGGACTACCTGTACTATAACTACTTGTTGCTGGGATGCTGCACTCCTACCAGACACAGGTGCATAGTCTTCCCCACACCAGGACTGCGTCACCTTTTTTTTCAAACACCAGACTTCTTCTTCCTTCTGTATTCCTCCTCTTCCTCCCCAGTCTTAACAGTGTACAGTAACTTTGGTTCCTGAACAAGCAGCACTTTATTGCAAAAAAGGACAGGTAATGTCCCTTCTGCAATGAGCATTCTTTCTGGCCTGATCGCTCTCTACAGCGTTGGTTGCTGGGATTCCTGGCTTTACCAGTTTTCCCTGCAGTTGTACAAGTGCACAGGAGTTACATCATCTTAGCCCAACCAGTCAAGATGGCCGGAGATTGGAACACGAATGAAAAGAAAGAAGATGACGGGTGAGTATAACAGGGTTTAGTTCTGGCTTCAGGCCAGCATCTTAAATAACTAGGTCCAGAAACAGCCAGGTCATTAGCATTTTCAGAAGCATCAGCAATAGCAGCCCTAATTTTTTTTATCAGTATACTTTTCTTTAGTTGTGGGGTTATTTACCATTACATTTCATGGTATAGATTAAATCACAGCACTTTATACAGAGCCCCCTATAGCACCCTATATAATTAGGCAGAAAAGCTATATATTTATTTATGTGATACAGCATAATGCCTATAGATGTGTGGCTACTTTTTGCTATTTACACAGCTGCCTACAACTCTTAATCACTGTGCTATTATCCTGTTAGCCTTGCTGTTGACAATGATACAGAATAAAACACAGAAGGTCTGGGTACATGGACATATGGCCTTCAACTTAGTGCCCCAATGTTCTGCCAACAACTGCTAGTAAAGTTTGTTGCCTTTTCCTATTTTTGTATTCACCATTGTGCTGCCATTTTTCTTTTCCCCAGTTGCTGTTTGTCTAAGTTTTCTCCAACCGCACCAAAGAGGTGCTTTATAGCCTGTTGGTTAAAATAAGCCACACTACATGCTGTATTTTAATATTAAGAATATTTCTCCAATAATATGGAATCCAACACTATAATGGTTAAAAAATTGGTTTCCTGTTGTGCCACGGCATCTGCAAACTCCCCAAAGACTAACCACTGTCAGATAAAATCACAAGTAAAAATTGTGTGTTTGGATAAAACCCATCTAACCAATGTTCCATGATCAGACAGTGCTTGATCACTTCGCTTGGCAAAGATTAAATAGATTATGGATGAACACATACTTTGATTTGCTGGCAATGGCTGGCCAATTAAACCTGTTAATTCATCTCCAGACTGTAACTACATGTAGAAGTCTAGCACATATCTTTATGGTTGGAGAATGTCAGCGGTAGGAATAGAAGATCCACTTGGTATTACACAAAACTAGGTATGTTAAATAATACAGCGTAGCTATGTAGGGAGTATTATGAAGACAACCACTGTCATCCTTTTTTATTGGCAAAACAGGTAAGATTTTTATAATGTTCAAAAAGAAATGACTATTCTAGTGTTAGACGGAGTGTTTGTCATTTCCTTCTGGCCAGAACCTCCACCCTCCTCCCCTTGTTCTCTTGGAACAGTAGCTTTCTTTGTAACCGAATGCTGTTGTATTCTAGAGGGAAATATCTACCCAGGAATGTGCCTATAACGTAACATGCCACGAGAGGCAGGCATTGGAAACCTTTAAAAGATTCAACTCCTCCCTAATGAAAACATAGAATAAAGCCTAAAAAAACATGGAAACATGCTTTACTCATTCTCATATATTTGATGATAGGAGATAGTAAGGTAGCCCCAATTCAAGGTTTGATAACTGCATACACGTTCATACCGTATTTCAATAAAGTAAAACTAAAACCTTTCTTCTTTTTAAGTGTTTCAGTATGTTTTCCATCATCTCTCTTTGTATACAGTTCTCTTTAATAATTTTTTGCCTGGTCTTAACAACCTGATGGGCAGCCCAATGACCAACTGAAGGGGTGCACATGGCAAGCTGACATTGCTGCTGCAAATTATTTTGTCTTTTTCCCCACTATGGAGATTTACACTCTATATTTGACACAGTGACCAGTGTCATGGGCAAACAAAAGGCTGTTTTTATAAAACAGGGAATTAGACATTCACTCAAACATTCCCTGGTGGGAATCTTCCAGGGATATGTGTTTCAATGACAGTAACTGATTCCAACCAGGGAATGTTTGAGTGAATGTTGGATTCCCTGTTTTATAAATAGAGCCCCAAATAAATAGAAATTTACATTTTGGGAGTTTTTAGAAAAAAGTGGTGCTAAAAAAAAAAAATATATATATTTATTGTAGAGTTGCTAGGATTTCATCAAGATATTAGCAGGATCATTTTATAATTGACTTTGCATATTTAGTTAGTATTTTCTGATCAAGCTTTAAGTAGTTTTAAAATGGCAATACATTATTAACTGAAGTATCCATCAAGGCTTTTAAACACTTGACATATATGTCTCCTATGTAAATTGTGTGTCAGCTGTCCCACATATTATGGCTATTGATTTCTTGCTTTTCACTTCAAATGCCATAAGGAATACTGCATCCCTTAGGGGAATTAAAAACTATGTCGCTGGCTTTTTTGAAATCCAAAAGCATATGCGTATAGTTTAAACATATATACAATATAGAGGTCATTTCTGAATATTTCCAGCCAATGTTTACCTAGCTTTTGCAGATTTTGTACACTGAATTCAATGTTAAAATGTGTGAACCAATGTTTTATAAAAAAAATAGTATATTAAAAACCTTGTTCTATGCACAGGAATTGCCTGTGTATGTGAAGATGGTTGTTTGATCCTTAGCAGGTTTATCACTGCTTATTTAAACCAGTGGAGTATCAGCTGTCCCTGGTGATTGGGAGCTGATAAACAGCTTTTTTTTAGTTATTACAGGAAAGAGCTAACTATCCCTACTGATTTACGAGAAGGATGAATTTTAACACCACTTAAATATTTAGTGCCTATGCTCATAATCTAGCTAGGACTACAAATAATTTCAAGCAGTCCATTTAATGTATGATTTATATAACTTTCACTAGACAATATAGTTTTCTACATGGATTTGAAAATGTGTGAATCCTGGGTAAACTGTGTGAGTCTTGTATTGATAAATAGACCCTAGTGTATAGTTTATTTAAGCCTAAGAACAGAACTGTAATACATAACAAATTTCCAGTTCTTAGGTGTGGCAGCTGTATTATTGCATTGTAACCCATTGCCATGCATTGCAGCATCGTAAAAAGCAACGGTCGCCAACTGGTGATTTTGGGGGTCCGCGGCTCTGGTTGGTGCACCCACAAGCGGGGTCAGGAGAAGGACCCCACTGGGGGGGACGCACCAGCCAGAGCCATGGGCCATGTCCCCAGTACAGTACCCAGGCTCGGGGAAGTGGGCAGACTGTATCCCTGGACACAACTCGCCCACTCTCCCATTGCAGGCTGAGATCTGCGATGGGAGAGTGGGCAAGGTTATGTCAAAATTAAGTCACTCTGGGGGAGATTTCTCCCCCTTTAAATGACACCCGGCTCCCTGCGCATGCAAATGGTGATTTTAGTGGTCCGCGAAGGACGTGTCTTGACTTACTGCACTGCACATGTTCTATGCCTTGTTTGCATGTTAGGAAAATGTAAGGATTTAAATGGACCCTTAGCTTAAGGTTACTACATTTATCAGTATACTGAATTTATCTCCTAAACAGAGGTGAGATGTTCTTTGGTGCATATAAAACACCAAAAGAGAACTAATACCAGAAGTTCTTGTTAGGGTTTATACATATTTTAGGTTTACTGTATGTGCTAAGGGTAACAGCACTTTTAACGAAAGTTTTGCTCATTTATCGGAAAAAAGCTTCAATATAATAAAACGTTAAATATTAACAGGGTATTTATTAAGACATTAATAATAAGGGAATTTAAGTACAAGCAATTTTAAGTTTAGGACACGCATAGTCAAAAAATAAATTGCTTATTACTTTTTGCTACATTGAATATATGGAAAATGTAATATTCTTTTCTTGGTTTTCAGCACATACGGAATTGAAATTATGGTATTGTGATTGTTCAGTTTTCACACATCAACTGGCGATTCCTGAAAAAGAAATTTGACTGATTTACTGTACGAATGAAAAAAGTGTTAGTATTTAGAAGGCAAGTCATAGACCTGCTTCCAGGAAGTGAATGTGTTCTTCCTCTCTGGGATACAATACCAACGATGCATTGCTAGTAAACCGTATATCTACAGCATACATATATGTCATTATCACTGTCACCTCATATATATTATATAATGCCCATGAAGGGTAGGTGCAAAGATTAAAGAGACCTGGTCATATTATAAAATGTATTAATCTAAGCAAAGACCTGAAAAGTAGAGTACTTACTTTTTCTGTTCACAGTGCTCAATGCCGCTCGGTGGTGGGGAACTGATCTGGAAATGTTCATCTACTATCCCCTTAAACTCTGACTAGTTCCTCTCTCTGACTTAATGCTACATAGTTACATAGTAGGTTAGGTTGAAAAAAGACAAAAGTCCACCAAGTTCAACCTCTAGGGAAATAAACATATCCCAGATATAAATGTGGGCTAATGTGGGGGATCCAGGAGATTGACATTCCTGGAAGTGTCAGCTTCCCAGTCACATTCAGGGGGATGGTCTGCTACGGAGCAGTGTTAAGTGGAATATACTGTACACTAATATGTAAAAGAATGTGCTAGGATTAAGACATTTGATTGGGATGCTTTAAAGCCTATACATTGATAACCTTTTTTGTATTAAGCTTTCCACATTTAAATATAAAACTAAAAAACTTTTAAGTGCTAAATATTCCTTTCAGGTTGTGAGACCAATACATTTCTATTGAATGTATTTCCTTAGGGAAAATATAAGGCTGAAGGTACCATGGATCATATTTGCTTTAAACTACGCTCACTTTTTGGCTTTCAGCTAGAAAGTGTGAGTAATATGCTAAATAAATGTGACCTTCTGTTTGATGCCAACTGAGTGTCACCATCTGCTCTTTACATCATGTGCTTTACTCCAATTTTTCTTTAAGTGGTTTACAGTATTTTCCACTGGATATCAACACAGCTACTTGCAAGATGGTGCAAAGGAGCTACAAAGGTCTTAGAATCAACCTAATATGAATGCAGCATATTATTATGTCATTCAAATAATCAACTTTAGGTTCAGAAATTCAACATCAAATGTTTTAAGCAATTTTCACTGCATTTTGACTTTTCATGTTAAAAATGATGACGTCTCTGTGTTTGCCTAAGCGATGATGACATTTTGGTACTTAGAAACGGCAGCCAAAGCAATTATGTGAGTTAACCCTTGTGTTCTCTTTTGCCTGATCCTCAGATTCTTCCTAAAAGGCAACCTGTCACAAACCTGGGCACTTTATACTGTTACAAGATTGTAATCAGCAAAACCCACGGAATCAAAAATATAAAATGTCCAGCTCCAAAAATATAGGCAGCTGATATTATATGTAAATTCTATCTCTTGCTATATATAGGTTGACATTGAAATACACCTTTAGCAGGCTATATCCCCGGATTTGTTGATTTGATTTGTGGTTATTACTTACTTCTGACAAAGAATATTTTCATCATGTGCTTAGTATAATTAGCCCAGGTTTGTGACTGATTTGCATTAAAACAAATCATCATATAGAGGCTGAGCATAACATTTAGGGTGACACCAATGTAAAAGTTAGACAACTGTGAAGGGGAAGCATTTCTTTCAAAAACAGGAATTGTTCCATTAAAAACAGGACATTTGGATGTTGTCACAATTCATAGACTGCTTTTAGTTGTTGTCTAAGTTTACAGTCTTCATGGTTTCTAAAAATACCTATGATGTAAAGTTAAAAAAAAATACTTTCAGCAGTAGCCAGGAAAACTTGCACTGCTGGTTGTAACCCTCCCCACAGCCCAACAATTTGTCTTTTTATGGTCAAATTACAAAAATTATTTAGAATGGAATGGGCAGAAACTGACAAACATAAAGAATCCAAAACACAATCTTTCTTTGAAACATGAAAGAGTTTCATTGCTAGACTTAATACTCCCACAAAAATAATAAAATGTGTTTTCAACACACCACATGGAACCTAGGAAGGGAGCTGGAATTTTGTATGGAAAATATCCCTCATCCCACATCATCATTATTGTACAGGTGTCATAGTAGCAGAAAGTAAAAGACTCTTTACCTCTCTACTTATACCTAAACAAATATTTTGGTTGGAGTTGGACCTAAAGATCTAAAGACCATTTCCCGCATATTTACAGTATGTCAATGCAGATGGTGGTGCACAGCATACTTTGTTGGCTCGGGGAAACAATAGCAACCAATAAAATATCCAAATACTTATTCTACTATTTATCCCAAATTTACAACTGGATGCATAGGACATAGCAAATGCCACAACTTCCCCATCCATTTGTGATTGAGGTTGACCACAATTTAACTAAACAAGACCCCAGACTCACAAGGCCACAGTTTAAACAACACGAACGGGTATAATTAAACATTTTTTTACTTAAAAGAAGTGTTTTAATTGCTTTTGTAGTACTCTTGACGTATACGTAAACAACATCATAGCATTATTAAAGCATATACAGCTAAGTACGTTAGGTTTGCAGGTGACATTTGACACAAGGATTGTTTAAGTTTAGATATTCTACTTGGTTTAGGCAACAATCATTTCATGTTCATGACTACCCATTGCCAATGAGGGTTCTCTAAATATAGCACCAGTATTCTGAGCCAGAGTTGTTGTTAGAACAGCCAACCAAAACTCATTATTGCTTCTTGAATTATAACAAACAAGAGTCAAATATCAGCTCTGTTTTTCTCAAGCAAACCACAGCATTCTTTTGAAATATTGTTTATCAAAAGATCCTTTACTTTCAGACAGTAATTTGCCAGTATCCAACCATGCCTTTCACATGTCTCATCAGAAATAAGTTAAAAGCATCTGAAAAGCTCTTTATTTAATTCAGTCAAATGACAAAGTCAGCTGAAATACAGACATAGTTAACTAAATAAAATTTTACACGCACATACATTTAAACATGTAGTAACAGCACTTAAAGCAGAACTAGTTCATTTTTCCTTTTGTAATGCAAACACTGTGAAACTGTGTAATTTATAAATACTGTACTTGCAAATGTTTAAGATTTCTTAATATGTACCCCAGGCAGTGCAGTTTCCACACTAAATAGCTATAAGGGTAAAAGGAACTGCACCCCAATGGATACTTACCAAGTTTAGATATTTATAGCACAAGTCTTGACAACTAATTACTGGGTGTCATTTTTTTTAAGGGACCTAGGGCTTTGACAGTTTACACTGAACAAATTTGCTGAAATCCTTGTATTCGCCAATGTTCTGTAAATATTGTGGTATATCATTTCTATACTCTCTTCCATTACATATAATTTCTGTTCGGTTTTGATAAGCTGTAAAGTAAGTTCAAAGAACAAAATGTATATAATAAAAATATAAAATATATATTGCAGTCCTTAGACATGATAGCTGCATTAGTTTCCTTTTTTTCTTTCTTCATGACCTGGTATTGCCAATAACACACTCTACTGTACCTACGGAGAAGGAACATAGCCACCATTGGACAGTAGCAGCTGTAGAAGGATAAGTGTTAGATGGACTAGAAGACTTAGAAGTGAATGACAAAAAATATAAATAATAATTATAATTCAATTAAAATAGTAATATTACATTTTATTTTAAAGGCATGTACCCTTAAATATTGCACACATTGAAGACAATACTACTGAGTAATGGTTTCCTTTTATCTTTGAATAATCCCCCTAATATCCTTCCCATAAACCAGTTTATTGATTCAGAGACAAACAACCATATTAACTTATGTGAACTTGTATATGCACAGATACATACAATGAGCGAGCAGGTTTTTGATAGTGAGAGACAGTAAGCACTGAACTTGTTTTTCAAGTAAGTTATTATATTCAGGATAACACTGACAGAAATAAACAAATTCTTTTAAATCTGCCATTCTCCCAGCCCTAATTGTACATTTTTATTGGGCTTCATAACTTTTAAATTATAAGCTTTCAGTTTTTTAGGCTTTTCACACTAATTCGCCCACAGGTGACTCATGTAAAATTGAAGAATAGTAGATATATGTGAACTTTTCTATAGCACAATCATGGTAGCTTTCTAGGGTAGCTTAGTATATTTTTTTTTAAATATTGGTCTGCAACAAACAAGGCAGCATGAAGTTATTGCCATATGGTATTCTTTACTTTGCTGTGAATACAACAAACTTTTAAAAGTTTACCCTTTAATGACCAAAAAATGCAATAAGGCACTGGTGCTGATTTACTAAAAGATAATCATCACACTGTTCCACTTCCTATCTAGCGGTACACTTGATGTGTGTATTAGATTGGTTCCGAAATGGGGGTTCTAAACAATAGATATCACTTGAACAAACATTTTGCCCAACACCCCTGCACTTCCTCCCGTGGTTGCCACTGTCGTCTATCCCAGAAATTAAATCTCATCCTATGATTGGCTACACATGGGAGATGGAAATTTTTGGGTAACAGTCCATCGTCCAACAAATGTCAGACCAATATATTCGAGGGGGAGCCAGTCTTCTTCCTTTTGCAACACAACTCATTCTCACTGAAAGCATACAAAACCTCTGTAGTCAGACACGTGATTATTGCTGCTATCTCCTGTATAGCCACCTGCTGGTGGTGCCCTAAACCACCTGCCATTTGGTTATGGTTACACAGGGTCAAATAAATCCACCGCATGGAAGACCTTACGTCCTCCATTTGAGACACCAACAGGAAAGTAGCTAATACATGGTTTTATTGGTTGTAATTTACAAAATCCAATGAATACCATAGCTACGTTGCCCAAAATGAACTCACTGGAGCTCTACGCTACCGGTCCATTTTCGCCTTATTTTTGGGACGCCCGCTAGCCTTCCCCCCTAAACTTCCTCCATGGGTAGTCCCCCACTAATGGAGCTTGTCCCCCCCTTTTATTTCTTTACCTTATTCTGGTTCAGTATGATTCCACATGTCAGTTATTCGATTTTCTGTACCAGGCCGTTTGAGTTTGTTTGAAATACTCTATATGAAATTGCAAAGTTTTAATAGTTTTTACTGCTGTATTTTGGTGTTATTGCATTTCATGCCTCCTCATCACTGGTTTCTAATTTGGTGTGATGATTAATAAACTGTAAAGTACATTTAAGTAAAGTAACTCATTTGTAATTCAAATTGTTTGCATTTATTTGCATTTAGAAGAGGTGACCCCTTTCTCCCCCACTGAGGGGGTAGTGGGGTCGCCAGTTGGCAAGGGGCTTATCCCAGATTTGGGGTTCAAAGCCCACTGCAATGTAAAAGAACACCACAAAACCTCTTTTTTTTGTGTCCCTATTGACCCATGTGCATCACAACATTTTTTCTGAAATTAAGGTAAAATAAATAAAAAAAACTTGCCAATCCCTACTGTTCAGTGTTTAGCACACTTGTCTAATTTTTTCCCAGCATTTTAGCAAACGCTTTAATTGTGTGATAACCTAGTAATATAATATTGCTGCTGAAAAGTAAAAAGACTAAACATGTATACTAATAACACCAAAGCCAGATGTCACAAACAATACTCAATGTGATATTTTACCTGAAGGTATGTATCATATGTCATATGAAATTAAATTAACCACAATCATTAAACATGACTGCTATGGGCACCATTTATTAGTTCCAGATTGGCAATGTGTTAAAGACACCAGATGTTCAGAAAATAAGTAATTATTCAAAGTTTACATTAAAAATGAATCCTGCGATATTCAACTAGTAATTGTTTGGTTTTGAGTCAATAATTTACTAATTATTACTATAGTGTTTCAGAATTGCAAACCAACATCACAAAGCATTACAACTCAGTACATTTAGTTACTGCATCAGCCAGTCATTTCATAGGAGAGATCAAGAAAGCAAACCTGCATAATATATAATTTTTGGAATGTTTAAAACCCCATCAGTGAAGCTTTGTTGTTTTGTGTAATCTTCATAAAAAAATAGTAAAATCCTACTGCATGGAGATTATCAAATTGTTCAATATACGAGAATGTTTGATGTTAAGGAAACCTGGGCTGAAAAAATTGGTAAGCCACTATCAGGTTGTAGGTGGCTAGCTGTCACGTTCATCTTAAGCTTTCATTACTTACTGACCTGGAGCCTCATTACATAAATGCTTGTTTTAGATCATTCACTGAGATTAAAGATAGCCAGGCAACCCAACAGAAAATCATTCTTGGCGCAAGAATGAAAAATGTTATCAATGCAGACAAATGCACAGAATAGTGAACCATGGTAAAAAAAGAAACATTATGTAAATGTCCTACAAGTACAGACCAGCCTTTGAGTCAAGCATTGTTCATCGGCAGTGCAAGCTATATAGAGCTGAGACTTCTTTCTGCAAAGGCTTTTTGACATTAGTCAGGACCCCACAGTAAAGATCTCCTAAGTGGGGCTTAAGGTAAGTATTTGGATGCCACTCAGGGGGATGTAAGGCATTTAAAGGATGACTTTAATTAATCTTGTATCGTAAACATTGTACATGTATGATATTCTTCTCTTGTCCTTTATCAACCAGTTCCAGTCTAAATATACACTACCCTTTCATTATCATTATCTCTGTTATAATCCATTTAATCCCTTCTCTTCTGTCTTGCCAATATAACTGCTTTTTGCAATAACTATCTCTCTGCTCAGCATTCTGTTTGTGTTTGTTTGAGTCCCCCTGTCATGTATTTATCTTAAATTCATCTTCACCATAGTTCTATCACTATTACTCCCACATAAGGATTTTATTGCAGATGGGATGATTTTATTTTGAAGGCCTAGTTCCACTTTATTAAGCTTTGAAAAGGACTTCTGAAATGACACGACTTTGTTAAAAGTTTAGTGACTGGGTTCAGATCCATTTTAAAGTTGTCAGCACTTAGAAAATCCCATTAATAACAACCCACAGTCCAAAGACTCATTTTTACTGAATTCAATGTAATAAAACCTTTCTCTGCCCTGACAACATTTGATCCATTGTTTTCCAATGTAGCTAGTCTCAAAGGAAGAGCAAACTTCTTTTTTTCACTTTGGATTTGAAACATGAAATTTAGGCAAACTAAACATTCCATTGTTGTGTCTTTTTTTTTGTCATACAACCGGTGTGCTATAAATCATCATCCGAGATTCAACCTTAGCTAACCTTGTACCCAGATAATATCTGTTCATTGCTATGTAGCTCTATACGTCTGGGATATACATCTTTATCCTGCTCGTTAAATGAAAAGTCCAATTCAGCTGTAAAGCCTCCTGTACTTCTGCTAAGGGTTAGCAAGGGGAAAGAAAAATCCAAAAATAAGTCTTCCAAACAGATGAAAACTTTAACAGGTTCCCCATCTGACAGAGACCTACCTGAAAACCTGGATATGTGGGTTTAAACTGGAAGCTACAAGCCCCACACTTACTCCCAGTACATTAAGAGTAATCTCCTTGTCCCCAATGCAACTGAAACATAACACAGTCCATTCTTTGTTTTTCTTTGCATTGAGTCCTAAACCCTCAAGGTATAAATCATTTTGATAATCACAATTGAAAAATACATTAGCAGCAGAGAAGTGGCAAAAACACAGAGTTTAGCATGTATTGTCTTACCCATTCTACCCTTGTACATTTAAAAATGAATTTGACTATAAAAACTTTTTTTTCATATTTTATTGCAGTCAACAATGAAAACAATATACAGATAAATATTACAGATTAGTGAAAAATCGAATACAAGCAATTAGAGGTGTACAGGGAATTAAGGACAGAAACATTGAAATACATTAACACTTTTCTTATGTTACACTGTGCTCTCTGCTTGTTCTATACCTAGTAAACGAAACAAATAAGAAATACACATTTTTATTATTGTTTAAGTTGTATGTATTAAAATAAATGTATTAAAAAAAATTGTCTGTCATTAAATGTACAGGCAAAATCTCAATCAAATTAGAAGCTACTTCTTCTTTTAACTACAAGTTTCAGATGTTATTTTACACTAATCTTAGTTCAGGATTCCCTGATATTTTTGGTAAGGCGAGGATAAGTATTTTGAAAGAAGTGTTCGCTTTTTAGAAGTTTAAGTGGAGCTCCAGGTATTGAGACCCACCCTCTGAATCTCCTATATGTATTTTAATATAAAAAAAATGTTTTGCATTCCTAGGAAATGGTATGAAAAAGATTAATTCTGCTGGAAGAGAACATTTTCACTGGGCCAAAGAGAAGGTTTGAGAAAGCACTGGAGCATAGCGAGAGTAATTAAAATATTAAATATCTATTGTAACACAATAGCATGGGTGCTATTTATTATTACAACATAGGGGCTGATTTAGTAAAGCTCTCCAAGGCTGGAGAGGATACACTTTAATCAGTGAAGTTGGGTGAACCAGCAAATCTTGAATGGTCTTTTGAAAGTCTCTTGCTTTTTGTTAGCAAATGTTTTCAATCTTGGATCACATCCAATCCAGGTTTGCTGGATCACCCAGCTTCACTGATGAAAGTCCATCCTTCCCACCATTGGAGAGCTTTAAAAAAAATCAGGCCCATAGAGGGACAGGTGAAAATATGAAGAATAATTACATAGAGGTAATGTAATGGATTTGTAAGATGGCGCTGAGCCAGGAGGTGTAAAGGCACTTGCACTGATGGTGTGAAAAGTGAGGGGTGAGCTCTGTGTACTACACCGTCCATGTTATTGGTAAACAAGCTGTGTGTACAGGAATGCAGAGCTCACTGGTGATAAAAATACTGTAAAATGATATTTGTCTGTTGGAGGTCTCCAAAGTGATATGAATACGTAGAAATGGGCTGTTTGTACTGGATGTTGCTGGTATGTAAGTTGTATGTATTGGAATGCAAACCATATTCTTTATATGGACACAGGAGAGTCAGCTTGTATGTACTGTGTAGTGTACATTTCAGTGTTAGCATCAGTATTGGAAAGTGATCAGTTGTTTTTACAAGACTGCAGATTTTTGTGCTTGCATCGGGGGTTTAATAAAGTGATATGTTGCTACTGGCCATTGCTTTTCTCCTCCATAAACACAAGAGAAGACATGGAAACCCGTTGACCCACAGTGCCATTTGCTGGAATTAAATTTTAAACTGCACATGTGTAAGAGGCCTAAGCCTCATGTACTGCGGATTTCAGTGGTAGCATGGATACAAACAAGCTATGTGTTCTTAAATGCAGGCCTTCCTAGTGGAATGGATACTGGAAAGTAAGCTGTGTGAGAGGAACTGCAAATCTAACTGGGGACATGTATACTGTTTTCAATATATTTTAATGTTTTCTGCATGGTGAGGGTGGGATATCACTTGTTCTGCATGTTCTGCTGAGGAAATCATCCAGAAGTGAAACAGAAAGTTGCAAACATTTAAATTATTTTTTTACCCAATATACTCATCCACAATTCTGCACATACTTGGTTTCCATTACTACATCAAAATATATACAATTAATGTAGTAATGGAAACCAAGTATGTGCAGATTTGGGGATGAGTATGTTGGGTAAAAAAATGTAATAGTTTTGTGAATTTAATTTGTGAATAAGAAATTCTCCACTGCACAGCTTATTGTACATTCCAAATAAAGTATTGGTAGTTTTGAAAAATTGGGTATATTTATATAATTAATCACTTTAAATGCCCTTGTATAATACATTTTAAGTTATTTTTAGCTTAGGAAAATAGATATAACTATTGGTTTTAGCAGCTTCTACTCTTGTATAAAAGTTTTGTCAAGTCTAAGTATATGAGTCAGTTTGAATAAAGCTGTAGTAAATTGAGTAAATCAACAACATGTAATGTCATTATATTATTTTGATTTTGTATGTATCTGATAAAAGTGAAAATGCCACATTTAAGCAGTGTCAAGGTGTACTGTGTTTTTAGACAATAATAAATGACAAAGTCAGACACTAATGGTAATCCAATACGTTCCAGCCAGTTGGAATCCCTTGAGTTACTGCTTTAGGAGCAACATTTTCAAAATTATTTTTACTTCTTTAGGATGACATAAGAATGTAGCAGTTTGAAATTGTTTTTTACTGTCTACAAAATGTTTCTACTTTTCCAATTTCCTCTAAAGTACAGTGAACCAGAACAAATATTTCCTTTTCCCCAAAAATGAAACCAGCAGACATATTAGTGGAAAGTGGATTTATGAAAATAAAGGGTGTTTTTAAATCCTAATGAGAAGTACTGCTGCTCAAATTGTCAAAGACTTGCCAAGATGTCCTGGCTAATATATACGTTGTAGTATGTCCTATAACAAACTTTCTTGCTGTTATTAAAGGTTGCCACACACACAGGAGTGCTGAGGCTGATGATACTGATGTTGTACATAGTGCATGTGCAACCCTAAAGGGCAACATATCAGAGACGGATGCAACTAAAATGTATTCTATTGTCTGAAACCGTTAAAAAGGGATGTAATCAGTTACTAACTGCCCCTAAACAAATTATACATTATAAAAAAATAATTTTTATACCGATATTTGTTTTAGTGTTCTTCAGTGAAAACCAGTAGGGCTGAGTAAGCAGAAGGTCTTGGGGGTTGCTGAAGATACATTCTGGCACTTGCATGTCCTATACTTTATATCGGACATCAACATTTTAAATAACAGAGTTGATTTAAAGTAGAACTATAGTCACAATTTCCCCCTGTTCCTATATTGTTTCACCTTTGATTTGTTACACCTTTAAAACATATCAAAAACCTACAAGAGTAAAGCCTACATACTTTTATTACTTGCTTACTAAAAATCAGCCTCATGCCAAGTTAGATACTTAAAACTATAGATAAAGATTGTGAGCTTCTCTGAAGGACAGTTAGTGACATGACAATGGACTTTGTAAATTGCTGCTATATAAATACATCATATCAAGAGGAAATATTGGAACAATGTAGAAAATGTATTTACTTTTCTACTTTAGAAAGCTAACTTGTGCTTCATATTTAAGAGAACTTCAGCAACCTTGGTTAGTAATGGATTCCTGTTATTTTATTTTTTTCTCTTTAGTTTACAGCTATTCAGCCAAATTACACATAAATATGATTATAAAAGATGGGCTCTACAATGTTACATGAACACATACATGCTCCACAAAAGATGAATGATGCTTATTGAGGAATAAATAGTTTTAGCTTTCAACTCTATCTGGCATAGATTACCTGTTGCGCTCTAGAGTTTATTAAGCCATAATTTCCTAGCTTCTACCAGCTGTTGCTTGCTGTATAACTCCAAAGGTTGCTGCTGACCCATATCCATGTTAAATACTTCAAGAGTACAGCTGCGAAACAGATAAGGTTATGAGATATTGCATTCAACCATATTTCCCCCTAACCTCATTATAAATAGCATTTATTGTACAGTGATGTAATGCTAAATAATCACATGAACCTGGAGGAATTAGGCTTGGTTCCCTTTACAACCACTGAACTAATATAATATATGTATGACACCATGTCCCTAATGTGGCCTGAATTATCTTAGAAATGTAATTTTTAATTGAAATTCAATTTAGGTTTGATTAAAAATTGTGCAGCCTTGACCTCTGAACCTCTTAGGAGATCTTTGGTTGCATAATGTTATCAGAGGCTAGAGATATTTTTAATAAAGAAAATATTCAATCTAAACTTAATTTCACAAATTCATTAAATGGTAGATTATTTTAAAGTGGCCATGTCACCAACTATTTTATATTAAACAGCAATGTGCTTTGTTCACAAATGACTAATAAATAACATTTAAATAAAAAGCAAAACCAATAATTCACCCAAGCCAAGACTGTATGCTTATCATCCGTTTATAAATCCCAAAAGAAACTGATGGGAAAAAATAAATGAACTTTTTGTGGGTGCTCTGATACACCCAAAAGAAATTCAGGAGACCACAGTACTTTACTTGAATTGGGGGCAATTAAATCGCTACTAACATGAAAAAGGCTACAGAAAAACAACTTTTTTTTTGTTACAGCTGTTTCTGCAGAATGTGAGCCATCCTATTTACAGCAATGTAGATAGTTGATCCCAACATATGATTTCTTGTGTATTTCCAGTGCATATAAAGTTATTGGCCAATGCAATAAAGTGAACCCGAAGCATAGCCTGATATATTTTTTTTATATTTTGTCTGTCTGACAACAGCCACAAGTCACATCTAAAGTGAGTTTATATTAGGCAGTTTTGCTTTAATATCTTGATGTAGAAATGGGAACACAGGGGTGGGGTGGTGAAAAATTGGTTAAGATTGGAGTAGACTGAGGTTGTCTTTAAATAAATATAAGCCTCAGAAGCTGTATTTTATAGGTGTTATAACTGCATACTGTGTGAGATCTATATGTATATATATATATATATATATATTATAGTGGAGTCAGGAGTATGAGGCCACGTTTTCTGGTACTTTCCTTTATTTCACCTGGAAAATAAGGTAATAGACTCGGATAAGGAGGTTATAAAAGCAGCTGGATAGAATCCAAGTTTAGAGTCTCTTAAAAAGACTGGGTGGGCCAAATACTCCATCACTCCACAAGGCCAGGAATTGGAAGAACCCTGAAACACCTGGATGATCACAATGAAAGGGAATGGATTCCACTAGAAATTAATGTTAGGTTTGGGCCTGAAATAGGAATTGAGCCAGAAGTGCTGGGAATCCCAAGGAGGTCTCTAAATTTAGGTCGGCTGGATCTTTCGCACTGGGGTGAGTGTGTCAGGGCAAGTCACAGAGAAAGAGTGCTAGCAGCCTGTTGGAATAAGGCAGTATTGATTTAAACCAGAGAGTGGATCTTTTGTTTGTTTTACATTGACCCAGTACTCCTGTGATAGGACATGTGGCATATTACGTTTAAGGAGGCAAATAAATATGAGCAGGTTAGTATAAAATCTGATGTAATGTCCACAATACCTCTGTTCAAGCATTCAATATGTATAGTTTAATTATTAAATCCAATAGGAGCAGTGGCTACAGCAGGTGTGATCCCTCATTCCACCTGATAATCCTTATACTTACCTGTCCCTGATCCACAGAGGTTTAGGAGTGTAGCCTGTGGCCACAATCTCAGTTCAGTCCTATGGAGAGTTTAATAGCCTAGTATGAACTCTCCATAGAATTAAATAGTGGTAGCAGCATAGATAGTTAGAAAATGCTAAGATTCTAAAAAAGAGGCATTTGGGGGTCTGGGAGGACAGGGGACAACAATAATTTTAAATATTTTTACCAAAACATTGTCCTAAGAGTTAGAATCACCAAAAACTGAAATGTTACTTTCAGGTGAATGGACTTGTTAACTCATTCCCCTAAATGCATACTGTATAAATATAAAAAAAATAATTATTTTTTTCACAGCCTTTTCTGTTAATATAAACCTTAATACACATATGAAGCTAAAATGAATCTACTCATAGTTACCAAATTGATATATTTTTTAGTTCTTGCTTTTACCTAAAGCCTGTTAAAGGAATATTTTATTTTGTTTGTCCTAATAAGGTCACTATCCTATTCATTCTCTGCATCCAATGGCAAATTGGTATCAATGAAACCAATATAGAAATGACTTCATTTTGGCAATTGTAGACACATGAGGTTGTGGAGCATGTTACTACTTCACAGGAGTCAACTAATAGAACCGTATTGTGGTCCTGAGGTGTTTTGTCACTTTTTGGTATAGCACTTAGACCTTTGGCTGTGTCCACATGTTGACATGGGCGTCTGCGATAGTCATCAGTGGTTTTACTGTGTGACTCATTAAGTTGCTATGACAGTAAATCACTGTGTTTTGAATAACCTGAGACCATGTTATTAGCTTCATTGCAGCTTGGATTGTTTCACTGTATTATTCTGATTGTGCCATTATGTAACCTAAAGTAATTGGAAGATCTAAGGCAATTTGGCAAACAAATGTTAACTTGTTTTTCGCAATAAATACTAATTAACTATCATGCCATGGCATTCTTTCAGAAAGAGAGAAAAGTGTCTACATATTTGCATTTATATTCTTATTCAATTTCATTACCATATATTGCTGTTAGGGTTCAAGCATGGAATCTATTCATCTCAAGATAAAAGTGCATACTCATTTTTTTTATATTCTTTTGTCAGGTAAACCTGGAACGTTGGATTTAAATAGTTCATATTTTATTCTTCCAAATAGCAATCTCCTGCCTAATCTGCACCTTATATCAATATAAATTATTGCTAGCAAACATGAATGGTCATTTTCTGATCTTTATTGCTAGTTTAGTTATAGTTGGAAGACAAGAGAAGGAATTTGTGATATTCACAATCAGTGCATCACGTGATAATATAATGCAGAGAGTCCATCACATACTCTTCTAATACAAAAGCATTAACTAGAGGGTCTACATATTCCCATTCATGTTGCATCTACTTTAAAGGAAACAATAATTAAGATTGCAAATTCTGATTCTCATTTGCAAATTCTGATTCTCATTCTCATCTGCAAATTCTAGTCCTCTTGCTCTAAAGCTTACCTTCTTTCTTTAATATTTGAGCTATAGTCCCAAGAATAACAAGTATACAGATACGGACTTCTAGCAATACTCTGACTTTACTGATCTGCAAGGCAATGAATAAGGATGTATTGAAGCCAGTAGATCAATAGACAGAAAATCTATTTGCATTTTCCAAAAGAAACTAACACTCCCCACAGTTTTCTCATGAATGGTTAGTTTTATACAACCATCTATGGTTAGGTAGAAGTAGTTTTACTTTTGTACAATAAGATATGTTGTGACTTCTACTGACAAAAACAGTATAGGTTGTACAAAAAGGACAATACAGTATTCTTTTTAAGAATATTATAAGTCTACCTAACAATTTAAATTGGTCTTTCATTGAAACACATTTTTCCTAAACACAACCCTGGTGTGCAGTTCTTCAGCGTCTTGCACAGTAATAACATACAGTTGAGATGACAAATATAATTAATTGCATTACAAAATCCATACCTTTTAGCACACATTTTCCTGGTGTTGTTTATTTAACATAAGCCTACCCAAACCCCTTTCTTGTTGAATTAGAAATGTGTTTATGGGAGCATAGTAAACTACTGAAGTAGTTAGTGAAGGCTACAGTGGAGTAGCAGAATGAATAACTGTCTATATCAAGTTATATCAGGTTTCTCATTTGCAAAATGTGTTTAGAGAAACAATTTAACTGTTATCTTGGAAGCATTACATTGTTTGCAATATGGCGAGTATGTGTCAACATGTATATTAAAAGTAAATCAATCATGATGGAAAGTAAAATTTTGCTTTCACTTGCTTTTTTGCTATGCAGCGGTAACATGTTATCGCTTTACCATCTAATGCTGCGGCATTGTACCCTGGGATTAGTTATTTGCAACATTCTATAGATGTCTTGCCATCTAGACTGGTGGCCAAGGAATAATCTGTCAGATTGTTCCATTACACTTTGCAATTTTTTCAGTCTGCTGAAATTTGCATCACCAATGTTTGGTTTAAAGGGCCACTAAAAATGGTGTTTAATTAGTTTTTAAAGGATCTGTAGAATTTTTCTTCACACTACAAAACAGGCCAAGCTCTGTGAGAGACTGATGTAGAACTGAAGAGCCATTAGCAAGGCATGCTATGTCTCATACAGTTTAAAAAGGAAATGTGTCTGCCAAATGGTACTATAGTTTAGTCTATGATGTGCTCTTCTTTAATTTCTGTATAAAATAAAATTAAGAAGATGGAAAAATAAATGGTGATTTCCAGACAGGGTCTTCAAAAGTACACTAAAACTTAAGCACGGTTTTATAACTCTAAAGGGTCATTTGGAGGTCAAATTGAACAAATTTTCTAAATTGTGACCAAAAATGCAGGTTCATAGAAAAGTTCAAATGCAGCAACAATAGCTTAAGGGATTTTCCAGGCTGTATTAAAATAGAGCTTCTATTTCTGATCCCTCTATGGAGCCCCGTACCCACAATATAATCAACAGATATCTCATCCTACCATTTTCTACAGTGGAGATAGATGCCATTGGGGACTGATGTAAATCATATGATAATTTTTGCAAAGATTTGCCAAATGCCCATTGTAACCCATAATACTAAGGCTATGGGGAAAAGTTAAGCTGGCACAAAGCCAGACACCACTTATTCCTATTTTGTGGTTGACAGATTTTCCCCTTAGTACAATAAATATCACAGAATGATAACTAATGCCTGCATCCACTTTATTGTCTAATTATGTTACACTGTTTCATCTGTAGGCAGCTATACATTGAAGCTAAAATTGTTGTTCCAAGTTTTTAAAATGTGGCTAATCCTCCATGATTTTTTTTGAAGACCATCACAATGTTATAAGTTATGTTAGGACCCTGAAAAAAGGAAACATATAAATGACAATTTGTTATTGGAATGTATTGTGTAGATATAGAGGAAAGAAAGAGGTTTAAAGCTCAGAATCACGTGTGTATTTTGTAGTTAATACATACAACAGTGGTACAAAGTAATTTTTGCCACCATATATCCAATTGTCTGTTACCGTCACAGGGTTTGGATATTTTTCCTAGACATAATTTTCCTAAACATCATACAATATATTGTTGAAAACAAAAAGAGGACCTGTAGTGGTCACACAATCCCTGACGCATTTCGCTAATTATAGGCTTCCTCAGGGTTATGTGGTTGCAGAGATTGTATAATTTCTGTTGTACAGGTAAAAAATATATAGCATCAAAATTTGCAATATCATACAGTAATGTTTAAATTTTATTGCATTATTTGAAAAGATATTTGACACCTGATCAAAGTTTACTAGATTGAATATATTATACATCGGTAACAAACATTGAGGATTAGAAAGAATAATAATATTGACATTTTAGTACAAAATATGTTAGTTTTTTCTAATGATAACTACCATATTAGGACTAATTGTAAAATAGGTGTCGAAAAAATCGACACATGTTTAGATAGCACTTATGTTGGACAATCTACTTCAACATTTCAAGCTTTCATATCTGATGTTTTAATTAAACAATGTTAATGTAAATTAGGGTATGCCAATAATAGTCCAAGGAATAAAGTGATGGTATTACTTAGATTTAGTTGAACTGCGGTCTAGGTAAGGGAGACAATTTGTCATTGACAGTTTCCTAGTGCATCACAATGACTTTAAATGCTTTTAAAACTGTATGCATATATATTACTACACAAATGTCAATTCTAATTATAATGGAAATTATAGTACTTATAATATAACTTATAATATAACTATGTTTCAAATGAAAACACACACTTGTATAACAAATTTGTTTTTTTTTCTGTTGCTCCCTATAAATGTCCTATAAATGTTTGGTTGCAGTTCTGCTGTAAATGAAATGCGTGTTATGGGTGATAACCTCAAAAATTTATATTTGTTAATCCTTGGTGTATATGCTACAGATACAATAGCCAATAAAAAAGATATCTTAAACACTTGCCTATATATTTCTCATATTACATACCTACCTATATATTACCTTTGCTGCTGGAGCCAGCAACAGTATTGACACAGCGGAAAAACAGAACATACTACATACTCCATTTATTGAGATCAGACAGTATCAGTGGATAACCAGGTGAAAAGTATGGGCCAATACCAGAATGTGTACAGGGTTTACTTTTTACAGGTACAAATGATATTAGGCAGCCCACAAAACGTTACTATGGCATGCAAATATCAGTCTATCTAGGTCAAAACACCAGCTCAGACAATCTAGGTAAAATGGCAAACTTCTCTATAATGTTTACCGGAACCAGGAGCAGAATTGCACGGGCCCCTCCGGAACTTGTCTCCATTGTGGTTGAATGAGCTTCTTACCAGACCGGTCTAAGTCTAGCTGATCTCAGACTCTCTGTATACTGTTGAGAGGACCTATGGGCTGATCAGCCTCAATGTTACCTGTAACTTTACTGTACTCTGTAAATATTCTGCACATGATGTTTTTACAAAGTCAGTATCCCAATATTAATAAAATTAACTGACAGCAATGATTAGTTGTGTACGAATATACTGTATTTAGCCCGGACCTGCATATTACGCTCACTTTACCTTTACTGGACATATCTCATATCAGGAAAATATTGTGGCTGTTGTGATTTCAAAGAATACCTGAGAGACTGAACTGAAATATTAGAAATGACCAAAGCTGGTTCCTATTTACAAGAAATCACATTTCCACTGGGAAGGGAGGATAAAGTATGGTGAAAAGTCCCTTTCACTGCTTTATAACCCCAATACATTGATCAGTGCATATGATTCCTATCACATAAACTTTAATCACTGGAGAGGCTGTGATATGTTTTACAAAGATGAATACATCTGTAAATAAATAAAGCCAGATGGTCATGCAAAAAACAATTGCAAATGTTTTTCCTTATTTTCATTAGGTTTTGGTAGACTGTAAAATTGATATGTACCATATGTGTTCAGATAATGCAATAAATTGGATTTATATATATTACAGATCAAAATGACAAAATAGATAAGATATTTTTTCCCAATAATGTACAAACTTTGTACACTATGGAAGGAAAACTTTTTTGCTTGTTTCTAAAACACTGTTTAATATTTGTAAATATAAATGTTTTTTGAAGTTGATACTAGAACCTTATAATTACAGGTATACTAAAAAGAGGATTTTTGATGAGTTGTTCATGGAGCATTTTGGTATTTAAACTGGGAAAATGTCCCATACCTTCTCTGCTCAGACTTAAGCTCCCGCAGTGCCTAGGTTTCATTCTAGTTCCAGAGCTGTGAAATTTATTAGCTTTATTACCTATATATACAATTATTTAATTTCCTTCTTGTATTCTCTCCCTGTCAGGTATAAGGGAAAGCTGAGCAGAGGGCTGTAAGGTTGTCCTATAGCTCTGCAATCAACAAAACTCCTGCTTTATGCTTAATGGAAAGCTCTGGCTTGGGATCAACAAGGAGCATGTTGGACCTGTGCAGAGTGATAACTTACCCACAGCGAGCAAGGGTTCCACCTTGCAGTATACTAGAAGGAGACATCTTTTCCTCCTCTGCTGCTGATTTTTATAGATAATAAAGTCATTTTGAAGTGTCTTGAATGTATTTAGATTATTTCAACTGAAAGTTCAATTGGTCTTTAAAGTTTACTATCCATTGTCCTAAAGGACACTTTGCACTAAAAAGCCTTAGTTCCACCCTAACGTATTCTGTGCTAAACACTAGCCCCAGCCAGGTGCCTACATACCTATTCTGATGGCCTCCTGTGGTGGTTAAAACCTTGGTGTAGAAATGTTGTCTGATGCATCCCATGTCTGTAATTTGAACGGGTCATACCCAATTTTTTGGAGTTAGGTCCTGTTAATCTTCTAGATTGTAAGCTCTTCGGGGCAGGTTCTTCTCCTCCTCCTGTGTCACTGTCTGTATTTGTCTGTCGTGCAACCCCTATTTAATGTACAGCGCTGCGTAATATGTTGGCGTGATATAAATACAAATACATAAATGTGTGATATTATGCTTTCTTATGCTCACATTGCCAAATTCAATTACATATTTATTTTTGTTACTCCAAATTGTTATATAGCAAAGAGAAGAAATTAACTGAGAACTCTGTTCATGCCTAAAGGTGTTTAAGGCACCAATATTTATCTTACAATGGTACACACTCAGATCCCAAAGGCGAAATTAGCAGCAGGGGGAAAACAAATATGTCTCACATTCTTAATGTTCTGTGAATAGCTCTCAGCTCAGCTGGTCAGAGGACGGTTTATAAATTAGAAGGGATAGCAGATGGCCCTGGGTCAGCAGGAACAGGCTCAGCCAACTTGGTGTAAGAGTTACCTCCCAAATGGATTGAGGGATTTACACCTATGAATCAAATCAGCTGGAAAACAAGCACAAGCTAAACCAGCCATGCACGGGGCTAGAGATGTCTGCTCAACTTAATTACAGGCAACACCTACTAATTGAAGAATTTTCTACAAGGTTGAGAGACATAAAACTGGTCACAAGTAAGTGTCGTACTTGTCAAATGACAGTTTACTGCCAATAAATCACAGATGTTTGAGCTCTTAAAATACATTTGTACACTGTTTAAATAACCACTGGAATCACAGCTATGAACTTTTCTGCTCTTGTCATGGACTTCTTATAAAATGCTGTATTCCAGGCAGGTTTTTTGTAATATATATATAAGTATATAATATATATATATATTAAATATGACGCTGAGAATACAAAAATTGGCACAAATCTTTCCCCAGGATAACAATGTTTTTTTTAGCCATGTACGTCCTCACTGGACTCCTAAAATAGGCATAGAAGAACTGATTCTTTTTTTCAATTCCCTATCCTAGTGTATTATCTTTGTGAACGGAGTCAGTTATCAGACCCATCCCCACTCCACTATAAATTGTGTATTTGTATATGTTTTTATCATTGTCCCTATTGGAATGATTCCCATCACTTCCCTTCCTGGGAGGAAATAGACGTTTACTCTTCTCACACACAGGGACACAGATGACAATAAAAATCTGAGGCCTTTCCATTCTCTGCTCTTTTCCAAATCACATTAAATGTTTTGGCTGAAGTTGGGCTTCAGTGTATGCTCTGAAATTTATGCATTTACAACCTTATTCCCCACAATGTGCCTGTCTACAAATCATTAGGAATTAAATCATGCCATTTTGTTTATAGAAAATACAACTTCTGACAGTATTGATCAGGATGCTCACAGGCATATTCTTGGGACACAGAGGTTGCAGGGCTGCCATTATGACAGTAAATTGCTGCATATGATGCATTTTATCTACTCTGTGGCCCTGATTTACTAAAGCTCTCCAAGGCTGGAGAGAATACACTTTCTTCAGTGAAGCTGGGTGAGCTAAAAAACCTGGAATGGATTTCCTAAAATCATTTGCTATTTGCTAGCAAATGTTTTGAATCCTGAACCAGATCCATTCCAGGTTTGCTGGATCACTCAGCTTCACTGATCAAAGTGTATTCTCTCCAGCCTTGGAGAACTTTAATAAATTAGGGCCTATAGGTGTAATAGCCATTGGAGTGTGAATGGCTGGAGGGATACTATGGATGATTCTTTTAAAGCAGCAGGGTGACATCAGCAAAGTGTGCTCGATTAATGTCAAATTATAAACTGCATATTTTACCCTCTGACAGCAGCAATGCTAAAGTAATAAATAAACTAAAATTATAAGCTTTCACACTCATTCAACTCTACATGAAAAGCACTGAGAGATAAGCAAATCTATATGGTCTATCCTTATACCAGCTGGTTTAAGTTGGTCTAGTTTGTCAGCTATAAGCTAATATGTTTAAACATGCATTTATCTATATTTATAAACCAAGATAGGCCATTCACATTATCTATAGATTATGTTATTAATCAAACAAAAAGGGAAAAGAGATAATAAAGTTCCAATTCTCTGTTAGAGTGTTATACTCCAAAAGTTAAACACACAACATTAAAGGCAAAGAGGCATAAATCCTGGTGTTGTACACACCATCAGGAAGGAGATCAGTACAGCCTATGTAGTCTGCATGCTGGCTGGGTGTTGCTAGAGATTTTTTTTTTTTTAGAAAATAAACCTTTTGGCATTTATCATGGGTAGACCACTTCTACTATTCCAACCATGATGTCCCCTCAAGTTCAATTGGCAAGTCAGTTCCCAGTTCAATGCTTTTTATATGCTCGCCAGAAAAGTCTGTAATAGAAAATTGGTGGCTGCCATTGCTAGTTGTTTGACTGTCATGATGACCTAATATGTTCAGTACTTTCTGAATCACTGAACTAAAACATATAACAAATAGGTTATAGAAGTGTGTTTTCAGGTGACATAAAGCCACTGCAGCAGTCTTTAACACCTGTCAGGACCCTGCCACTGGAAAGCCAATAGGATGCCAGTAAGGAGGAAGGGAGACGCATAACCTGGTGCATCATGTGGCCATGAGTGTGGCTGGCAAAAGGTGCGTTTTTTACAAACTAACATTAATTAATTAGATTGACTTGATCCTTAGAAACAACTGTTGTCATAAGTTTTGATAATGTAGGGTAGTATAACCCACTGGTTGTGGTTCATAATGGCTACCTCAGGATAGGGAGTCCATGGGATGCTAGTGAAAAGGTTGTACTACTGGAATGTTTCAAATATATAAAGACATAGTGGGTTGGAATTATTGCCACTTATATTTTTTGTAGATTCCAGTTTGCAAGAAAAGACCTGTGTTGTTGGTTGCAGTTTAACAATCAATAAATTCAGCCTGATTTACAAATACTTAAGGACCAATAAAGCACCATGATTTCTAGATAGCCAAACACCGAAAACAAATTTTACCTGCGGCTGGCACAGCATAGAGTAAAAGGAAGCAACAGAATGCAGAAAACAGATTTAGCTGCACACAATTGTACCAGTAAAGGTTAAGTTAAGGCTTTCTTGCTGCTTGAAAAGATAACAAAGGTAAATAAAATAATATAAACTATATCAACCAATGTATGAAACCAAAAACATTTCTTTAGTAATCTGAACCACCGGAAAACTGTCCAAGAGAGAAGCACATTTCATTCCCTGAAATAAACTTCCAAGTGAAATGTTCAGTATTTGTCCCTTAACATAAACACATGTTGAATAAAGAAAAGGAGTATTCCATTAAATTCAGAAAAGTGCATTTTTAGCTTTCAGAACAAAGAAATCTGGTATATTTAACAAGTAATATTATTGCCAGTGTTCTCAATCGTTGTTTCTGCATTGTCGACCCTCAGTTGGAAGCCAACTGTCAAATCAGAAGCAACCTTGACAAAAGACCTAAAACAGAGGTTACTGGTCCAGCAATTCACTTTCAGTGTGTAGCGGTACATCAAATTGATTTTATCTGTGTAATCGAGAACCCAAAAGTGTATAATAAATCTGGATCCTGTTAAGTAACACTCTATGAGGAATTACATGTTTGCCTTTTCTCTTGGTGCGTTAAGCACGCAATTCCTATTATTAAAGCAAATACTGTAGAGCATAATAAAATTGACTCCTTTCATTTGCTTTGATATAGTGTTCATTCTGCAAGGTATGGCTTTTAACATGTTTTACTGCATTGAGGATGAAGAGCATAATTCTGTCTACAAGTATACTTTTGGATCCTGCTATGTAATATTGGTCAAGACCTTTTCTTTTCTCTAAACAGTTACCAGGATCATAAGAAAAAGTATGATGTATGTACAGCAAAAAAAATACATGTTAAATCTGTATAATATTTGTGTTCTATAAATAAAGTGTTTACAGATCTAGAAAAACAATGTCATATGTATAATGTACATGATTAGCATCAGATTTAGTTCTTGGTACAAACTCTATTTTTATTCACTCTCTTTGTCCCTACTGCAAACAAAGGTGGTAAAGGGTAAAAAATCATCCAAATATTAATCAGTATGTAATCCCTTTCTGCTATCAACTGTGTTAACAAAACCAAATAGCAATTATACTATTCCCTTCTAAATCAGTGGGACACAGCTATGATGCCTACATGGTATTTACAATGTTTATGCTCTGAGTTATGTTACCTGTGGATTGTGGATATAGAAATTATAGCATGGGTTCCATAGGACCTGAAAATTAGTTCAAGGGTTACCCCATGTTAAAAAGGTAACACTGCTCTAAATAATCTGATGATGCAACAGCATGTAATCTGTTGGTTTGTCTACATCAAGGATAGAACCCAAATAAGAGAATTGTAACCATACCATAACTCCTATCAGCAAAGCAAAGCCATGTCAGCAAAAACAAAGACAAATATAATGGCTGTACAACACATCGCAGACACTATAAAATTATTTCTGTAAGCTTTAGCAAAGCCAAGATAAATACATTATTAATTATATTTTCTTTTCAACATGCTCAACTAGGTCTCTTTACTTTACAACCTTGCATGTTTAATGCTCTCCACACCCTGTCTTTTTGAAAGTCTAGTCCAGCATACATGACTCTGCTATTAATCATATTAGTTTAATTATTTCACAGGGATTGAGTGAGGTGGTGTTTTGGTTTGAAATATTTATGGCACGTTCATTCCACAGAAACAAACACTCTCTGTTATACCTTTTACAAAGGTATATTCATTGGTTTGGATGGAAAATAACAGGAATCATAGGTAAATTGTCTTTAGTAATTGAGAAAGAAAGGGACTGAGAAAGATGAAGCTACACCCGTTTCACTTTGAAGATACAGACTGACATTTCTCCTGCTTTCTTTGAATTCTGAAGTTTATGCAGCTAAATAACACAAAATAAAGCAGCTCTGTAAAAGTTGCTTAACCAATACATGTATTTTTAACCTCCCTAGCGGTTCATTTCTTTCTGTTTTTTTTATGTCTAAAAGCGGTACATTGTTTTTTATGAAAATTTATTATAAAGTATAATATAATAGTATGAGTATAATAAAGTTTGAAACACAAAATCATGTAAAAACAATAAACTGAATAAATTAAAAAAATCTATATATTAAAAAAAAATTGTTTTAATTTTTTTAAATTAAAAAAAAAACACACATTATACTCATACTAATATTTATACTGTAATATAAATGTTCTTGAAAACAATGTACTGATTTTACACATAAAAATCCAATGTATTGCATTCAATACAGTTATTTTGTATTGAATGCAATACAAATGGATTTTGAATTTCCCGCCCCGCCCTGCTGGCAACGTACACACGCACCAACGTCACCGGGAACTCCCCAGGGACTCATCCGGTGCAGAAGCAGGAAGAAGGAAGAAGAAAGAAGATGAAGATCCCGGCGCTGGATGGCGCGGGACCCCGGCGGATCAGGTAAGTGCTCTATTTACTATTACCTTCCCATAGGTTTATATACCCCGAGTGTGACTCGGGGTTACCACTTTTAGCAACTTTTTTCTAGGGAGGTTAAATAAAGCAGTGTAGGAACTAGAATTTGACAGAAAATAAAGATAGAATAGAAAGTTGAGGAAATCCAACATTTTGAGCTTTAGGTATTTAAACTGAAATGTTGTTCAATTTAGAGACACTTCCTCTCATTCTTTGCTATGTATTTAGAACAGAAAGCAAGAAAAAAATAAGCTGATAGAGGTCCTTATCTGATACAAAACTGACATATATCTTTTTGGCTGGACAACTTTAAGCTCATAAACCCAAAGGTAGCCCTCCACTAAACCAATAATGCCCTTAACCTATAGACTGCTAAGTGATGTGAATGTCCTCCTCAAACTTCAAAATGCTCATTCTCCCACCATATTTTAGTCGGACATTTTTCTTACAGTGACTTTTCTTTTTCTTGTCTAAGAGAAGCATACCTATCACCTCTGTAACTATCACCATCATTGTTCCTGAGCAGCTGATTATAACAATGGAAACAATTACAGCGCTTTTCTTCCTTTTTTTTCTCCTAGGGAAGGTGATGGGGGTCTGTTCAAGGTTTTTCTGGGAGGGCCCACTGATTTCTAGTTACAGATATGTTGCTCAAGACGTCAAATATTTTAAATTAGTCTATTGCCAAATTGCTCATTGTTACTGTAAGTTTATTCCTAACTGAACATATTCCACAAAAAGAACATTTTTTTTTGATGCCAAATAAAACTCTTATAGCACATTTAGCTTTTTAAAGGATCACCCAAGAAAAAGAAATGGAATAGGTAGAAAAAGACCTTGTATAAAATATTACTTTCAGGAAAAATGCCCAATGTTAAGAAGAACATACTGTTGCAGCAAAGTGGTCATTAGAAAGGTCTGGACAGCATCTTGATGTAGTTTTAAAGCCTTCTAGCAACTTCTTACTTTAAAATAGATTAAAGCAAAATAACTAAATATAGAACTGAAGCAATGTAGTTATGCAAGACATTGCTCTAGGCAGACTTTCGGCTGAGCTGTGGTTTTCACTGTTTCTGAGGAATAATGGGGGCTTTAAACTACTACATATTATTGTTGGATTTACAGCTCAGGAAAACAAGGCTGCTCCACGGCCCCAGAAGTCCTGGCAGTCTTACACTTGCAAGTCTGGTATATGCCAGTGGGGTCCGTCTGCATGACCAGTATTTGTGGGTCTATGCAAGCTACAACAGGCTGCACTGTATTAACAACAAGTTAACAGCACTGCTTACATTTAAACCATATTTTCCCAAATATTACTCCACCATGATTAAAATGCCACTGATTATACAGTTATTGGTCAGTGTGCTTTGAAGTCCAGCTCCAGATTCTGCAGTCACATGGAAATTAAAATGGAATAATCATTTGCACATAAATAAATCATATGAATAGAATGCAGTCAGCTTCAAATGAATGTTTCCAGTGTCCTGATAAACTCTAGCAAAGCCTAACTAGCAACAAATACGCAGTTTCTAATGGTATAAGAGGAGGCTCAAACAGACACAAGTGCTAGGATCAATGTCATCAGGTGATTGACAATTGGGGTCTATGCAATTTTGTGAACTGATTCATATTTTAGTGATGTCTAGTCATTTTTTGGCAAGGATGAAGAGTACCTACAAACCCAGAAAGAATGCATGCAAGCTTAAAGTACATCCCCAGTGACCAAATATTGATCACAACATAGACCATTCCATCCATGGCCCACTGGTTTCTACTGCACTTTTCAAGAACCTCATGTAATATTCAGGGCTGTAGTGGGGCAGGCACAGGTGGGAATGCCGTGCCCTCACTTTTTTCAGGAGAGGGCACGTGTGCTGTTAAGGCGATTTCTTGCTGATCCCAGATCAGGTTCCCTCTCTATCATGGCCTCTGATTTTAACGCGTTGGGAGCAGTGAATACCACACAAGCAGCTCAAGCATGTAGTTATATCACTTCTTCTCAAAACTTTATTATCACATCGTAGTTTATATAGTCAGACAACAAGGTGGGAGACACTTGGTAGTTAGTCAATAAAAAGAAACTTAATTAACAACTTCGCTGAGCAAGATTTTTCAAAGGTAGCCTCAAGGTAAGGAGGATAAAACTAGTTTCGACACAACTCAATTATTTGCAAAATATAGCAAAAAACACAAAAACAACAAAACAGACTCAGCAAAATTACATTCCTTACACGTGCCTACTCTTTTCATTACAAAGTCTTTGGTGGTCCAGGAGAAGGACCTCGCTGAGGGGCGCACTAGTCAAAGCTGTGAACCCCCAATACTGATCGCAGGCTCCGGGCAGTGGGCAGGGCGTGTCTCTGGATACAACCCACCCACTCTCCCATTGCAGGTCTGAGCCTGCGATTGGAGAGTGGGCAGGGTCTAGTATCATGATGTCACTCTGGGGAAAGTGTTTTGCCCTCTAAGTGACACAGGCAGGAGTGTAGTGGGGCGGGCACATACCGTGCCCTCTCTTCTATTTTTGTGACTACACCCCTGTTGACATTAGCAGTGTTTGACTTTCCAGGCCTTGCTTAATAAAATAATAGTGTAAGGAAAAAAATTTGTGTATACTAAAGAACTCCAAGTGTGTTGTGTATGTATGGGTTGCACAGAGGAATTATTTATATTATTCTAGATAGTTCTCTTCATGGAATGATGGTTAGCTACTTTTTTTTATAGGGATGTACCTGTACATAGTAAAGTAGCAGCTAATCACTGCCCTGGTGCATAATTTTTTCTGCCTTTTTAGGTACACATTAAATATGTAAAGAACTGAACTAAGGAGGAGGGGGGCATTGCATTGGATCATAGGAAGAAGCTAAGGAAGTCAGGGCACCTCAGCCCTGCAGCTCTGTGGGCTAGGCCTGGGGCTTGAGGACTGAACCACTAAGTCTGGTTCTCAGTGGTTATAGATTTCGCTTTAACAAGAGAAACCAAAAGAGAGGGATTCTCTGGGACATCATAATTTTAATCATTTGAGTAATTTAAATTGGGAAATCTTCATCAGAAGAGAAATGCTTCTCTCATTACTTTCTCTGCTACCATAACCCTCTCTTCACACTACAAGAATAAAACCAGCTAAAAATTGTGTGCTCCTATGAGAGCTGAATTTTTTTTAAGTTTTAATGCAGGGCCTTTATAAACACAATTGGGGTTTCTACAAGATTTTAGGCTGGTTATTTAGCATTATTACATTTATCATTCTTCCAGGGAGTCACTGCCGATTTCAGCTCCCCAATCACGTGCAAATAAAATGAGCATTATTATTTTAATTTTACAATACATGCATGTGATTGGGTATTCTTTGCAAACTTTTCACCACACCTATTTGCTAAGTGAGCAGCCTAAACTCCTTTCATAAACCCCAATAAAAGTGCAGTAATGTATAACCACTAGTTCAAATTTATGTTAAAGGTTCCATTCATACCTTTGCATTTTGGGCTTGGTATTGTTCTTTGATGGTGCTTTTTTATTCATATACAGTGTGTTTATGTGGTGAAATGCGTTGGAATGGCCTTTTAATTTAAAAAATCCTTTTTTAAAACCTTAACACATTAAAAAAAACACCGTAACACAAAGGCATATCATCAATGTAGCTGTAGTGGTGTGAAGATTGAAGAAAAAAGCATATTTGATATTTTAAGTTTCTGCTGTTTGCACACAATATTTTCTTTTTGCAGTACATTACTCACTAAGCATGTCAGTATTAATAAAAGGATATAAATCTCCCATACGTTTACCTTTATTTTCTAATTCATAAAGTCTATTTCTGTACATGATTTGTTTTTGAACTATGACTTTCTGCTCCATGTAATTTAATAAAAGTCATGCATTTTTAAAACATCTGAATATGTTTTTGAATATGCAAGAAATTTGATCAAATCTGTAGTCAAAACTATTTAGTAATAATTATAGCAACCGGTTAGGAGCATCATATAGCAGAAACACAGTAAAAATAATAAATATTGGAGGATATATATATATATATATATATATATATATATATATAAGGTAAGTTAACATGTACAATATGTGCATATATTGCTTTCCCCATGCTTGAAGACAAACTATTTCAAAGAGAAAATCCTTTTACATGTAAAAGTGAACTAAGTAATAGAAATGTCTAAACAATAACATCCTGCGTATTAAATTAGTGACATTCCAACACATGGGGGAAATCCTTGTAGACTCCTGTGAGCTCTGCTTAGAGGATACAGTAAAAGTACCTGCATAACATCAGTTCACAACTACAATTTACACATCATGGCAAAGCATACGTAAGGAAGTAGGTCAAGCATAGCAGCATGCATAGTGGATTCCTGGCACGTTCAGAGCTAATTTATTTTCTTTATGGGACATTTTTATGCCTAGCTGCAGGGGAACATGCTTTTTGGGTGTAGGTTAAGACCAAAATAGAACCATACAGGACTGTAAAAAAATTGACAGTTCCGTGGAGATAGTATAAATAAAAAGTCTTAGTCAAATAATCCTGTTTTACTGATTTGGTCCATGACTTGTAGTTAAAAGAGATTCTTAAAATGCTCATTGCAATCCTGAATTTATTGAATGATTTTTGTTGAGCTTGTCTATTAAGAGATGACACTTTACAAAGCATTTGTCACAAGCTAACTTGTAAATACAGTGAATTTCATCAGAATCAAAATAAATGCATAATTATCCAGCTAGGCAATGCAATTTACCCGTAACCCTGACAAGGCCACCCTGTAATTCCATTTCAAGCTCCATTGTATACATGTAAAAAAGTGTGCATCCCTTATAAGATTTGGCACTCAGAAGTAGGATTAAATAGCCTTTGGCTTGCAATAATTTTAGTAAAATAAAGCTCACAGCACTTATATACATTCTGGAATCTGCAGAAATAAAGAATTATGCTGTGCTTTTCTCTCTTCCAATGTTCTGGAACTGCCATTGTCAACCATGGTTCCTCCAGAGGTTCCCAAGGGTTCCTTAGCTCTACAGCCAACTTTGCACAGCTAGAAGCATGGAACCAGAGACCATTTTGGCAGTGTTATGTTTATGTTTAGAGCACCACTGTTCGGGAAACTTTCTTCTAACATTTATTGTAGGGGACACTTAATGCATTGGTTTTAGTAGGGGTTTCTCGAGACCTAGAAATACCTTTAAGTGTTCCACTGGTAAACGGGTTGATAAAGACTTTTCTAAAAAGGAATGGTGCTAGAATTTGGTTATTTGCTGGGGCACATATACTTCCTTTGCATAAGTGTGTTCAGACTCATGAGATAAATACCCCACTCTATTTGTAAAAGCTTACAGACCACAAAGCTCTCTCCTAGATGTTCCTCATCTAAGCTGTTAATTGTAAGCTGTAGTCATGATGTCAAAGAGAAAAAAAAACAGGTATGCCTGTATACTGTATACCTGTATATTGTATACCTGCAGCATTATCCATGCAGCACAGATTAGGTCTGGGAGACCAAGAAGCTGCTAGGTTATAAGGTAAAGTATTTTTCCGCACCATTGTTATTTTGTGCTCAATAATTCTTTTTCTTAGCCATACAATATCAGCCTGAATTATATATAAATATATAGGTAGCACTTTTTTTTTTAAATTTTTTTGAATAGAGGAAGGAAGGGTTAAAAACCCCTGTTAGTTTTTTTTGGCTTCTGTGTCAAATTGGGAAGATTTCTCTTAATTTCCTGTTCTAGAAATCTTTAATACAGTATAATCAGTGAAACATAATTTGTGATCGGAAGCTATGACTTACTCCACATTTTTCATTAATTTTTAATCCAGTTCTGATCTATACTTTTTTATGGCGGCTCCAGGGAGACATCTCTTAGTAATGAAAATAGAGGAATGGTTTGATTTATATTTTAGGTATAGAAAAATAAGTAACATTAAAAATATAAAAGTAAAAAAAATTCATTTTTCAAAGATTATACTGCATATTATAGAAAATAAGCTACCTTTTAGAAATGCAAAAGCACACGCACAACACATATTAATGCAGGGGTTGAGTGGGAGTCAAACCTGATATCTGCTTTTGCCTTTCTAGGTTTATCATATATCATAGTTCAGCAAGTCACAGAGTTGACATGTCATGTACTTGCTCTTAAGCTGGTATTTATAAAATGCTTTCTCTATCACGGTAGTGGCTTATGCGGATACAAAGCTAAAGGAAATGTTCAATGAGTAGCAATTAATATCCCTGATAAGATTATTGTACTTATACATGACCTTTCTATCTTAAAGAGCTAGTCTACGTAGCTGACTTTCCAGACTACCAGCAAATGCTGAATAGGAACAAGCTGAAATAATATTCCAAATGGCAGTTTTCCCGTTTCTTTCTCCAAAACTGCAGTCTGTTCCCTTTCTTTTTATTACAGCCGTGCTGAAATTTGTCAAATCATGCAGAAGACTACTTTAAACACACTAGCACCAAAATATTAAAGCTTAACACCTTTCTTCTAACTGTACTGTAATGCTTTTAACAAATGTGCCTACTTCAAAGATGCACATTCTTTAAAGATATTGTTCACTAGTGGTCTGTGTCATATGTTCAGATAGGGACTAATTAACTTCTAAATCAATCCTCAGTTATCCTGTTTCACACTAGACACACTGATCATTAAATGATTAGATCATAAACTACCTGCATAAAGACTAAACGGATGTATGTTTTAAGGTTCCAGAAACGTAATAACTGTTTAGAGGGTAGTGCCAGAGTTACAGCTTCTTTGAGTTGTAATGCAGAATTAACTCAAGCCCGTGTTGAGCTAAGAAAGTGCGTCTGCTTGTCTACTGGCCTCAGAAGAACTTCAGTCTGGCATACTCCATTGCTTTCCATCAAAACCGTGCATTTCAATCCCCAGAGTCATATAATAATACTGGAAGCATAAGTCATTCAAAAGTTAATTTTGGCAAATACTGCATTGCTGGAAAGTTTCTCAAGTTGTAGGTTAAAAGAACTTGACCGAGCAGGGGTATGGTAAAAGATGGCTCACTAAATGCTTCATCCAATATGCTTACCCCTAAAAAAAAAAAGAAAAAAGGCACACATATATAATTTTCTAACCGTGTAGGGGGTAAGCACATTTTTAGCCTGGTAACATTTCTCGTAGCATTAGGAATGCAGAAAAATAAAGACTTAGCAAAGGAATCATCTGTGTAACAATAACTAATCTACAAGTGTGCCTTACCTGAACCTATTAACATGTATCTATTCTGACTATACAATCTATTACCTATGAATACTAAAGTTTAGGACATGTCATTTGTTTTTTCGATATAAAAGCTCTAGGTCTAATATCCATATTCTAATTTCAGTAACTAGTTACTTTTAACTTTATTTTCTTTGCTCTGTAAGTACCCTACAGGGCCTAAAAGGTTGCATGTAGCTTTTGTGCTAGGCAAGTGTTATTGGGAAGAAGCTAGGACAAAGCACAGCAAAGCAAAGCAAAAGTTTGCTTTAATCACCAATTTTCCCCAGAACATGGAATAAAGTGTCTTATTCTCAGTTTGTGTTTGTATGCCAGGGCTAGATTGGATTAAAGTGACCCATTGTCAACAAGTGTGTGCCAGGGCTAGGAAAAAATAAAGTGACTCATTATAAAGTGGTTTGTGCTTGGGATAGACTTTGTAAGACAGTTTTTACATATTTAATATATCCAGCAAAATGCCTTGTAATAAAATACACAAAGCAACCAGCACAATGGCTCAGAGGTTAGCACTCTGCCCTTTGCAATACTGGGTCCCAGGTTCAAATCTTGGCTAGACACTATCTGCATGGAGTTTGCAGGTTCTCAGGGGATTTACTCTGGGTTCCAGTTACATTTGAATAGGCTGCCCCCCCAAAAAATACTTTAGACTGTGTTAATGACATATGACTATGGTAGGGAAATTAGATTGTGAGCTCCTTTGAGGGACAGCTAGTGACATGACTATGGACTTTGTAAAGCACTGATTTAAAATGTCCTAATCTCCTAAATCAATGAAGAAAACTAACGTTAGTGAGCATTTTATTTTGTTGTGATGTTCCACAGATTTACAGATAATAATCAAAAAATCCTCGCTTCCCCTGTTAACCTGACGGAGAATAAAAAGTTTGTTCTCATTTATTAAGAAAAATTTGCTAAAAAAACACATAAAGAAGTCATTGAGTAAAAAAGGTGATATATTCTAATTATTAACACTAAATAAGGAATTCTGTAGGGGGGATATGGGATGTTGTTATTCAAAATATAAAACTGTACCATTGCATAGAAAACACCAGGCCTATAACTCCCTTTGACTAGCAGAGCAATTAGACATCACACCCTTATGTACTAACAGGTCCTCAATCCACAGCTACAGCAACTGGAAGAGAGAAAGTGTGAACATACAATCCTGACAGAGACCACTCAAAGTCCTGTCAGTATACACAGCTAAAACCTTTTACACTCGTAGATTAAGGAAAATAGGGTTACATTTCTATATCCAAAACATTTTAAAATATTCAGTTTCAATAAACCAAATTATTTTTTTGTTATGTCAAGAATATGGAAAAATAATATCATATCCTTAAAAAATACAAAAAAAGATATTTAGTTGGTTAGGTAAATAAAAATGTAACTTAGATAGTAGTTCAAATTAGAGAATACCGGTTATCCTTAAATGGCTGCAAACACATTTGTTGATTAGATATTTACTGGTTCCTAATATGTGGATAAAACAACTAAAACCAGCAAAATAGAAACACTACCTCCTTTTATTTTTAGATTGTTACTATCACCTGTGTCATTTTACAAAGCAGAAAACATTTTGGAACACAGCATTCCCAAAATGCCCTATTTTTTAGGAATGGGACACAGAACGGAGTAAACCCTAACAGAGGTGTTGTCCCTTCTTGATTAAAAATAACTTGTTTACTTTTTCACTCACATGTCGCAGTTGGTGTTGATGAAAAAGTCATTGGATATGAAATACCCTGAAGCTGACTCCGGGATTTGGAGTTAGATAACTGTTCTAACTAAGGTAAATGGTAAATAAGGTAACTAAAAAACTAAAATGATTAGTCTTGGTCAAAGGAACAGAGGCAATACAGGTTTCAATGATGACCCTAGTTCAAGTTTTACGATTAGTTAACTTAAACATGTCTGCCTCCTAAAGAATATAGGTCCTGGTTATAGGAAAATAGACTGTAGACGTCCCAATGACCAGCCCCTGTTCTAAAATGCCCCCTCCCATCCCATTTACTAAATGGGAATGAAGCTCAGGTGTTCCAATAATTGTGGCACATTTTGTTGCTTTTTTTAAATGCGTGACTGAAATTACTGAAACCAAAATATAAACTTTACCTCCTGGCAATTAGCATTCATTTAGAATGAGTTTATCAATGGAAGCTTATATCATCTCTTAGTAGTAGGTCCACTTTTAAAAAAACAACCATGCAGAATAGACTAGCAGCAATGAGAAAGTTGCTGTCTAGCAGGACTGTGTTGGGATGTAAAGTTTCTGCTTTGACTGTGGAGACATTTCTACGTGTGTCTTCCACCTGTGATCAGGGCGGCAAAGTCAAGCATCACTCTGCTAATCCTGTACTTCCCTATGCAGTTTGCTAAGGAATTGCCATTGAATAATTAGTCTTACATCTCCTCTGGCTTGCACTTTATAAATATTAATTTTATTCTTTGACAGTATATGAGGACAAACAGCTAGATAGAGACACATAGTGGTCGGGCACATAGTGGCACATAAAGCAGAAAAGGTTTGGGGGATCAGTAAAAAAGGAAAGCTACTCTACAGTTTTGACTGGGGCCCCTACATGTACAGCTTGACCACTGAACAAGGCAAAAGAGATAAAAAGATGGCTTAGTTTAGCAGAGAGTAGTTAAAGGCAGGATCTTATCTGAAGAAACCAAAAAAGTTACTTGTATGTTGGTAATCCATGAGTAACAGTGCTATACATATCTGTGTGTAAGTAAATACAACTTTTACTATTAATATTTAATTTTGACTCCACTGCTTTTATTGTTATTGTTTTATGACATTATACTGTGACAATGCTAAACTTATAATACTATTAACAGTAAAGTAAACACTCATTTATGATAATTGTTACTGTGATTTTTCTTGATCATGGACAAACCAACTTCATGTACATTTCTTTTTAAATTGAGCAGAAACGGATTTCTCTGCATCAAGCAATAAACTACCATGCAGATTTTGGCCAAGGGCCAGGCGTGTATCTGAACATGAGGTCCCTCTAGGCCTTTAGGTCACCAGTGAAACGCCCTGGAAAATTTAATTAAAGTGGGTTCCTGGAAGACATATGAAGCAGATAAAGGCTAACAGTAACCAAATCACACAGTTCGTACAATATATGCCAAAGTTTGCTCTGGCATGCAGCTACAAGATAATAAGAAAGGCACTAAGGTCCCCTGCTTACAGAAATAGATAATATGATTTTATTATTTGATACAGAACTTGCTGTTTTTAATGTTTTGCATTTCTCAAGACTATGAAGAAGTAGTGAGAGTGGGCAGTATCAAATGGAATATAATTCTGCATGCCGTAACAATTTTCAGTACTGGGGATATATAACTATAGAAACAACACATACTAGAGTATCATATAGCATACTGTAGGGTGTATACACCCAATAGCACTAATAGCCACTACAGGAGAGATATGAAACACTCGCCTTGCAAGTAAGAACATACTTACTTTAGTGTCAACACCAGAGGCACTTTGATATTGCAAAAATTGGGAGAGTGGTATGTAACATTTAGGGCAACCAGATATAGCAGATAAAACATAAGAAAAACTGCTATTAACCTAATAGGTATGACTATATAATAATCCCACATAGTCCCCTGTGCAATTGATCACCTCTGTTCATTACTAGTCCTTGAATTAGTATGCTCATCTATTGTGTGAATGTAGGAAATGTTAGTTGAGTCATTGGCATAGGTTGTTCTACTTTGGAACTGTATTTGCAAAAACAAGAAGGGCAGCCAAAATGACTGGCAAGTTAAGTGATTCAGTTTTGCAGCATTCACTCCAAGTAAAGCAAACTGACTATGTATACCATTTGGGAAATGAATTTTATTATTTTTCCTCTTACTTTAATTTTGTTTGATATTTTTCCTCTTAGTTTTAATTCTGTTGTGATATTTTATAGTGAAGGATAATTTGCAGTGTGGACATTTCATTACACTTCATAAATCAGTACTACTGAAAATGTAGGGTAAACAAAGGTAGCGGGATGTATGAAAGAAGCCATGTTTTAATTACTCCTAAGTACATTGTATATTCATTTTATGTAACAAAGGTTGAAAAATGTTGTCTCTTTTTTGGGCATGTATATATTAAAAAAAGTAAAGCAAAATAAACATAAAATACTGGGAAAACAATTAATAGCTAACATTCACTAATTTGTATAGCTGTGTAGCTTTAATTTAAATAATTTTCAAAAGAGTGGAACAATAAAGTCTACCTTCTTGTACAATAGAAGAAGTATGCCTAGCTCTAGTACTATGTATGAAGACTGAAAATAGGCACACATTCCTTGTATAAAATAGATATAAATAGATACAATATTCCTTGTATAAAATAGATATACATAGATACAATATTCTTTGTATACAATAGATATAAATAGATACAATATTCCTTGTATTATTCACATTGACATCTCCCTTTCATATAATCTCACCTACCTTTAGGACAAGGTTTAAATTTCATAGGCAGCCCAGTGGCCTTGTGCTCTAAAGCAATAAGCTTTGACCTGGAGCTTTTAAAAGCCACAAAAATAACACTGAACAGTTGTCTTGTAAAAACGTCTGTCATGGGTAGATACTTTTATTTTGACAGTAAAAAACATATAATGACTGTCCTCTGTAAATAATGTAACAACAAATATGGATGAGTCTGCTTTATTTCTACCTTTGTGATGTGTAATATAATGTGAAATAATACACTAGAAAGCTTGAATAAATGAATCCGTGATGGATTCATTTATTCAAGCTTTCTAGTGTATTTTTAATTCTAGTGTATTTTTAATATTTTAAGTTTTAATAAATAGGCCAACAGGTAAACAACCTGATTTTTTTTTTGTAAAATATTGTCATTGTTTGACAATGCTACATAAATTGGGTGGGAAACCATTACATTTTACATGGCTGTAACAAAAATATTAAAACAATAATTTTACCTCTGAAAGATGACATTTGTTAGGTATGTTTATCTCATTCTTAATTCCCATAAAATTGACCTTAGACTGTATTAAAGACATACGACTATGGTAGGGTCATTAGATTGTGAGCCCCTTTTAGGGACAGCTAGTGACATGGCTATGGATTTTGTAAATACTGTGTAATAATAATAGTAATGTCTAGGATACATGGGTAGGACCCTTTGAGTGTTTGTAGGACAAGATACAGAGTCTAAAGAACCGGTGTTCACCAAGTGAGACAAAGGTGGAAGTCAATAATGGAACCAAGGACAGGCCACAAAGTCTTGGCAGTACCTGACCGTAGTCAGTAACCATAAATACAGAAATGCAATGAGACATGATTATATGGGGGAAACGGGTAAACAGCAGTCACACGGGAACTCAGGGGTCAAATAGGAGTTTAGAGGTCACTCAAAATATCTAGCATCATGTAGAAACTCAGGAGCTCTAAAATCCCACAGGAGCTCAGGAACACTGGGCCATTCAGAAATTAAGTTTGTTTTCCTGAGTTTGAGGTAGTAGTGTAGTGTAGGAAAAAAAAAGTGTATGACAAAAATTAATGCAAGAAAAACTTTTTCAATATTGCAACTTACTGGAGGAGGTGATAGCATTATTTTTTTTTCAGACTATAATAATACATTTTTTTCAAAATATCTGTTGATTCTGTCAGAATGTCAGCATCATTTTAACTTCATGTGAACTAATCTCAAACAATATAAATAATATTTCTAGCTATGCTTTATAAACTGAAGAACACCTCCTCCCTATGTCATTAAAGGGAAGGGGGGGGGGGGGGGTGTTTGTAGTCCAAATCAGGACAAAATCATAGAATGAAAATGCCTCTTTTCCATAGATATAGTACAGTCAGTGAGAATTGCCACCCTAGGGTTGTAAGTAAGTAAGTAAGTGTACCACTGAAAATATCACCAGGTGGCAATAAAGGAAAAAAATTCAGATAAAAGAAAATATAGCCACTATATTCAAGGATGGGTAAGCTCAAATAAACAAAATGTTTGTTCTTCGATTTGGATGTGCTTTCAATTGTTCTGTTATCACCTTGTTTTGTCTTTGCAGAAAAGGCCACAGACACTCAAATGTAGCAATTTTTTCAAGTGCCGTTTGTACTTTTGGCTTATGTAACGATGCCTTGACTTTATTCTGATTATGCTATGTCTTATACAGAATTTCCATGGTTAACTTGTTCAAACTTAGTGTTTTTGTGTTGTGCAAGAAATCAATTACGTAAAAATAATGAGAATTTACTTAAATAAAAAGACAGCATTTCCTAAGAAAAATATGACCGGAGGGAACACTGTAAGATTTAACAATGCATATCAAAGCATGTGAGTAAGAGTAACTTGGTTGTAGAAAAACAATGACGCAACGAATTTAATAAATCTATTGGGAATATTGGACACAAATGTAACCAATTCATGTCTAATACCTAATTAACTATTCTTAGATGTCGGTAATTTTTGGGTATGAACAAAGCAAAAATAAAATATATAAAGTGTAATGCTACTAAATATATTCTTTATGTTAGCCTTACAGTTACAAAATTACTGAGGTTTTACACTGTACATATTCCACATGGGTTTACAAAACAATGACGTTGTTGGTTTAACATTATTTTTCTTTTAACAAAGAACATGATTAGGATTTGGCACACTTTATCATATGATTTTATTGGTCCCCAAGCAGTTATTAAATTGTCATACCCATTTACCCACTACCCTGACCCTGGTTATGTTTCCATAGCCACTTTTGTCAGAGAAAACATATTGTATATAGACGACTGCATGTCATCACAAGCTTCCTTTAATCACCAAGTAACAGAATTAGTAATTGTTGATGTTTGACCTGCTCTTTATTATTTTAAACCTATGGGGGCCCTTAAAGCATTATATTTTTTTGTAGTGCATTGTTCTTTGTATATTTACTGTGTATTTCTCAAGATTGTTTTTAAATTGTATTCTGTCCTAAATTACCATAGTACAAGAACTGATGTGGCACACTTTACTTGAGCAAGAAAATCTAGTTTTTCAAGAGTGGGAACTATACCCATTCAACATTATCAAGGTGCGCAAGGGATGGCGTCTGGAGAAAGGCCGGCAGCCCACTCAGAGCCCACAGTACAAAATGTCAGGAAATCCAAAAACAAGCAGAGGTCAAAAACACAGAAAATCAGTCCACCAAGTGAAGTACAAAGGGCAAAGGCAAAAACAGAGTCGGAGTCACAAGCAGAGGTCGGTCCAGGCAGAGTTCAACGGATAGTCAGCAACAGGCACAGGTCAGTAACAGAAATATTTTAAAATCACTCCAACACAGGTAAGCCCAGCATACGCTATAACAGGCACTACTGACAAGGAGCAGAGAGGCTATAAAGCCCCAGCAACCAATGACAGCATGGGATTGACTAGGAACCACTCAGCTAATCAACTGCACACAGCTCCAATTTCCCTCAACTGTGCGCCCTAGTGCAGAGGATGCCGAGGGAAAACCCCAGCTACAGGGATGCTGCAACCCCTAGGGCACTGATAACTACAGCCACCGGAGGTATTAGGCTGCGTGCGCCCTCCTGCAGTGAGGCATCACCTGGGATCGTAAGCCCAGAGAGTGCCTCCTAACAACTGCCTAAAAGCCCAATGCCCAACAAAGCTGAACTGTCCATTACTGTACTTCACAATACACATACAGTGGCCCTCAACCCAGAACACTGAGGATATACTGTAAGTGCAGGACATCATAAGAGAACATCAGCATGACGCCTCTTATTTACAGTATAAGGATACAATGCTGATGTGATGTCAGCACTTCTCCTTGCACTATGCAGGACCTCTATATGTTGGAAGTCCTTGATAATACACAGAACAGTGCTGATATTACTATAGCAGCCTCTCTCCTTGCAACCTTTCCATGAATAGGAAAAACTGTTAAGGGAAATCTACTTAAAGAGGAACAATAGACCTCTAGACTAAAATGTAATTTCTGTTTTGTCTTTTGTTATCTTTTCGCATTTTCAGGCTCCACTCCTTTACTGCAACACAATAATTTCATTTTAAAGACTCATTTGTAATATAAAAAGTACCAACATATATTTTAAAGTGGCCTTGTGATCTGAATTTCTTTGTTTCTTGTGCTAATTCTTGGTGAGACGAGTTCTTAAAAGGCTATTATTATATCATTTTAATTACCAGGACAGTAGAATGGTTTTAATTAGATACTGTCCACATGCTGGTGCCTTTCTGTAGACATACATGCTGCAAGGGACTGAAGGCATCCTTGTGGGTTTCTAAATGACAATTTTTGCCTACCACAAACATTTGGCAATTGGATAATCATTTCCTTTTTTCTGTATCAATTTTTACAAATAAAGCAAACGCAATTATAACTATTCGTATGTATTTTATTCCAGCTTTGCATCTCATTTAACTGAGTTTTCAAACACAAGCTCTGTTTTGAATGTGTAACATCGCTAAAAGAAGAAAACAAGACATACAATATTCAGACACAGGAGTTCTCTCCAAAGACCTTGAGCTTGGTCTGACAATGATTTTATCATGATATACATGTGATTTTAAACAGCTGTTCCTCTAAACCCGTCACATACAAAGGGGAAATTAAATAAACGATGACAGCTATCCAGCTAGAATCCCTTGACCTTTATCAACACAATCAAAGTTAGGTCATTGCCATTCGTTTCATATATAAACCTATTAGCCTTGCAAGTTATTAGGAGGAACCATAAGGTGGCCATATACATTAAATGATCTGCCCAATATTGGCCCAAATAAGTGGCATCAATAAAGCATACTATATATCATTTGCAAATTAATGTCTGAAAAATAAGCAACTGCCAGGTTTCAACCATATGCCACTATTTTTTTACTTGAGAAACATGCTGCCTGACAAACAACCCTAAAATGAATAGCAACAGCAAGCAAATACCTGTTACACAATAGGCAAGAATAACTGGAAACAGTCTGAAGCTAGGATACAAGGTGCAAGTAGCTAGAACACCAGCAAGGATACAGATACAGACACAATGCTAAGGCCGTGCAATACCTGTGCAGACAGAATATATATATATAAAATAAGGTATAGGTGTTTCTTGGTTACAGCAAGTGGGAGCACATGAAAGGCATACTGACAGAGTGGCACCAGCAGGCAACATAGGGAGATGCAGGTAGCAGGAAACAAAATAGAAAAACAAAAGGCCCAGTCCCATAGAAAAAACAAACATTACAAAGAACAGTTACAAAATACAATACAAAAGCCAAAGGCTATATACACACGTGCAATCATTTTTATTGGAAAGAAACTTTCACGATCCTTTCCAACGACAAACCACTGCACAATGCATGAACGAGTGCTGTACATACACCACTGTTCTGCTCTATGGAGAGGGGGAGAATGACAGAGCTGCACCCCGCTGCACTCTCTCTTTCTTCACTTCCATTAAGATCGCTCGTCGTCCATCATCCATGGATCCGCCAGGTTGGTCGTTTAAATGACGAGCACTGTACACATGCAAGATTTTCGTCCGATATTAGCCCTGAGCCGATTATCGGACGAGAACCATTGAACATGTGTACCTAGCCAAATTCTTATCAACAAGTGAGGCACTATAAACATGATGTAAAAGCCAAAACCTGTGAACAATGTATCAACTAAACATAGCTGAAAACACAGCTAAACAAAGAAGTCCAGAGATAAAGAAAGACAGTAGGTCAAAAGAAAATTACTAGGAAAGAAGGTGGGGTTCAACATGCCTTGGATTAACCCCAGGGGAAAAAATCCCCAAAAAATAAAGGCTATAAGACATATTAAAAGTTTATGTTATAAGATAGTCATATTAAGAAATAAAGCTTCCAGAGTTTTAGGTGGGATTAACCTGTGTAACATTTGGAAATTTGTACAAAATGTGCAATAACCCACACTGCTCATTTATCTAGTTATTATGGGTATCTACTCATAACTGTTTTTGCTCAGCTATTAAATTATTAAAGGTAGGTGTCAAAGCTAATTATGAAAAGGAAATAATGTAAAGTATGTTTTATGTATCCTGAAAGGTTCATTGGGATAGTCGTTCACATTGGTGGGATTACAGCCAAATTCCTTCTAATCATTCACGATGGAGTAATAAATATTTTTCTTTTATAGTAAATGAAATAGTATAGCACAAACACCAAAGCCTATTAGTTTTATCCTATGTCAGTTTAATGGTACTTAATAGGGTCAAAAATACAGTCTTGCTTCATTTGGGAAATTTAAACATTAATGTGCTATGTTTTATAGTTACAGTTTAAACAAAAGCTGTGATACAATCTTTTATACTTCTTACAGTATATGATTTACAATAGACTGGTGGTTATATCTAACCTTGTATGATACATATTCATTGGCTACAAATTTTAGGCTATTTCTTCACATCCCCCTATGATTTTTATGATATGGAGTGCAAGCAACACACAGATGAGCTATTTTGTGCTCCCACTTCTTCAGCATGCCCTGATAGCACATGAAGATTGCAGCACAACTTACTGGCTCATTGTTCTGCTTCTAAATCTCTCAGCCTACTGTACAAATTTTGCAAGATGTTGATAACAGATCAAAGTATACACTAACACTGCTTGCAATTAAAAATATGTATCAAGTTCCAAACTTTTCTAGAGCTGCCCTGACTCTCTGGAATTGTCTTCCTCATCCTATTCGGCTTCCTCCTACTTTCTGCTCATTTAAAAAAAAACAAAAAAAATTTTTTCAAACTTGCCTACCCGTCTTCCTCTGTCTTTTGAAACCCTCACTACATATCTCCCCTCCTATTGTGTGTGAAATTCCCCCCCCCCCTACTAGATTGTAAGCTCCTTGGGGACAGGGTCCTCTCCTCCTGTGTCACTGTCTGTATTAGTCTGTAATTTGCAATCCCTATTTAATATACAGTGCTGCGTAATATGTTGGTGCTATATAAATCCTGTTTAATAATATTAATACAAATAGAAATACATTCAGTTGTAATTTTTAAATTTTCCTATTTAATGTTTGTAGGTATAAAAAAACTTAAATTAAAAGCCACCAGCACATATATCTGAATTCAATATTTTTTTTATTCAAACAAAATCACAATGAAAGTTTTATTTGTGATGATGTGGCTAATCTTTTATACTTGTAAATTTACCTATGCAGTTAAAAGGGCTGGTGAGTATAAATGGGTATAGGGACTTACCTTCAATCAGTAATGATTAGGGTCATAATTGGCCCAAATGTCTTTGCATGTTTATCCAGATGTTGCTTAAAGAAAGATTTTATAGATTTTATATTTGGGGTATTGTTCAACTTTGGAAAAAGTCTTGATTGGTTCTTACTTGAGCAATTCAGTTCTCCTGGTAATGTTATTAAATGTTACTGCAGCAAATGCAACATTGATTACATTAATTTATGGAATATATTACCCATATAAGTGCTTATGTTTTTCCCTTCACATTATTGCATTTGCTATAGTCAGGCCCTTCTGCCTTTATTTGACAAGTGCAATCATCATTTTGACCAATGTAAATTCATAGCAGTGTGACTGTAACAGTAAATGTTATTTAGGAGACCTCTTTAAACATTTTTTTATGGTTATGTCAAAATGTCAGAAATGTAATTAGAACACTTGAAATCCCCATTGTGACTTGCTAACAGTTATGTAATACCCTCTATGATATCAAGTTTGTGCAATGCCCCATAGAAAATTCTCAGCTCCTCTCATGAGAACAATATATGTGCATGAAATAGCACACAGCATCTGAAGGTCAGTATTCCATGTAATAAATATCTGGGGCAGGTCTACACATGCTATCACTATACAATTCCAAATATGGCTAGACTCTTTTTAAAATTGATTTAAAATGACAAGACTATAAAAACAGAAAGGAAGCAGATTACAGAAAGAACAGCACATATATAAACGTACACAAGGAATAACTGCCCTTGTATAACTTAGGGTGACCTTCCCATGATCACTTGTGCTGCACTGAGATCTCTTTACCTAACAAATCATGTTTAAACAAGAGAAAATCATCACAATTGCACAGTACAGACATGGGGCATTTATAGAAAACTCAGAGGAAATGTGAACATTTCTGTGACCGAAATATTCAGACCACACACATTACAAATAAAAACTAAGTTAATATTATATGTGGAATCTATAAAATGGGAGTTCATCTAATGATGCTAAAAATTTTCATAAGTAGTCTATAACTGGAAAGCCTTCTCTGTCTCAAAAACATGCATCAGAAAGAGATGAAACTAATCAAATCTGGATAAATATTTATCCCCACCAACCTCCCTTCCACACAACAACACCTGATTTTTTATTCTTCTCAGAGGTGTAATGCGGTGGGCACGAATGGTAACATCAAGCCCTCACTTTTTTGGGGAAAGGGCACGCGTACCCACTCTTATTTTGCAAAGAATTCTTTGGTGGTCCACGGCTCTGGCCAGTCTGCCCCCCCACCTGGTCAGGAGAAGGACCCCGCTGGCGGAGTGGTGCACCAGCCAGAGCCACGGACCATGTCTCCTATATGGAATCACAGGCTCAGGGTTGTGGGCGGGTTGTTTCTCTGAACAAACCTGCCCACTCTCCCATTGCAGGCTTTATTTATTCCATTATGTGTTTATTTATTCCATTACTTGCATAGTAAATATATCAAAACTTGAGTACATTGTACAATCTTTCATAATATTAAAACAACCTTTGTTGAGACCACATTGCTCCTATACTCCTTGTGAAAGTTACCTAAAAAATCCCAAAAAGTAAATTAAAAGAGAAATTTTGAAATGGGCATAGGCATGTGGTACCAGAAATTCATCTCCCCCTTAATATATGCTAAACTCTGACATGAAACATTTTAAGGTAGTCTGTTTGAAATATTACTTGTCAGAAATTAATGCGGACAGTAGTGATATGAGGACCAAAACAGTTCACAGAATTCTGCTTACCTCGAGCCTATTCTGCGTATCTGAACAAGCATTACCTGTAATATTGAATACAGTAAATTTGAAGTAGTTATTTACTGATAGTGATAGAACTGCCCTACTAACCATGCATAATTTGAGAATTTAGCATTTGTTCATATGGGGTTGCTGGCAGGCAGTTGCCAGGATGACATCATGTGGGCAATTGTTCATTCTTGGCACACCCAGAGTGTTCTGGCAACCAAAGCTGATGGTGCACATGCACAGCACCAACTTTTCACCAGAAACCAAAAAGGATCAGGCAGATAGGACAGTTTATTGCAGAATGAATATTGCCTGTGCCTTTCTGGAATATTGACCCTTCTGATCATGTAAACTTTAAAGTGGAACTTTAAACTGTTTGTACAGAAGAGGGTAAACCTTTTTCTAATATCCTCAGGACTGTTAGGGAGGTTTATCCTTTATTTTATATCAATCCTGAGATTTTCATGGTTTTAGATATTTCCGCTCCTTACAATGGGCCTGATTTATTAAAGCTCTCCAGGGTTGGAGAGGATACACTTTTATCAGTGAATCTGGGTGATCCAGCAAGCCTGGAATGCATCTGGTCCAGGATTGAAAACATTTTCTAACAAATAGCAAATTACTTTCAAGAAATCCATTCCAGGTTTGCTGGATTACCCAACTTCACTGCTGAAAGTGTATTCTCTCCAGCCTTGAAGAGCTTTAATAAATCAGGGCCATATATCTGGCATCAGTTACTAGCAGCCTGAATAAAAAGAATGCAGTGACAAGGGGAAGTTAAATTGTCAAGTACTCACAGAATGGCTTAAAAATATGAAAAAAACAGATAAAAACTATTTGAAAACATTTATTACACATTTATGTTGTTTGTAATAAGTATTTTATTGGCAAGCTATGCAAAACTTATGTGTGTGCGTAGGTTCATTTGCATGTGTGTTTATTGTCAAACTCATGGATCAATTTACAGGATATGAGTGTAAGAATAGTAATTTCTTTACTTAACTTTTCCTAGAAACATTAACAACTATTCCCTGATGTGGTGAGTAGGCCCTGATGAGTTAACTTTATGAATGACTTTTACTAAGTAAATAGAGAATAACTTATTTTCAGTGGTGTAGTACAACAGGTGTCTATACTGCACAGAGAACAGTGTTGGGGATAACACTATGTCCTGAGACTATCTTCACACATCTGTTTCTGCTTGGATGAAAAAAAAAGTTTGTGATTCTCAGTTGTCCTTAAATTACCATCTGCTAAAAGAATTCTTAGCATGCTCCTCAGCCTTTATATATACATCCTTCATCACATAATGTTCTAGAAACAAAGTCAATAGAATAGATGCATCTGTACATACATTGCAGGAATCATGTGAAAATTGATTATGTCTGGTCAGTAAATTGCCACCTACAGAAAAGATTTTTATCAGGAAACACTTGTTTCTGAATTTGGATTGAGGGGTTAGGAGTTAGAACTTTTCAGGTTTTCATTGCTCTTACTGTTCCACCTAAGGAAAGTCATCCTCCCATTTTCTGGATCACCAATGGTATGGGGAATAAAAATTAGTTTAAATCCAAAATTTTGTGTTGACAGTTGTAGAGGAGAAATATTTCAATGGGGACACAAGGTTTTCCTTCAAAAAAGATTTTTTTTAGACAGGAAGTGAGGGAATAACTCATTAACGAGTCACAGATGGCACAGATTTACCACTTCTGTCTCCACACATTCACTCAAAATAAAAAAAACAAAGGGGTTTGCTTTTGTATATTGTTCAAAGCTTACCTCTGTGCATTAAGAAAAAGCTACCCATGTAGGGGACTAGCATTGCAAAGGTTAAAAATGCTTATTAAGAAAAATGATTTTACATACTTCATTCTCTCTGTACTGTAGGCTCTGTTTGACCGGTCCATCACGGACTCCTATTAAAGGTTTTCTGTACTGCAGTTGCAGGCTCTGGCTTCATCTGTAACAATGCGGGACCAGTAGGTCTGCTCAAGTGTTGTTGCTAAGGCCTACCTACAACCCCAATCTCCAGGACAGTGGAGAACACAAACCATCTGGAGGAAAGCTAAAAGTATTCACTGTATGCACAGGTATGCACAAATTGTATTTTTAATTCCTTGAGGTAGGCTTTTCATCCTTGATTTCAACAAATATTATAATTCAGGCTCAGACAGCTAAACTAATGCAGTGCATGATAATGGCCACTGTAAATAATAGAATGAAACACTGCTAACAAAAGTAATACCAGTAACAGTATTGTTTCCAGAAGACACATACAATAAAGGAAACTTGTCATATGTCAAGTCATTTAAGAATATCAAAACTCTAAATAAGTGACAATCTACAATTCACTACCAGGGCCAGATGTGTCTACCTTGTGCCACCCCCTCCCTCCCAAATGCCTTCAAAGAAGGCTATGTTCAGACTGGTGGTGCGGTTGCGGTGTAGATACCACTTCCTTATGCCTAGGAACAGCTACATGTAACTTTGTTTGGTGGCAGATCCATACTGAATGAATGAGGGCGGCAATGAGCACTACAGAACTACAGACAGATGCCAACAGGCAGACCTAACCTTAAATTATTACCTTACTTAAGAAGGTGTAGTGGGGGGTTAAAGCTTCTCCCCTTCTGTCTTTATCACCACGTCATGCATCCCAGGAGGGTTCTGGCTGCTCCTTCATGTCCGAGATCAGGCACGCGCAGAAGGAACTTTTTGTTCAATGGGGAAAAAGAAAATGCCAATCTCGTGCATACCGCAGACTTTGTCAACTCCTCTTGCACCTGCAAAGTGCAAGATCAGTTGACGTAGGCAAAAGGCTTAAGAAGGGCAATGAGGGATTGATGGATCTGCAAAAGTAAAGGTTAGCTTTTTGTTTTTTTTTAGTTTAATTCTGCTTTAATTGTGCAGACGCTGATTCTTTAAGAACCTGTGTTGTGGTGCAAGGGATTGAGGTGGGAGCCACGCGGGATCATTGGATCCAAGGCTAGTCTGGGGGGAGAGAGAGAAAAAGAGAGAGGAAAAATGAGGAGGAGAAAGAGAGAAAATCAGCTCACTTACGTGTGATCATCTAAAGACACCCAAACTGAAGGCTCCCTGTATTTCACAGATCTTCCAGCTGTACCATTCTGACAGGTACAGCAGCTGCCAGATGATAGCGATTGAGCACTGTGCCTGCTTGAACAGTGCAAATGGAACTTCTGAGAATGTCCTCTAGTGGCCCTGCTACCCTATGGCTTGGGTGGCCTTTTCCGAAATCTGACCCTGATAATACCATGAGAATATAATTGCTGTATTTGCCATTGTGTTTATTGAACCTGTTTCCAAATCCTATTTATCAATTTTTAACTATTTTACTTAATCACATTTATGAATTTATTGGTCATTGCTTGAAATAGTACATGTAAATGATTGTTCAATTTTAGGAGTCGGGTAGTTGATTTTTAATGCATATCCAAACTCCTACAATCAGCTACTTGGGTGTACTTTAGGGTAAAATTACAAAAATCTTCCTCTCATAAATCTGCATTATATATATATGAAAAACCGACTCTACTTTTTTTCGTATCTGGGTAACACAACACATCAATATTTAGTAATCTAAAAAAAGAGTTAGAGTTCCTGCCTTCCTTACCCTTAAAATTTCTCTGTTTTTTCTAATATCCTGTACTCCAATAGCAACAGCCCAGGCTGCCAGATCATGACTTTAAGGTCTGGCAGAACTTATCCAAAAGGGTAATTTAAGTTCAATTGGCTTTATATATGGTGTTGACCATTACCAGCTTGCACTGACCCTCCTTTTGACAAATATCTACTAGGGTGTATTTGTCCTGAAATGATTTCTATCTCTTTATAGTAGCTGAGAGGGCAAAAAGGTGAAAAAAATTGAAAATTCAGACTTTTTTTAGCTTCAGACTCTAGCTTTCTCTGGGGGGCCATTAGGTGTTCCCAGGCCAATTGGCTGATGTATCCCTCCATCTAAACAGCCCTGAGGTCTCCACCCAATTGAACATATTGGGACGGTTCCAGTTGTAGCCTTCCAAGAAATATCCATATTAGCATAAGTATTTATCTAAGTGTGGGAGAAACAATAGATATCAAAGACATTTAGTTTACATATAGTGTGAAAGAGACAGGGGGAATGCTAATTTGTATTTATCAGTGTAAGAAATAATGTAACCTGTATGATATCACTGACATTTGGTTAAATACTTTCTGCAAAAAAATGTTAGCTCTGTTGAAAGGAATGCATTCCTTCATTTAGTCTTGGCTGTTAGATATAAGTAATGTTGAGAACAAACTGAGACTATTTGTGCTTATAGATAATAAGTGTTTGAATCATGCTAAATACAAGATTCATTTTTCAAACAATCCCTATGCTCCTCCACTGGTATTCCCATGTTGTATGGTCACAATATTCGGATGTGATTTTTTTAGCTTTTGGATGATAGAAATGTATGGTTACAGAGAGAGGATTAACTGTTAGGAATTGGAATTTGGCTCTTTCCCCACTGCTTTCATCTGGATCGTAACCAAACAGGAAGATGAATTTCATTTAAACCATTTGGATTTACTGGTTAGAAATGTTCAGGTGATGATTCCTAGTGATGAAAATAATGTTCAGTGGATTGACCCTTGCTGTGCTTTTATAGCCTGTCTTGTACTTAGTGGTACAATGCAGACCCCACTAATCATGGGTTAAACATATGGGTTAAACAACAACACATCTCTGCATGTGAGCCAAGTATGTGGATTGGTCATGGAACAGTAGCAATGGATAAAAACTTGATGCAAATGTGGCTTGGCACACATGGCCTGCTTTTTCTATAGATTTCTATCAGTGAATATCTCTCTGCAGTTCATTGTGGTATTAGGCAGCTGAATAAAGCCTTGATTCTAACAGGAAGTCCTCTGATAAATGCGTGTGCACATGCACATACTTTGGATTCTGATGAGTACAATGAAAGCCTATTAAGTGGTATCTTCTAAGTATAGTGAGCAATGAGGGTAGCTTTAGACTTGGCCTATGAACAAAGATTAAATTCACAGACAACTAAATTTTAAATGGCCAATAAACCTAAGATAAAATGAACTGTATTGAAACATTTACTAGTATTTATATACATATCCATACTTAATTTAGAATCTTATCTAAAATAAAGATAAATTATTATGGTGGGCCACATCTTTCTGAATCAAAAAAGATTAATAATCCTATTAAAAGACTTTTTATACAAATTATCCCCTAAACAGTTTCCAGCTTAAACTTAAACTAGCCCATCATAAATTGATCTAAAAAGTCCAAATAGACCTTTTTCGATTAATATTTGGGCAGAATGTTGATCAAAATTGATTAGGCACTGGGTATATCGACTGTTCAATCAATCAAAAATGCCACAACTTTTTTTTAATTGCATGTACTTATTTAAATCAATGGGTATATCGACCGTTCAATCAATCAAAAATAACGAGAGTAATATCCTTCTCCTCCACTGCACACAGTAGTTCCTTCTGCCAGACCCTACCTTACAACTTGAACTACTGGTTAGAAATTCTTATGGCAGGAGTTTCTCTACAATAAAATGGAGGATGTCAACTTTGCTGAATTCAGAGAAAGATGAAAATGTGACGTACCTATTGATGTGTACACACTGTTACTTTCTGTCTTAGAATTTCATTCTAAAATCCCTCTATCCTATAGAGTTACAGATTTACAAGGACATGGGTTCATGTAAAGTTTACCTGTTTTCTAAGTCTGCATACTGTAAAATCTCTAGGTACAATTGCAATAGGGTTTCTAGGGATCCTTAAACTTTCCAGCCAATAATCTCAAAAGGTCTTATTATACAGTCATCAAGGTAAAACTGAAGCACAGGTTATTCAGGGGACCTTTGATCCTTTAAACCTACTTTAGCTGTACTGTAAACATCTTTAGGTATCTTTTCACTTACTGAATAATATGATCCTCTGACATTATTTGGGGAGCAGCCAAGTACTTGGCTTTTCCCTACATTTGCAAAATTATTGAACTCCTAGCCTCAATAAAAATGTTACTAAATTCTACTTCAATCCACATGATGTTATGATGTCAGATCATCTATCGTGAATTAGGCAATTTAATCTTAACAAACAAAACCTCTCCTTCTTCTAAATGCTTCCTGATATAGAATCTGCGGACTTACCTTGAACTGGTCCTCTCCTCTTTTCCGATCACCTCATTTAACTCTTCCATAATCCTTCCACTCTGTAACTTCTTTTCTCTGGAATGCTCTCCTACATGTTCCAAGAAACTCATATTACCTGTGTGTATTTTAGAACTCAAAAATCAGGTCTGTGGTCTAAATTTGCTCCTGCTATTTTTATATGGGTACAACACAGTTTTCAGTCAAGGTAGTGAAGCTTCCTCTTAAACAAACATATTGATGTTATACGTATCATATCTATGTTTTTTTTCCTCTACAGCTTATTTTATGGCGTTTCATTATGGTGTACAGATATGCGGAATATGCTGCTACTACAACTACTACTATTTCTAAAACCCACATAGTTAAAAAACTGTCTTAATAAAGATCAATAAGATAAAGATAAGTGAACGTTGTTCTGTAATATATTTTTATATATATATATATATATATATATATATATATATATATAGTCCTAGGAATGTGGTAATGACATATGACTGTGGTAGGGATTCTACATTGCAAGCCCCTTTCAGGGACAATTAGTGACAATGGACTTTGTAACGTGCTGCGTGAATACAAGTGAATAAATAAACAAAGTTGAAAATAAAGGATAATTAGCAAATTGCAAAAACAAGGTTATTAGCTAAAAACACTTGATGTAAATATTAATCTTCACAACTGAAATCTACATATTTTGGATCTTGTCACTTGTATTTTGCTAATAGGAATTGAATAGGCATTGGTGTGAATCTGTGCTTAGCCAATGAAAAGCAAAAGAACTTGTTCTCTAAAATGCAAATTTCTACACACATTTAGTTACGTATTTTCACTTAACTGTTACCGTTGATCAAAATGGTAGCCCTGTTTAAGCTGGAAGCTCCTAAAATCATAGCTACACAGGGGTATGGGTTCCTTTTGTGAGGGCTTGTATTTACTCTGCATTGTTGCAAGACAATGCTGCTCCATGCCCAAACATATTGGGCATTTGCTTTGCCCCTCTATGTTAAATGAAGGTTTGAAGGAATGAGTAAAAAAATGGTATGTGCTGTTGGGTATGAACAGATTAAAGATATTCCTCTTCTATAATCTAAATAGGTCCATACCAGTTTGGTTTTATCACTGTTCCTGGAATTCATCAAACCCTGGTTGACGTTCTAGTTGTTGATTTAATTAAAATTAGTCTGGTACCTACCTCATTTCCCTGAAGAGTTTTGTAGACAGCTTGACCCAAGTCCTTAATGGCTAGTAAGATGCCAAGTTGGTGGTATATATGTAGCTTGGAGTGGAGGGGGTAAGGCTTATTTTCCAATTTTAGAATGCCACTGTGAAGAATTCGTAAGTTACTAAAGGTAAATTAGGCAGACAGCCTGTGGTGACTACTTTTATGGAGGACGTTTGATACTTTAAAAGGTTGACAGGTTCACTTTAAATATATATATATAAATACACAGCGATTATGATGTTCTTGATCTTTTTTTTTTAACTTTGAACTTGGTCAAGTTTACTATATCTTGTCAAAAGAAAACTAACATGTTTTTGCATCAAGATAATATGTATAATAACTAACAGATGCTAGAAGGTGCAATGTTTCAGCATCCCAGTGGACTTTTACTAAGGAATCTGGAGAAATAAATGTTTCTGACAGCTAGAATCTACAGACATAGATGGCTAATTGAAAAGCATTGCCTCTTCCTAGTAAATGTAGAGAAATAATAATCAGAATTTAATAATAATGCACATTAGCATAAAGAAGTTTTCTTTAAATAGAAGCAATTATGAGAACAATGGTAAATTTGCTTTAGGGTTAACGCATGCTGTCAAATTGAATTTAGCACGTGGCATAATGAGAATCACAAATCCAAACATGTGAAGAGAGGATAAATGAAGAATCCAGAAACACATAATATAAATATATTTATCAATGCTCAAAGCTGAATATCAAGGGCCTTTTTTTCGTGTGTTATCCCACCCATTTTTACAGATTGACGTGTGTTACATTAGGCATTTAACATACCTTAATTCATTGAACAACACATCTTCACCATTTTTGGAAAAGAAAAGGTAACTTGAGGTGAAATTCCAGGAACAGATAACAGTGTCACAGTATCTCATACATACATATATTTATTTGATTATTATTATAGTGATTCACAGCAAACAACAAGAGTTTAGGTTACTGGAAAAATGTCATAAAAATTGGAAGTGTGTACGCAGCTTAAGAGTGATAATGCCAGGTACATTGGGCCTGATTTATGAACGCTCTCCAAGACTGAGAGAATACACATTCAGAAGTGAAGCTGGGTGATTCAGAAAACATGGAATTGATTCTTATAAAACATTTGCTATTTGCTAGTAAACATTTGGAATCCTGGTTTAGATTCATTCCAGGTTTGCTGGATCACCCAGCTTCATTGATGAAAGTGTATTCTCTCCAGCCCTGGAGAGCTTTTATAAATCAGGGTCATTGTGTTGCAAAACATAGGATGAAACTACAGGGATATTTTAAATTGTTTTGTGGCGCTGAAAGTAAACAATAGGCAAATTTGGGGTAATTTCAGAATGTAGTCTACAAGTAATAAATAGGATGAACAGAACAGCAGAACACTTTCCCTTTGAAGAACAGATGTTGGGCTAATTTTGTTTGATGACAATTTCACATGGGTGGACATTGATACTATTTCTAATGGGCGAGTTGTATTTGAACATGGTTGAAACCACTGCAATGAACAGAAGGAATGTTGAATCTTGGTTAATAAAAAGATGACTATTGGGTGAATGTTTGGTGACTTTTTTTTCAAATCATTGTTCAATACAGTCCCAAAAACTGTACATTGCTTAGTCAAGAACTGAGAAAATATAAATCTTTTGGTATACCATACTGTTGCCAGGGATTAAGGCACTTCCAGAAGTCAGTATTGTGAAAGTTGCAGGTATAGTATTATTAAACAAGTATTTTTCATACAAGCATTCTTTCTTTTTTGACTTGCCTATTTACTGGTACTTTTAATAATACAAATACTTTAACTGACAACCGTTTAGGTTTCATCTATTTAAATATGGCTCTTTAGAAATGCTGCTAGATCAACTCACTAAACAAATCTTGACATATAATGAAATACAATGAACTTGGTCAGTATTGCTGAACTTATGAATCCAGCTAATTTTAGTTTACTTTATACCTGACAGTATGGCAAGTAATTAAAGACCTATGGTAATATACATTCCCAACATTCTTTAATATATGTCAAAATGTATATAAATATATACATTCATCAGAACTGAGATGGATTTTCTTTCACCTTAGATAGTATATGGTATGAAAGGTAGAATAGCAACTAGCTAACAGATAAAGGGGGAATTAATATTTGCAGAAGGAAAAGTGCATACTAATATAACTGTTTAGTTGACCTAAAACTATTTGTTAATAATTATTTGTAATCTTTTTTATTGGGGAAGGAAACACAGCATATACAACAACATATAGCAAGGAAAATACAACAACTGAGCATTTAAAAAATTTTGTACATAGGGTTATCACCAGTTTTGAGTTGGAAAGTCCAGAGGAACACTGTTTCATACCTGCTGAGTTCATGTTGGGAGCTAAAATAACTGATTTGAATGGTGAAATTGCTGAATAGGAAACTGGATATGTTGATTTGCTGGAATTGATAGATTGAAAATGTACAGAGCTGCGTAATATGTTGGCGCTACATAAATCCTGTTTATTAATAATATTAATAATAATAATAATAATAATAATAATATTTGTAATTGCTGGATTCAGGGATTTAAATCTAAATGATATGCACAATGATGTCACTCAAAAAGGTGCTGGAATTGTGGAAGAGGAAGCTAAATGATGGGATGCTGGAATTACTAAATTGGGGACTGAAATTGCCTAATTGAGGGTTCAAATTTTGGATATGGAGCTGGGGTTGCTGGACTCGAGGTTGGAATGAGGGAACATCTAAAATTCCTGGATTCAGAGATATATTGAACTTGATATAGTTCGAACATGAAGACCAATGTCCTTTAATCTGCACATTATTTCGTTTCCAGAAAACTTGATGTAAAGTAAATTTTAAATATTTTTTTCTATGTAATCTTTCAATTGCCTTGACCAAATCCAAATATTTTTAGTTGCCTGAGAAGGCTACCTTTTAACATGTCCATTATGGCTAAATTACCTGGTTTAAGCATACTAAATCATATCTACTTTATATATACCGCAAGCATTTCACCTGTTGATTTCAGTACAACAAGGAACTAAGAAAAGAGACATTGTTTTAACCTGCATAGAAAGGCTTTTTCTGTGGGTTTTAGAGACTCTCTTTGACATGTCAGGGACTAGTAAATGAGTTTGCTAAGATATTGATGCATGCAGCAGCCTTCTCTTTTCTAATCAAGAGGTTGTAGGCAGGTGAAAGATAAAAAAAAGATTTCTTGCAAATGATCAGTGTGAAGTGCTCAGGAAGGATCCCAGTAGGTGGCACAAAGCGTAGTGCTAGCAGTATTCTAACAACTCTTCTGGCAAAGGCCTCCCTAGGCTGCGGTAACACCTGGGAAGTGTCACAAGAGAGCTAGGTGCTCCCTTTGACTTGATTTGACATTTCTTGTGAAATAAAAAACACTAAACACTACTGTTCAATACTAAACAGTAGCTGATAAAGCAAAAAGAAAAGCTAAACCTTGAGTTTTCCAGCAATGTGTGCAACAATGTGCAACCTAAACTTATTTTTCTCATATCAGAAGAACCTGGAAATTCTAACGTTCAGTGTGAAATGAAAAAAGAAGAGGACATTTGACAGAGACTAACACCACATGATTTAGATAAAGGATTAATTTTGAGTGAGAATATGGCCAACTGTAGTGAAAACAGCACAGTATGGACGCTGGAATATCCAGAGATTAAGTCTTGCCAAAGAATTAGGAAGCAAGAGACCATATGACATCCTTGGATGATGCAAGAGATAAAGACACAGGAAAGGTCTAATGAAATTGACATGACGTAGGTATCCGGGAGGCTTTGTGCTCCCATTCTTAAAAAAAGGGTGTTGCACTTAAAAAAAAAGAACCCTTTTATGTAAAGTAAAAATTTGGAGTTTAGGTCCGCTTTAACTATTAAAAAGGAAGTGGCGTAGCATCAGCCAGTGACTTATTGGTGATAAAAGGCAAACATCTGCCTAAAAATCTGCTTGGAACATAATACTAACCATGCTGCATAATAGGCTGGGCACTAGACACTATTTAAACCTCATGTGAAATATAATTTCATCTTTGGATTGCTGGAAAATAATTTAATGAGTCACTGAGAGGGCATTAGCCTAACACTAGTTCTTTTACTGCTAAAAAAAAAATATTTTGGAGAATTCATTTTTATCTTATGAGTGAACTGGGTTGTGTAAACCAATGTGGGGTCTTGCAAAATTACTGTGGCTGCCATGTTTAAGTATCTGGCATCTAATACAATAAATATCAAAACGTGAAATGAGGCCTATAATTTCAACTCCCTGAAAACAAGAATATAAAAATGAACTTGTTGATCAAAGTATAAATCATACTTTCAGTTAGATTTTCTCACTTTTTGGAAACATGCCAAGAAAAACAACAAATTCAGAAATAAAGAATTGAAAAATTTAATTCTATTCCTATAGCGGGATAGTAAATGAAAAACTTGTGCTGCAATATAGTCACAATGCCTAGAAATGTGAAAGAGTGGGTTTAGCTTCCCTGCATAAGAAAAAAATGATACTACTGAATGATCAAAGGAGAAATAAAAGCAAACAGTCTGACATGATTATTGGCTGGCAAGATCTGAGTATGAGGCTGATGGCATTTAGTAATATACTATAGTGTAGAAGAAAAGCAGATTGGTATGGGCTTTAAAACATGTAATAAATGCATATCATTCCACAGGAAATGGTAATATTACACGTCTGTTCTCCTAATAGCACACTGGTGGAAATTATAAAATACACATGGGATCAACACATGGGAATTCTTACTGTTTGTATTCCAAAATAAAAGATAATTTAATGCATATCACAAATGATATGAATGCTGAGGGAAAAAATACACTAATTATGTGGTAAAACACTGTTGTTTGCATTTAGAGGTTTAAACAGCTTTGCTCTACAGAAATTAAAAATGTAATAAATAATCTTGGATCAGAAACTTAGAGACATACATGCTTTTAATTGTAGTGAAAGCTAAATTAAAGCGGACCTATACCCAGGATAAATACTGTACATAAAAGGGTAGACAACAAAAAGAGGTATGCCTAGGAGGAGTTATTTCTTCAATGGGGGAATTGCGTATGCCCAGTGATATCAGCTCTTTTTTTTTTACAGCAGGCTATGTCACAAGGTCTCATGTTTGTGCTGTCCGAGATCGGGTGACGTAAGCAGAAGACGTATGATGGTGGGACAAAGGTGGATAACTGTAGGACCTAATCCAGGAAACCTCTGGAGGGCTTGACAGATCTGTGAAAGTAAAGGTGAGTATGTTTTTTTTTTTTTAAATTTACTTCCGCTTTAATAAACCAGAAAGTCTTCTGTAAAATATATAAAAAATATAAGAACAAAAAAGCATGTTATTGGAATGATTTGCATAGTTACATTGTTGCCCACTAAGCTGCAAGAGTGCATATTCTGTTTTACAAATCCAATTTGTGAATAAAAGTGCAAACATTTAAAGGAATAGGGACAAATGGTTTTGAGAAAAAACAATTGTATTTTAATGCAAGTAGCCCCCTGGTTACATACCAGATAGGGACTGTAGGTTCGTTCTTAAGTTGACTTTGTATGTAAGCGGAACATGTACAATATTTTATTTTAATATATAAAATCTTTACTGTGAGTTAATCACAAAAAAATCAAGAAAAAAAACTTTATGGGTCCTAGACATTCATTAACTTCTTGAGCAAGCTGTGCTTTGATTTGCAAAAAAAAAAAAAAAACAACTGCAGAGTTTGTCCTGGTCATTAAAGAGTTACAAGATGCTGCAGAAAGAGCTCAGTCCTTAAGATCACCCACAACCTCAGCAGTGTTTAGCAAAAGATTTCTTCTGCAGGTCATGCAAACCTCCCCCCTCCCCACTGTAAGCCTCCGTCCAGCACAGAACGAGGAGGGAAGCCCAGTTCATATCTAGGAGATGTCCGTATGTCAGATGTCCTTAACCCGGGGACTACCTGTACATTGGTGATGCTCATTAAAATTCAAATGGAAGCTGTTTTTCTGTTGGTTTAAAAAACATGTTTTCGGACTAATAACTTTAAATTTCCAGGAGCTCTGGAAGGTGAGAGGAAGAGTGAGCTGAGCTGCTAAAAGAATCATTTTAGGGGTGATTTGATCAATTTCTGGAACACCAATGTGGAAAAAATCCACTGGCCTATATGTTTCAGCAAGTGTCTTTGTACAACACTCCTATATAATAAGGATCTGAGGCAAATCTGAGGATTATAAAAAGAAGTGGGTCTAATGACATGGGCCTAAAAGACTGGCAGCATCTTGAGATAAAAAATGTATATTACTGAATTGTACAGCTCTGATATAAAAGAAAGCTGTGTTTTTGTTGTATCATTTTTCATGGAATTGCTATTGATATAGTTGCAATGATTTTAAGCTACATAGTAGGATGGTGCTATGTTAGACCTTTTATGATAGTAATGATATACCAAAAATTCGATTTATTTCTTGCACTGTGCATCTGAGCTGCCTATTATTAATCCAACATTAAGTGCAATGATGGATAACCTATGAAACTAGAGTAGATGTGCTCATTTCACAGCAGGTATATACTGTATGGGTTTAAAATGAAAGCCAATTTATAATTTAAAATCTTGCCAAGAAGAAATATAATATATATAAGAAGGATAGAGATATAAGAAGCCAGCATGTGGTTCAACTTGCCAGCAAACTTACAAAGAGGAAATATTAATTGTGGTTGAAACTGACTGTTACCTGCAATTTTTATATAACCTTGTATATTAGATTCTTTAGTTTCTTTCATAATTCCTTTCATATATTTTATTTGAAGCACTTTTGTTGAGTTTTCTCTCCCTCTAAATGGCATGTCCTGCTTTTTATGCTACTAATTCAGTTGGTGTTTGGTAGGCATTTGGATTTGAAAAAATCTCATACGTACGGAAAACCAATAACCTAAAAGCATTACTGTGTTTCAACAAACATGTATTTAAAAAGAAATAAAAGTTCCAGCAAAAACATAACATTACCAGCTCAAAGCATATCATATTGCTTTCTGAAATTTTAGTGGTTCTTATTTACTGCTTGGCCAGCAAAATATTCTGCAATTTGATCCTAGTTTCATAATCGGCCAACCAATGATTAAAATAAAACTGAAAATTATGTATAGACAAACGGAATGATCAAGTTAGAGAAAGATTTTAAAATCCTGAACAAAATGTGATTTAAATGTGATTTAGGATTATTAAAGGAATATTCCTTCTCTATGCAGCTAGTTAATAAAAAAGCAAACATAATGAATATGTTTTTAAAATGCAGCTGGACTTGAAGGGGTCTCAAGAAGGGTCAAGTGAGACATATTTTACTGATGAACTTTCTAGAAACTAAAACAAGAGCTACTGTATGTAGTGCATAGCATTTACTGTGAAACATTCCATTGGTTGTTAGGAGCTTATATACCAATAACTGTATTGTATCCTAGGAATTCCACATAGTCAGCTGTCTAGGTCACTGATGGGTCAATGGTCAAGGATTTTGCAATTAAAAACTACCCTGAAAACAACTTTATCTAGAACACCTGCAAAAAAAATGACCTCCCTCTGAAGGATGTGGTGTGGAGTACCATATTATTACCATATTAGTATTCATAATTTAGTATACTTACCATGTTATACACAAGGTCAGAACACTTGTTTTTTCTAACGTCCTAGTTTTTAAGCTTATGAAGTGTCAGGAATGCCAACAGAGCAGTTGAGGTTTTCCTAGGGCATGACCTGTCACTGTCAGAACTGCAATCTTAAAGCAGCTGGGGTTGAAGAAGATTGGACCTCACACATCCCTTTGGGACTGCAATTTATAAAGTTGTGGATATAGGTTATATATATAGGAATAGGTTACAGAAAAACTGATGAGCTTAATGCAGTGGTGTAACAAGGTGTAAGTATTTATCGGACTAAGAGTGTCAGGAAGGGTAAAAGAATGACACAAAACACTCAGGCACTGCCTAATTAGTTAGTACTTATCTTTATTGGATGTGTACAATGGTCCAAAACAACAAACAGTTCCAGCAGCAAAATCATATGACTTGGTTTACCCCAGGGAGTGCCTATTTTCATATTATCTAACTGGGAAAAGTCAGGCAGGAAGAAGCTGGCATTTTGTTACGTATATTCAGAAAATGTCAGCGTCAGCCCTCGATTCTTTGATATCTGGAGTTAACACTTTGAGCAAACCTCCTTGTTACATTATAATGTGAAAAAAAACTTGAAATTGTTAGTATGAGATTATATTTTGTATAATACCAGCTGCCTTCTTTCTCATGACCTATCAGGGTATAACAGCCATAACTTTCTTCTTATCAGATCACTCCCACCCCAACAAGTGTGGGAAGAAGGACACAAGATGAACACAAGGGCATAGACCAGACAGGCAAGACCAGACGAGGTAGGCAAACTCGGGTCTTTAAGCCGGATGCAGCCCAAAGGTTGACCTCGAACGTCATGTCTTCAACCCCGAATGGACTGACAAATTATTCTTCGTTCAACGCGGCAACAAAGCCCTTTGGTTAGTGTGCAACGACACCAACAGCACTTTCAAGCGGTTGAATCTCAAGGGGTATTTCGATGCCAAACACGCGCACACGTACAGAGACTTTTTATTGACTTCAGCTGCCACATGCTCAGTTTCCAATGTGGTTAGCCCGTGCCAAGCGTGTGATCACAATGTTTCGCAGCACTTATTCGTGCGAGCAGCTGTTCTCCAAGATGAAGTTTTGTAGGAACAAGCTGCGTGCTTAGCTCACTGACAATCACCCTAATGACATTCTGTTGCTGAACTCCTCATCATTAGAACCTGATATTGTATCTGTCTCTAAGAACATGCAACATCATGTTTCCTATTGATCGTACTGTATTTTTAAATAAAAAACCTTTTCTTGGACACCTTGTTTCTTCTGGCCTAGTGTGCCAGTTCTTCACCTCCTGAAATGACTTAGTAGTCCAAAAAGTTTGCTGACCCCTGGTTTACACAAATCCACTTGTGAAATCCCCAAAACATGTATTCAGTATTCAATGTTTTTGTATTTAACTTGTTAAATAAGATTAACTCTTAGCTGGCTCTCTAGTGGTAGCATCAGAAAGCCTCACTATTCTTGTGACAAGTGGTAAATTGAAGCTTACCACATATCTGATGTTGGTGGTTAACATGGAAATACTGTAAGATTAAAATTAGTTTTTTTTTTTTAGCATGATAAATATTTTACAAACCAGTCCATGTGAAGTATTGATTTTAGTAAATTATTAAGTGAAACTTTTGTTTTTAGTGGTGTCTGTTGTATTTTGTTGTTGTATCTGTCCCTGATAAGGAGACTTACCTTATTTATTCATAATGGTGAGATTTGTCTGGAAAAGGAATGGAATGAAGATCTTCCAAAGTAAAAACATTTTTTCTGATGACAACTTGTTTAAATGATTGTTTACTTACTTTGGAGAAATTTCTACTTACTGCCTATTGAGTCTATCCAGACAGGGAAAAAGGTCACAGTTAAAAAATCAAAAATCAAAAGGGATTTTATTTTTTATTGATATTTCTTTTAAAATTAAAAAAAAAGTTTTGGATTTGAATACACTTTAACCACTTATAAACTTATATATACTTATGTCAGCTATGAATGCACAGGATATGCTACGCTCACCTGATGAAGAATGGCTTTGGTTGAATTGACAGATGTCACTGTCATAAATGAAAGGAGGATTTGTTTGGCGTCATTGCTAGGAATTTTCCTATTGCTGGGCAGCCTACACAAATTATGGTATTATAACAAGGCTACCATTTGTCATAGAAAAAGTGGTCCTATTTATGGCTTATGGAAACTGGTGAAACTGTTTAATATGCCGTGATTTTATTTTAAGAATCATTATGTTCTATTTTGAAACAATTTGACATTAAGACTTTATTGCCTAATTCCTACAGGAATTTTGAAGAATCATTGCAAAAGGTAAATAAAGAAAACCTCAGCAATTATATAACACAGTGACACAGCATTTCAGTGGGTGTCTTAAATATTTTTTTCATTCACTTTTTAAAATCAAATTATTTTTTAATAAAAAGCAAGCTACAATACTACACTGGCTGTACAGGCAAAATCTTTAGAACCAAACAATACTAGGAAGGCGCAGAAATAACCCTTGCACCCTTTATGGAAAATAATTAAAAGAAAGAAATAATGCTTAAAGGATGAAACAAAGTGTGAGTGTATGTAAATGTGTGTGGAAGGGGGTGAAATTAGTTATTTCCTCTCATCTCTGAATTTATCCAGTGGCCATACTACGTTTCCAAGCACCTAAATCACGGTGGAAACCATGTGTCTACATGATGGGGTATAACTTGTGGTCACAGGAAGCAGGTGGTGAGTAGTTGTAATAGTAGTAGTTAGTAACTCCTAACTACTGTATTCAATAAAAAGAAGTTTTTGGAGGTTTGGATATACCCTTATGTATGGGGTATGTGTGCTTTTTGGATAATGCTTCAACAGCTTTTCTTTTCAACTATTACCAAAAAAAAATAGTAGAAAGGGAAAGTAACCATGAGGTGATTAGTTACCCCAAATTATCCTATAATTCAAAATGTATGTGTGTACCATTCAATAACACTAACACTGCAAATTCAATACACATAGATTACTTACTTAATTTTAAATGACAGCTGTACTAAGAAAATAAAGGGGCTACAAATACTGATCATCAATGGCAGCTCTCATACTTTTCTCAGTTTCTACAATATATGTAGACAATTCATCTATTATCGCTAAACATAGAAACATTGTTTTGGATTTTTTTTTTTTTATAGAATGAGTGCAAAAAGTTACTGGGTGAAAAACAAACAGTAAAGTAAAATTACTGGAACCCTTATGTAGAATGTTTTTCAAAAAATACAATAATGCATGCCAAACAACTGTTCTAAACAGAGAACTTTACAGAGTTCACAACGGTGATTTCGCCATATTAATAGAACATACGCCTTGCCAGATACTGTATATTTTTATTAGGATATATGGACAATATATTTTTCCTTTGGAGGTGCAGCTGTGAGCTGGCAGAGAAGGAAATGTTTTAACAAAACTCATATCATTTTGGAGCATCCATGCTGAGCTCTATGTGCGTGAGACTGAACAAGCAATATTCCTTCTATTTATAACAACACAAACTGGTTCAGCCCACTTGGTCACTAGAAATACTGGGAGGCCAGACTTAAAAACAACTCAACAAAACAGGACTATATAAGATCATTTTATTCTTTGCTATACAACATAGTTAAATGTACTGCTAGTGCAATCTCATGGATATTTGTGACCATTCTTTTTTTTGTTTTACAGCTCTTGTTTTACAGCTCTTTTTTTGCATACATTCCATGAATATGTATTGCAGGCTTAAGTGTGAGATGCAAGCATGAACCAGGAAGGCAAATATACTTACCAGCATGCCTTATCCTACCTTGCATGGGGCACTGTGGGGGCACTATTTAGAGGGGTACCCCAAATGAGGACACTATACACTATAAGGGGGCACAAACTGAGGGAACTTTACCAGAATACACTAAGTAAGGGCTCAATAACACTATAGGGAGATAGTGGTATAGCTACTGACCTAGGCCCCCTAACTTTTTATGATCCCCTCCACTCAGGTCACCAACACACAGGTCAAGTTACATAGGGCACTGGCACGCAGGCACCCTGGTCAGGTCAGGTAGATTACCAATACACAAGTAAGGTTACAAAGGTCACCAACACACAGGACAAGTCACACCCACTTCATCCTCAAACCCTCGACTGACATTTGCGTCACACCTTCTTCTTCTTCTCTTTTCTTCCTCTATTTAGATGGAGGGGGAAAACTGAGACTTAGGCTTATCACTGTTTCCTACCACACTGGTCTGTCAGTGGCAGGGAGTGGGGTCCAAAGTAGTTGCTACAATTTTCTTTTCCTGGGCCTGATGCTAAATGGTAAAACCAGGAGGGTCCTGACAAACCTTTAGCAGCACAAGGCTCAGTTGCAATTGCGGCCTCTGTTACCACTCTATTAATGGGGTACACTAATTTTGGGCACTATAACAGGGGGCATTACAATGGGGAACACTGAGGGCACTATTATGGTGGAAACTAAGGACAAAATAATAGAGGGCTCTATAAGGAGGGAAGCTAACTGAGGACACTTTAATAGGGTTCATCAAGTTTTATGATATGCCCATTTTCAAATCTCACTGACATCAATATCTCATGAACACTCAGAATTTATATTTTGTGCTCAACGTCTCCTGTAGGTTAGTACCCAGTAGTACTGTGGATATTCCGGGATTATAGCAACATTTTTGCTAAATAAATTTGAATCCATTGCAAATTTTTCAGTTATGTTAATAAGGTCAAAAGACCACTGGTATATTACTGTAGGACTGATAAAATGGAGCCTGTGCCAATGGCAAATTGAAACATATAGTTTGTTTCTTAGCAATAAAACTATCCTGAACACTGCCATGATGATATAGCATGGACAAGAATTGACATCATCAGTAATTTATAGAGCCACATAACCTTTAATGTTTTCAAGTCATAAACTTTTAGCACACCCAAGGGTGTAGAAGAACTGGCCCTCATAATTGCAACAGACTAGATGCACTGGTAGGCAGCTTTCCCAAGATACCAATCTAATTATCTGATATGATAACCCCAGGTGGGGTAGTAATAAATTAACCAGGTAATAAAAAGTAGTGGATCTGAATACTGTTACAATGTTATATATACATTAAAGTTAGAAGGTGTAATAGTTCAAATAATTGTACATTAACAAACTTTATCATTTTCCCACTACAGTTATGGAAGTTTTGTAACTAATGTTGAACATTGGACAAACTGAAATGCCAGGAGCTTAATATTAGTTTCAGTCCTTGCATGTAACATTGTAGTGCTAATATTATAAGCTGCTTCTCTCTAAGCTGTTCTCATATTAGTGACAGGAGAAACATTACCACTAATTACCACTGTAAACCTCTGAAAATAGTTTTAAGTTTTAAGTTATAAGAAACTTTTCCTTCTTAGCTTCCACTTGTACTACAATTTAAAGACTGATATAGGGGTTGATTGTCTGTTGTGCTCAATGCTCATGCAAACATCTCATAATGACACATTAGATATATTAGATACAGTCATGGTCTGTTCTGAAAATATACCTTTCAATTCTGATCTATAACCCTCTTAAGATACAAGTAAAAAATGTAAAACAACACCACTTTCAGAGCATGCAATATTGAGCCAAGTAAATTTAATGACTTTGAAAGGATTTTTACATCAATTGCATGCATACTGAGAAAATATGAGAAATCAGAGAAAGGTCCTGCAGTGAATTCAATGAGAACCTTAATGAACTATAATTGAAACCCACAAGTTAGCCCCCTTCTGTTTTCTCAATAAGTCCAAAATACAGCCCAGTTCATTTTTTTACCCTCACCTATGATTATAGGATCAGTCCAAAGCTGGCAATTTTCTTCTAGGCATATACATTTTCCTCAAACTTATGAGCTACTGAAAAAAAGGTTTAGCATTTAATACTCCACTGAGCCATAATATGGAGCACCAGCCATAATACATTAGAAACTTAATTTCGGCTGCAGGTCACAAGTACGTAAAGTAATGGAAATAAACATTATCAAATGTCTTCATGTTACAATTACTTTTTCTTTATTACAGTTTGGGGTCAAATAAGTACTACACTTATGTAAGCATGTTAAATTGAAATTAGGTCTTTTATCATTATTTTTTCTTTCTTTATAACTTAATTTTTTTCATTTTAATGCAAGGAAAAGCATAAAGTTTACTTTTCTTCCTTTCCCATCTGTATCCAACTACCTTTACTATACTCCCCTACTATTATGCCCATACCGGAAAGTACTGTTTTTTTTTGTTTGAACTATAATTCAAGTGAAGAAAGGGGTAAGTACAAGCTACTAGTTGGACCACCAAGTGAACTAGTTCATTTTATGATGGTTTATGATATGATTAGAATTAAACATATCTGAGATCCATGCTTTAGGGTTCCATCAAAACGACTGATTGCACAGGTAACAATGGATCTTCAAAAAGTTTGGACCTTAAAATGGTTTTCATATTTTAGCTTCTCGTTACTTTTCTACTGTTTTTCTGCTTTCTATCTAAAGCTATATGTGGATGACACAGACCTTCTACAGGAAGCCACTGTTGGTTGGTCTTTGAAGGATTTCTCTCCAATTGTTCTTCTTGTGTTACTTTACTCACAACATATCAACTGCTTGTTAAGACTACACCAAATACTCATCACAAATAGTTTCTGAAGACCTCTGCTTTGGGAAAGTTTTATTTGATAGGTTATTCGGCACAATGTGGCCTGAATATGATGAATAATGAGCACCACAACCACATTACCTGGTTTGTTGCAATGTTATATACTGATTGATAGCTCCCTTTGATAATGATAACACATTGGCCCAATAGAAGATATTATTAGGGCTGGATGTCTCTACTACAAAAAAGGACCTTCCTAATTTGGTTTTAATATATGTTAAGATTTATTTTCAATTAAAGATAAGGCTGGAGTTTAGCTTTAAATACGATACTAGACAGCATATTCTTTATTTTTTACACCCATCCCTTGTTTCCAAAAGATACTCTCTTGCCAATATAAATGTAACTATATAATAGATAATCAAACAACAACGGTCTTTTCTATAATGAAAGATACATCATTTCATGTCTGCCTGGAGAATGTGCCAGATAAAGGGCACCTGTCTTGGAGGTGTAAGTTACTGGGGATGTTATTTTTTTTAACTTTTGTTGTATAATGATAAGTGTATAAACACAAACAATAGCTAGTATTTCTAAAGACATAATTTTAGACAGCTAGATTTAGGTTCTAAAGCAGAACAATATACTTCCAAGTTTATTCTTGTGAAAGAGTTCATTTATATTCCGTGAACTGTAGCATAGTGAATTATTCATGCAGGCTTTTAGGCCAGTCTACAGCCAGTTCTCTGTCACCACTTTATACACTAGAAGCGAGTTTTTGCAGAAAGGGTGAACCCAGGGTTACCAGATGGTTTCAGGTCACTAGAGACGTTTTGACTTGTTGTAATTTTCTATGATTGATTTTCATAGAAAATTCTGGGCAAACAAATCCAAATATGCATAAAAAGAAAGAAAATTAATTATAGTTCCAAACTGTTGGAGATAGCTTGAATATAATTCTTTGATTATGTATTTGTGATCTCACTGCTTCAGAAAATTGCCAAGTTAATATTTTTAATAAGGGACACATAGGAAATATGTAAGCTTTAACCAAAAGTGATGTGTAGTTTTAAAATGACATTTCCATATCACCTGGTTCCATCCGGCCAGGCCGCTTTTGTAATTTACAAAACAGGTGAGACTGAGATATAATACAGTCAGAATTTCAACTGTTCCCAGAGGACCTTAGAAGATGTGTAATTCACATGTATACCTAATTAAATGAATCTGTTGACAGCTCTAATAATAGAACTGTTGGCTTATCTAAAGAAACCTTGTCGCCAGGTTTAGTTGTGTAATGTTTTACTTTACTGCATTGCTCCTTACACGTGACATATAGAAACAAATTGATTTTACCTTCTGTGTCAGGTTCCATATAGTACATGTGTTTGGAGCAATACTACACCACCTGTAACAACACCACAGTAACAATTTATAATAGGGTCATATGGAAAGGTAACCTTATCAATAAAAGGGGTCCAGATTCTTCACATTTAGTAGTTGGGTTTATCTTCTCCAGAGAAAGTCCATGGATGACTTGGGAGCACAGCAGACTTCAGGGATATTTTTGCCATTGTGCAAGCATACATCATTTGGTAAGACAATGCATCTAGCATACTTATAATTTCTTTAAAAAAACATGTTTAAAAAGTTGTGCATACTGAGCATTCTATACACAATCAAAACACTTACTCCAAGTTCATGGTGTGTTTGTGTTAGCTTATGACAGATGCAAGGTATCCTGAGAGGAAAATTTATACATATTTTTTAAGTTACTTTTGTTTCTTCATTTTCTATTTAATTTGGTGGCCAATACACCAGGCACTGGGGGCGGAAAAGGGCAAACTATTGCCTGACCTTTTTTAGGGTTTGAGAATATGAGCAGGTACCTGGAAGTTATCCTGGAGTCCATAGGTTGATTGTAATCCAAGTCTAAGCCACACCTGACTGTCCTAACATTTTCATTGCTAAATGTAAATGGTCCCTGATTCAGGAGTTTCTGCACGGTTCTTTGTGTTAAATGTTAAAATATGTTAAATATCATTGGGCTTGGAGTTCTAAAGCTAAGAGCTTCCTAAGGTGCAGAGCCCAGAAGTACTCATTTTTCCCCACTTCAGAGACGCAATTACTTGGTCAGATACTTATATCTATGATTGATTTATTATTAAAAAAATACATTTAATAATACAAAACCAGTTCAATGTTCCTAAGTGTGTGTGATCCTTTTGTAATGACTTGTCTAGCCTACAAATGTATGCACATAGATGTTACCACAGGAATCCACCAAGAGATGCAGAATAGTTTAATGTGGACCCTTTCATGTGTCACATAAATAAGTAGAGCAAATGCCAACAATAACAAATCACATTACTTTTTCCTTATTTAAAATTACTTACTGTTTTACTGTTAAACATTCTCATGCATATTGCTCATCACCTACATTAGGTAGCCTGGTATGTATGTACCTGGAGATCACAAGACCCTACAACACAAAATGTATCCCCCCCCAAAAAAAATAAATAAATTAAGTTCTGTACAGCACTCCTATTAGCATACCAGGTTGAAAAGGACTAAAAAGGATTCAGCAGTAATATTGATGAGAGTACAGATCTGTAGATGAATAGGGAGAGTATCACAGTGTTAAGAATGAAGATTTTTAACCTTTTTTCAATATGCTCTATTAAACCATGACATTGCCTAGCATGTCACATTTCAGCTTGTACTTCTGCCTATTTCTATGCATCATGTGTTATTTTGTCGTAATACAATTTGAAAAGTATTTTACGTGTTTTCAAAACATCTTAGGAATGTTATAATTCTAGATTTGTGCCAGTGCATTGTATAGTCAGAAATATTTTCTTTATGTTGTCATAAAATTATGCTTTAAGCTAATCACTTAATTGAAATTTTTTCAATATTTTTTTTAATACAGAAATTTGTTCATGATCCATGAACGCTTAAAATATCAAATTTCTTTATGATTTAAATAGATGTATCCCAGGAGTCTCATAGGTCTGAGGTACATTTGAAACCCTATACTCCCCAAAAATATAGGAAAAGTATAATTTGTAATGGAAATAGCAGGAAATACTCTTGAAGGCATAAAGGCTTTTAAAAGGGAACTGGATTTAGAAAGCATAGATGGCTAGATTTCTAAATAGACATTAGGCACGTGGTTTAGGGTACCTAATGTTTTACTGTGTCAGAATTCCACAGTTAGTCAATTGAAATGTATTCTGAAATGAAGGAGTCAAAAAATGTTTGATGAAGACATCTGTTTTACCCATAGAGGTTCATAGGATTTTAGTGTTTGAAATTAAATAATGGGGCACAATATTTATTTAGATGGATGGACATGGACACAGATTAGGGGGTTTGGTTTTTAGTCCCATAGTAATCATACAGCTACTATTAGTGGTCCTTAATTTGTCCTCAGTGCAATAATGTACTGTAAAGTTATTCACCTTACACTTAGAGCTACAGAGGAAGCAGGGTCTGACCTTTCTACCTTTCTGTATGATAGGCATGATCAATCAGTGAAAAGAAGATTTAATCTTTTGACAGTTTAAATCCTTTTACCCTTTTTCTCCCTCTCTCTCTCTGTATGTATATAAGAGGAGTTATAAACAGGATTTATATAGCACCAACATATTACGCAGCCCTGTACATTAAACAGGGGTTGCAAATGACAGACTAATACAGTGATACAGGAGGAGAGGACCCTGCCCCTTGGAGAGCTTACAATCTAATAGGTGGGGGAATGAACACACAATAGGATAAGAGATATGTAGTGGTGGGAAGTAGTGACGGTTTCAAAAGACAGAAGATGGGTAGGCAAGTTTGAAAAAATGGGTTTTGAGCGCTCTTTTAAATGAGCAGAAAGTAGGAGCAAGCCGAATAGAACAAGGAAGACCATTTCAGAGAGTTATGAGTCTGAGGTTATGAGTGAGGAAGTCATTAGGAGGTCATTGAAGGAGCGGATAGAGTGGCTGGGGGAGTATTTTTTTAACAGGTCAGAGAGGTAGGTGGAACAATAACTGTGGAGGGATTTGAAGGCAAAGCACAGGAGCTTGAATTTGATTCTCAAGTGAAATGGAAGCCAATGAAGAGAACTGCAAAGCGATGTAGCGGAAGAGGAGCGGAGGGAAGGATGGATGAGTCTGGCTGCAGCATTCATAATAGATTGTAGAGGAAAGAGTCGGGTTAGTGGAATACCAGAGAGAAGGATGTTACAGTAGCCCAGACGAGAGATGATAAGAGCGTGTACAAGGAGTTTGGTGGTCTCAGGGGACAGGTAGGGGCAGATTTTGGAGATGTTGCGTAGGTGAAATTGGCAGGACCTGGAAATGTTCTGAATATGGGAGGTAAATGAGAGGGCCGAGTCAAAGGTGACACCAAGACAATGTGCCTGAGGGGAGGGCCGAATAACAGTGTTGTTAACAGTTAGATATATGTCAGGGGGAGATTTGGAATTTGAGGGGGGGATGATGATGAGTTCTGTTTCATCCAGGTGGAGTTTCAGGAATCGGTCAGACATCCATGATGAGATGGCAGACAGGCAACATGAGACTTTATCCAGGACTGAGGAAGACAAATTAGGGGTGGACAGACAGATTTGAGTGTCATCAGCATATAGGAGGATATGAGACTACTGAGAGAGGAGGTGTACAGAGAATTGAGAACAGGTCCAAGGACTGACCCTTGGGGAACACCAACATGGAGGAGAGTGGGAGAGGAGGAATTACCATGAGAAAGTTGAAAGGAGCGGTCAGACAGCTGGAGGAAAACCAAGAGAGAGCAGTGTCACTGATAGCAATGGAGCGCATGATTTGCATTAGAAGAGGGTGATCAACAGAAGCAGAAGAAAGCAGAGGAAAGATCAAAGGAGAAGGAGGAGGAAAAAGTATATATATATATATTACTAGATTGTAAGCTCTTCGGGACAGGGTCCTCTCCTCCTGTATCACTGTCTGTATTAGTCTGTTAATATGTTGGTGCTATATAAATCCTGTTTAATAATAATAATAATAATAATAATATATATATATATATATATATATATATATATATATATAGTTTCAGCTTTAAAACATTTCATTGATAGAAAAAGGTGAATGCATTTTAAATAATGCAACAATATAAAAGTAAAGTCTTAAGCTTTAGGTCTAAAACATGGAGAAACTAGTAACTAAATTTTAGAGGTACATAACAAAGTTAATTTATAAATAACTTCATCAATTAGATAAGAAACTAAATTATATTTTTAGTGATAGCATTACCCTTTCCATAAAATGGTAACATTTTAGGTTCATGTTAAAACATATTTAAATACAATCGCTGACATATTTGTCAGTTTTTAGAAGCTTTTCGGCTCAGAGTAAAACTATCCTAGACAAGGCATGTAAGGTGATGTAATGCACCTATGTCAGTCAAGAGGCTTTGCTAAATATACCATGGCTCTCAAGTGATTTTCAGGCTTAGAAGACAGAATAGATATGTTTATCAAATAATATTTGATTCCTTAACAATACTACTTTCTTTTATATGTCAGTGTTATTTTGCTTATATGCTACAATTTGCATTATAATAAATATAATTTGACCAGATTTACCATGTATGGATAGGATTATAAATGTTCATATGTAACATCAGGTTTAAAAAAGTGGGTGGAATTTTAAGGAAGTAATCACATCTGATTTTTCGGTGAGGTTGCACTTGTAGTGAAACTAATTTCTCCTTGGGGCGCCCATTAGTAGAACCAATACAATGCATGAGCAACTGCGAACCAAATCTTGCACATAGCAGTCAACAGCTAATCCGAACGACAATGTGTTTAGAAAGACTGGCACAACTTGCCTGTCAAACACCCTCTTTTTTCCACCATGTGAATAAAATCTTACAGTAAAAGTGGACTCCAGTAAAACTCCACCTTCATTAAAAAAAAAATAACAAATCATATAGCGCGGCTATACCAACTATTTAATTTTACTATTAGTGAGTTTTCCCTCATCCAAATATTAAGATTGGTGAAAAAAACATTTTCTTTAAAACAGAAAAAAGGTAGGAATCAGCAATAAATTTTGTTTAAATTCCTTGCATTATTATATACATCACTTAGGGGTGATTTTTAGGGGTGGAAGAATAAGGTGGTGATGTATGCCTTTTATGAGTACTGTTATATTCACTAAAAACACAGCACATTTTGGGGGACTGGAAGGTCCCTAGTTGGGATCTATACTATTATTATTATTACTAATAAAAAGTCTAACATCTGTGTGTAAGCTCCCATAGAAGAGGCTTCTGAACCCACAAATACATCGACTTTTTAGCATACTTAGCCTTAAAGTTTACCTAAACTCAACATTTTCACTTTACATAAAAGGGTAGACAACCCTAATATGTAAAGGGAAATCTTTATGATTTTTTTTAAGTGCAACATCGTTTTTTTACCAAAAAAAAAAAAAAAAAAAGGTGCAGTCCTTATTGCCTTGGTGAATGGAAGCGCAGAGCCTCTCGGGATACTTATTTCACGCATCCCGGGAGGCCCTGGTGCGCCTTCTGCACATGCCCTAATCTCAGACATGCGTAGAAGGGGCATTTTTTCTATTAAGGGAAAGACAAGCGCGGTGAGATCGGCTCCCTTTTTTTCCCCCTTTACAGCGGGCTACGTCATCTGGCGCAGTGTGAGATCTTGTGACGTGCCAAAAAGACCGAGAAAGAAGATGGAAGTGAAGATTGAAGATGGCGGCGCCTGGTGCTTCCTCAGCGCCAGGGTGAAGAGGAATTCCATGACAAGGCGGGACCTGATCGTAGGAAGGACCAGCGCCATCGAGGGACCGGCACGATTAAAGGTAAGTGTCATTTTTTTGTTTTCAGTTTAGTTCCGCTTAAAAAAAAAATCAACTTTTGGACTTTACAAATATTTCTGGTGCTTTCCTAAAAGAACTCTAACTTGGAGATTGCTGTCAGACTCACATTATTGTAGATTGCTTCTATGTTTCTAATGACTGAAATTGTGCTTTTGTTTTGTGACTGAATTCACTAGTTACCTAGTCAACATAAGCACAAAGCTCACTTTTCCTAAATGCAATATATGTTAACTAGAAACCAAGCCTGTGCTTAGGCACATATTATAAACTAATTAACAAGATATTAAAATAACATTTGAAATTTCAATATCACTTGCCTTGTACTTGGAATACATGACCAGATTGGAAAGCAACCAAAAATAGAAGTAAATAGATCATTGTACCTGCCATGTGTAGTACTGAATAATAAACGTATTTCTCTTTTTTTCTATATGTTTGATTTAGGTTTTACAGCCTATATGGTGTTGTATACAGTTAAGTCCTTATTATCATTAATTTATTCAGATAGGGGTTTGTTCATTTGTGGTTCATTGTGATGCACTGCATTGACTGTAAAACGTGTGGCTGTGTGTTGGAAATCCATTCAAAGAGCAGTGCATATTAGTGGATGACATAACACTCATTAATGTGCATGCGGTAATACACCAGAACAGTGTAAATCTGCCCTGAAAGTGTGATGCTCCATGTTTCTCTACACTCATTAATATCTGTAATGAAATTCTTACAAAATGGCATTTCATTGCTAGAAATATTTATTCTGGTTTCCTGAGTGTTACAAGATGTGCTTGCCAAAATAAAGATATTTCCAGATTAGAACTGTGCCACTAGCAGGAAAGAAAATACTACTAAGGAAATTAACCAAAAGCTCAAAATGGTGCCACTGTCACAAAATGGGTTAATTTATTTATACATGGAGAAAATGAGAACCATCTGGACTGAGTGTTACATTTTGCTTGATGGATGAATTTTGATATAGTAAGAATGCAAAAATAATAAAATTTCCAGGACTTTGAAGCAGCACTTTATGCTTGTACCATTTCAGATCTTCTGCAGAATCACTACGTTTTCATGGTTATCTAATGCACATAGACCACCACTGGTGCCTTTATGTCATTAAATAGAAGATATTTGAAAGAACATTTTGATACACCCTGTTCATTATTTTGCATTCTGAAACCAGGAGCAAGCTGAGTTCAGCTCCATGGGTATTAAGTGCCTTCATCAGGACCATAGGGCCGTTAATTGGTATCATATACAGCACATTAATATTGTAAAATAAAAGCTTTCAAATCTATTCACTGCACAGCAGGTCTTTATGAGCTAATACTTTAGGCTTGTTAATATTCTGTCAGCTAAAGTGGTTAATGCTGTATGTCATCCACCATATCAAAGTTAATGAACAATTTTATTTATTTTATCAAATTATAGGTGGTAATTTGCACGTATGGCTCATGTCTTCTTTCTTTCATAATTCAACTAGGTATCTTAACTCGGAACAGATTATCATATCTACATTCCTACATTCTGATTCACTTAGTTTTTTAAGGCTAAACAATAGCATTCAACCATGGAGCAGTCAATTATGACATTCTGTATACTCCCCTTTTCCTAATTTGTGTTGCTGTAGAAAGGACATGATTGCTTGTGGTTTGGAACATTCTAAAGAGAAGTGTGAGCATTCACAGCCTGTACAGTACAAGCGTGTGAGATGTCTGGTATGTGTAAGGGGCACAAGTGATTTTTTTTTTCACAGATGGTTTTTGTGTGTGCTATGCACTTCTTTTCACACAGTTGTTTATCAGATTCACCAGTCAGTCATTTGGTGCCTTAAGGTAATTATAAACTCTAAATACTATTTAGTATGCTAAAACACTTTGCATATTAAACAATTGCCATTTTGGTGTAATAAAATATTTATTTCACCTTTTACTTCTATCATTTGTTAAATCTTAGTGCTGATAATTTCCCACATGCACTTTGCAGCCACTTGCCGTCTACTTGAACACCATTAATGGTTGTATGGCATTTCTTAAGACGGGTTTCCTGATGGAAACCACATAAGCCATCATCATTTATTGTTGTGTATACTGTTAGACTGTTGTAATAAATACCTAGGGCAGACGGATGAAAAAAAGATAATAATAAGATAGCAATATTTTGCACCAAATGCAGCCACATCACCTTGAATCATGGCATCATTTATTCGGTGGTCAGTTTTTCATTGACCATAAACCATGTATTTTTCTATTTGACTTTGCCAAAGCAGAGATCTGGTTTTGAGGATTTCAATTGATAAAGCAATACTTGCTTTGCCACTGCAAAATGAAAACTATTTTTGGGAAGAGATGATTCTCTTCCTTTTCCTATTTAGCAAGGCCTCGCACATCTGTTGGCAAAGGTTTATCCAAAATAACAGCAATGAAACCATATACCTATGACCATAACTACAAAGCCACTGGGGACAACCATTATTAATGCAGGAAAGTACACAAATGTGTACAGCTCCTGAAACAGGTGGGATTTGTGGAGAGATCATAGCTATTTGAGTTGGCACATGGTACCATCAGGGCAAAAACTTAAATTTGTTTCTAGAGCAGATATATTTTGATTTGGTAGTAGCCAATATTTTTTTTTTACCAAACCTGGTCTCCAAACGACAACCCAAATTTATTATCCTCAATTAAACACATGGTTCACATAACTGTTTACTTGCCTTGTGCGCTGCCTTTTTATTTAGCTTGACCGTATGGTGAGAAACAACTTCATATTAAATAATGCTATATATAGCCAATCTTTGAACATAAATTTTTAAATTGTCCATTGTACATTCAGTGTCCACTCTATTTCATCACTTTAGCAAGCTATGACTAATGCTATTGAGAGAAACATAATCATAGAAGCCTAGGGGTGTGAACACAAAAGGACAGCTTTGTTATATATATACATAGACAAGAGACAGACAGCTTATCAAACATTCAGTTCTGTAAACACTGCTTGACTGAGACATTGTGGGGGGAAAGGATAGGACTCATTGGTTTCTTAGATCTTCCAAAAGAATGTCATGTATAAGTGTGTTTGCTCAATGGCATATTTACTGGTGCTGGGTTGTGACATTAGACCTTAGCATGTGTTCTCTATAGATATAATAAACAGAATAAAACATTTGCATGGAGTTTATTCATGTCACTACAGGACTGGGAATTGGATACATAAAAGCCTGCAATATATAAAAACCAACATAAAGGCATATTCTATGATTAACTTTCTCAAGTCTTAGTATATTTTCCCCAACAGCAACAAGAGTTTGCATTGTTATATTTCGTGGCCTTTCAGTTAAAGATCACAAGTATTAAAGAAACCTTTAGGTGTTCCATGGAGACATGGAAAATAATACAACAAAGTTAGAGGCTTTTATGGCTGAATGGCAGCTGAGGGGGGCTGATGTCTGACACCACTATGACATCTTTGTGACTTTTATCTTGCTACATTTGGAGAATCCATCACTCACGAAAGTTTTTAAGCTGTAAATAAAATGTAAACAATGTGTCTGAAAATCTAGCAACTGACTACAAAATGGACATTGAGAATAGAACATTGGCTTATTGAAAGGGCAATGTGATAAAATGTTATATGCTTTTCAGATAAGAAAAGTAGCAATCTAGTTTAAAGGCATAAATACCTTCAAAACAATAGTAAAAAAATTAACTTCTTTTGTCAATATATATTTTTCTACAAGCCCTTAAAAATCTTAAGCACACCAAAGGACCAATAATACCTTCAAGCAAATAAAATAGTGGGCAAAAACTGAAAAAAAATTGTCCCTCATGAAGATAAATAGGACAATTATTGTACATGTTTATGTATAAGCAGGCATGATAACACCACACCACTAGAAATGCCACACCAACCACTAGAAATACTCAGCTAGAGTATATCTACTGCACATTTTAGTGATTGATTTGCCAGTCTTACACCTATATGTGTTTCTAGTGCTGTATTAAAGTGATATTTAAGCCCACACTTTTTTGTAAGCAATAAATGTTTATTGAAAGTTCTCTTTGGTTAAAAAAAGTAGAAAGGAAAACAGACAGAAAAGAGAGGACAGAGGAGGTTGCAGCACAGAAAAAACAACCTTACCATGTACTCCCATCCACAGACCACCTACCAATAGCAATGAAAGAAGTCTAGTGTCAATTATTTCCCAGAAGAGCAATAAGTTTGCACCAAACACCACATCACCTTTACTTTGATCATGGCATCATTCATTTGGTGATCAGTTTTTCTTTGACCAAAAACCATGTCATTTTCTATTTGACTTTGCCAAATCAGAGTCTGATTTTGAGGATTTCAATTGATAAAGCAATACAGGTTGACATTCAAAACTCCGGCAACCTTCGGACCTGAGGCGTGCTGAATTTTCGAAAATTACGGATCTATGAAGGTTATATAACACTGAATGAAAAGCAAATAAAACTTTAATGTTTACCAACTAAATGAAACACTTTTACAGATTTTTAGTTCAACTAAACAAAATAGTGCCACAGAATTGAATCATTACTGTACCCTCGAAAAGAAGTTAAATAGCAGATGGGCTGTCAGGATGATCATCTTCATGACTGACAGTAACAGCATCCTCAGCAACAGAAACAGCTTCAATTTGTGGATGAAAAGTAAGACCTAACAGCAGATTCTGGAGTACAGCACCATGAAAACATAAACTGCCACTCCAGAAAACAGTGTAAATTTGAAAATGCACCCTGAAATTCATGTCGGAAAACTAAAGGATCCGGATTATCGATGACCAGATTTTTGAATGCCAACCTGTACTTGCTTTGCCACTGCAAAAAGAAAACAATTTTTGGGAAGACATGATTCCCTTTCTTTTCCTATTTAGCAAGGCCTTGCACATCTGTTGGCAAAGGTTTATCGGAAATAACACAACATGCAACCATATACCTATGACCATAACTACTAAGCCACTGTGCACAACAATCATATATGCAGGAAAGTACGCAAATGTGTACAGCTCCTGAAACAGGTGAGATTTGTGGAGAGATCAAAGCTATTTGAGCTGGCACATGGTACCATCACGGAAAAAGCTTAAAATATGTTTCCAGAGCGGATACATTTCGATTTGGTAGTAGCCAAGATTTTTGCCAAACTTGGTCTCAAAAGTACAACCTAAATTTATTTTCCCCAGTTAAGCACATAGTTCAATTTAGGCAAGTGTGAAGGACATAATAAAGTATTGTACAAGCCAATCCTTTTTTTTTAGTTTTGGGTTGGATATTCATTAAAGTTTTTTATTTTATTTGTTTTTGTTTGTGTCATTGTTAGTAGGATTCATTTTTATCTAGAATCATATTAACTTAACCGTAATCTTTACTGTTGTCACCGACACAGGAAAAAAGGGGGGATTTATTCTCACTCCCTGGTGGGGACACTAACAATTTTAATAAAATCACAGAGCTTCTAATTACTCTTCACCATTTTCCCGGCCACTAGAAAAATATTTTTGGGGAAAGTCTATTTAAAATGACTAAAAGATGGATCAACTTTTGACTCACAGGATGTAGTGACTTATATCGGATCTGCTAGAAACATTACAGTGTAGAACAGAAAATACATACACAAATATGTTTAAATAGAAAACTGTTTCTATAACAAAATATAAAAAATCCTTATATTAGTCAAAATACAGAATGAGATGACATTAGGTTTACTACCATAGGCATTAGGGATTCACTCCATATATTCACTTTGCTTCAGTTTCATACACCAGGCCTATAAGTACCCAATGCAGACAAAGCATTACGTTCACATTTACCAGTTTTTACCCGCCAGTACTTAGTGGAGTTGTCTCACTTTGATGTGCATGCAAAACATTTCATCTATTATGTTCAGAAAAATTAAAACAATATCAACAAAATTACAATCAAAAAGTTTTGCCATCTGTTGAAAGGATGCAATTATGTAAAGGTTGATAAAGGCAAAACAATCTCCAAAAGTATATGCTGCATGTACTGGTACACATGCTAAGCATATGTTTTTATTACTCAAAAGTACTGAAAACCCAAAATCAACACTAGAAATATGTTCCACATTTATAGAAATTAAAAACAATTAAATAGTAGCCACTATAGCATTGTATTTTACCACATTGGGATTACGTGCTTACAAATGGCATTCATTTTTATGTCCTAAAGGAACAACATGATTTTGAATGGTTCAATCTTTGATTAATATGACAAACTTAAAAAAAAAACATACAATGAGAATTATAATATAGCATTGTTTTATTTGTCCTATATTTATATATACAGATTGATTACTTCCATATATCACAACCAGCACCAGCATTGTTTTACTTTTCCTTTAATTATGGCATCTTACATTTTAAACATTGTGATTTCTTTAAATTAGTTTGTAAAATGTATGTAGATTATTAGGTTCATAAGAAAAAGACTAAGAAGAGGAATTCACAACCTAATGCCAGCATGCTCAATTCTACTTTTAGACTAAAAGGGAACTTTTTTTCACACTGTGCTCCATGACATCACCAGAGAATGAAAATGACCAGTGATTGTAAAGGCAGACTGGAGTCTGGACTGTGTGGAAAAAGGAAGCCTTTATACTTCTTCATGTGAACATGTTTTTCATTACCTCAGTGAAACTGAAATGATAATTATGACATGGGCATCAAATAACAAAGAGTCAAGTGAGAAAAGGTAGAACGTCAACAATGTGTTTTGCTTTAGGGTGTTAGAACCACCCTGTAACTTTCTGACAAGGGGTTTAGTTTTTTACACTGCAGAATTTAATACATGTTCTGTTCTATAAAATAACTGGTGGTGAATCCACCACTGTATAGGTACTGCTAGGAAACAATTCATCCATACCTGTCTCAGCATGACATTTTCAGATAACCTTACACCAGGCCATGACAACTTATACATTTTTACTATCCTATTGTATTCTCTGTCTTTTTAAATGTATGCTTTTCATAAAATAATAACACTAAACCTGATAAAAGCCATTGCTACACTGTCACATTGTTTTTTTGGTGCATATTTGGCTGTGCTGACACTCTGGGCCTGATTTTTTAAAGCTCTCCAAGGCTGGAGAGCATACACTTTCATCAGTAATGCTGGGTGATACAGCAAAGCTGGAATGGTTCTGGTCCAGGATTCAAAACATTTGCTAGCAAATTGCAAATGACTGAGGAAATCCATTCCAGGTTAGCTGGAGCACTCGGCCTTACTCATGGAAGTTTATCCTCTCCAGCCTTGGAGACCTTTAATAAATCAGGCCCTCAGAATCCACCGTGTTGCTTTTTGGATTTAAACATCTCAGATTCAGTTTGGTTTCCTTAAAACCAAACATGACGACCATTGAAGTTCTTTGGTTAGCTCCCTTACTCCCCCAACAAATTATATTTAATGTAAATAATAGGAAGGATGGTAGGTAATTGTCAAAGTAAATTATCAATAAACTTGGCTGGCTGACTGGTAGTCTTGCTCAGCTTGAATGGTTGGGAATCTGTACACCATGGGCATCAGCTGGCATATGTATGCATGAAAAGGCCCACACACCTTCTCAACCGAACTGTAAAATTTGGTTTGGCCTTTTTGAGCATTGCTAGTCTCTGAGCATAGCACATCCAACCCTAAACAATAGCAAACAGCTCCAACTGGAAGAAGTATAAAAAGTGCATGAAATCTGGAGTATTAAAATTTCAGAAAACTAAAACATAACAGTTTGGTATGATGGACCACATTTGTAATTAAGGTATAGGTTGGATCTACTTTAACATATATTATAATGAGCACAGTCCTGTGCTTATATTATTTATTAGATCATTTTTCTCATGTCTTATTTATGTTTTTTAAACAAAAAGGACCCATAGATAAAAAATATCTTTGCTGACCAACTTGCATATAATTGATAAACTTTTGTGTTGTCTCTTTGTTGCACTCCATGTAAAATTCTCTTGCTATCACGGTATACAACTACAGATCAGCTGGCAATTTTGAGATGATAGGCCCACAAGAGCTTTTCTATATTTATTGCAGGTATGTTCTTATATAACAATTAATTTACTTTAATATACTTATGTGACTTTTTAAATTTTTGACGCTAAGTTCAAATAAGGTATGGTTAAGACATCTGGAGTCATGAATTTCAATAGGAATAATCCAAAATGATGAATCTTTTAACAATACAGATGACTACACTGCTGAAGAAGAACTGGTTTGCATTATCCTTTATGTGCACTTTTTTTTTTTTGACAGCTGCACAGTAATGAATTATCATGAAAGTCAGTATTGCCAGGGGAGCACATTTGCCATGTGTTTGGCCACGTGGAAAGGTTAATTAAGCTGGAACAAAATGCCTGCACGTGTATCCACATAACGCTATATTTCAATCAAATCACGAATATGCTCCTTTTTCAGTATGTATTCCAGTTTTGCATAAATCACTTCCATTGTCAGTGTCAGACTGTCAGTTATATTCCTGTACAATCGGATGTGACACATACCACACACTTTCTAGAGCAATGTTTGCTACACATGTGAGAAAACATTTAAGTCTTTGATCTGATGTATTGGTGCGGTGTCACATAAAGAAAGGCAATTAGTCAATCTTGTTACCTAAGCTGTCCCATCTGTGAAAATATGGCAAGAAAAAGAAAGGATTACTCAGAAAGGTGAAAATGGAAAAAATTCAGTGCTGGAAATGATTTTAAAAATGAATTAATTTTTGAATTAACTGTGTTTTTCTAAAACTATTTCACGGAAGAATTATTAGTTGGTAAAAACTGATTTGCATGTACATTTCTTTTTTATTTCTAGGTTGCATCATGATTCAGACATGTTGAGCATCTACATTTTATTATTATTGTAAAGCTGATGTGAAAGTATAAAGAAAGCATGAGTTCAGAAAAAAGCTAAGCCTTATGCCTGAGAGACACTTGTATTTGTCAATTATATATATAAATATCTCGTGATTCTCTGAAATGTATATTGTATTATTTGTTATTTGTAGTTTTTTTTGTTTGTTTAGGCCAGCATTACTAAATTGAATTTTAGCTTTTTCTGCTATACAAACTTTCATTCTGGCGGTGTTTCTTGTAGTTACACCTCTCTGGGGGACGTCATGATGCAGACTTAGAATTCTTCTGCAATTAATATTATTAATGGCTGTTCGGTGCAATATTGAGGACCTCCCCTGCTGTCACCAGAGGAGACAGATCCATGGCATCACTGGAAGAAGTAGAAAACTTTTGGAAAAGGAGAATGAGGTTGATGAGGAAGAATGAGGTTGAAAACTATAATTTATAATTATAACATTTAAAATCAGGACCTAACACTAAAACACTAGATCTAAAATCTCACTCCAACTGTTACATATAACAAAGTTAAACCCTTAAAGCCTGATGTATATCCATATTTGTATTGTGCAATGCATTTATTTAAAAGGTAGATAACATTAGGCATTAGGCCCTAAACAAGGAAGGCACTACCAGAAAAGTCTTATGAAATGTTTTATTTTTCGATCTTTAGCACCAGAAATTGATCTTTTCTTTGTAATCATTGATTCTATCGTTATTAAAAAATGTGTTCGATTCTTTTTACTACCAAACAAAATAGTCATTTTAAGATACTGGAAACTGACCTTCAGCCACAAAAAATGTATCTATGAACTTAATAATCTTCCGCACACTGTGGTATATAAACTTACGCAGTATAAATTCATAGAACATATGGATTGCAATTTATCAACCCTTGAATATGATAATATTAATTACTTGAATTATTTATTGTTTCAAAACGTGGGCACTCTTTATTTCTCTTGTCCCCAGCTTTACATATCACTCTATCTTGTCCTTTCTTTCCATTCTCTTATCCTTTCTCTCTCTTTCATTTTGTCTCTCCAGTACCCAACCACTTCTCTTACGTGCTATACAACCAACCAATTTTAAATATAGTTGTCTCTGTTGATTATTAACAGTAACGCAATAAAACATTACACCTAAAAATGAAAATGATAATGTAAAAAAAGAAATGACAAAAGGATGAAAGTTTGACTCTGCCTGGTAGATCTGAGAAGTATATTGATAAGTAAAGGCCAGTTGTAGAACATCCTTTTTCTCAGGGTTAGAAAGACTAGGAAATATGCACTAGAAATAAAGTGAGTTACTGTAACTATATTATAAACATAACAACCATTCCAAGGGAGTGATTAGTCAGGATTATATATGTGTTTGATATTCTGGGGTAAAAGTATGTGCCAAACTGGCTCCTGTTGGACTGCTGTAAATGATTGGTGTTCAGCTCATTTATCATAACTGATAGAAACAAGATGCAATAAAAGCATGCAGTTATTAAAATTGTCTGAGAAAATATATTTATTGTGGAGAGAAAGTAACTAAAGATATTTACAATGACAGCTATCTCTGTAAAACAGAAATGTGAGGCATTTAAAAAAAAGTGCTGAAGCAGAGTTAATGTCTTATACACATATTTCATGCCTGAGTTAAATATTTGGATACATTTATATGGCACATGCCTACATTTTACAAATTGATTTCTCAGTTTTACACATTTAACCTTTTATTTCCTTTCAATGCATTTAAACTATAAATGAGTTATCAAATAATATTCTGAGCACATGTAGTGCAGACTGTTTAGTAGAAAAGCTAAAGCTAAACTCCAGCCTCACCTTCTGATTTGCACAGATGTACAGACCCCTCTCCTATACTGAAACTGCCTCCTTTGTAACAAACAGACTATGTGCTAGAAGCTGTAGCAAGTCAGATTTAGCCCTCCTCATTTCCTGGTTAATGGACATCTGACATTATCTAGCCGTTTTCTGTCCAGCTTGGTTCCTTTTATTCACTGGATTTCATTTCTTTTCTTCATGGAAACCCAACGGTGGACTGCATGAAGCAGAGTACTGGGAATTTTATCAGGGAGCTGTGTACAACACCCTGTCACCCCCTATTCCCACAAGCTATTAACTGTATTGGACAGAGAGAAGCACAGAAACAAAGTTATGATACTTCTGGTTCCAAAATAACGTAATAAAATAATTATTTACAAATATTACGCCATTCATCAGAAGATTTCTAGAATTATCCCTGTATCACTAAACAGTCTGTAGAACAGGTTATATATTTTACCACTTGCCATGATACAATCTTTAAAACTCTTCAAAGTACGTGTTTACCAGTAGCTACAAAACATTTTGTCCAATCTCTTGTAAGATTTGTTAAGCCCTTCAGACATTACAGCCAGCCAGGTGATCTGATTTTTTCTGCATTTTACCAATAGTGCTAGGTCACCATGCTGCCAAGCCGGTTGGCTTAGCTGTGAAGAAGAGGCAGACTTTTGAGTTTTCTCTGCTGCTCGCTCTGGTCTTTTCTCCTATCTGATTGTTCAACGTCAACACATGTGCAACTGATTTAAACAGCCAACTGATTTGCTTGTAACGCTACCACTTCTTCTAAGGTTTGTTGTATATGGGATTATAAGAGGTTGATACAAAATCAAATACAGTTGCCTACACAGGTGACAACCTGATAGCAAGTTAATCAAAATAGACATTGTATAAACAAAAGTTCTGCCTATGTACATTTAATACGGAGATGTAATTTGTCTCTATCTTAACTAGAAGGTTTTGCTTTTGAGCGGTACGATCTAATAGACAGCTGCTACAGCAAATTTTCTATATACCATCAACCAATCAAACCACCATAAACCTGGGGATATATGGGGAAAGTAATGAGTGCACATGCATTTCTGTGTTCTGGTACACTGCTGTATGTAATAACGAAATTGCAATCAGCACAGTGTAGCGGTTGTACTCTTTGCCAAACAGAAGATGTCATAGGAATACTATTTGGTAGCCTTTATTGCACAGATGATCTTCACTATCTCATATAGGCTTTTGGAGTTTTTGATCAAGGGCTGATATCTGTAGCTAATTTTGGTCTTGATGCAGGAAAGCATTAGGCGGATAGATTTTTTTTACATGTAGAAGTCAACCAGAGGTGAACAGAGCTGAACTGTAAAATGACCTTCAATGAACTTCATATGATAAAAGCATTTTTCTTTTTCATTTAGTATAAAATGCACACATGGGAATTGTAACAAAAAAATATAAAAGTTAATGATCTACGAGCAGTGATGGTGTCATATTCAAAAGTTCAGAAATTTAGATTGGCCTGAGTCTGAGTCTGTTAATTCATGTTGTGCAGACTCTTACACTTGCCTTTCTAGCTTTAGTCTGACTTCCGGCATACATCTATTAGTTCTGGCCCGGCCTGCTACCAACTCACAGCTATAGGAACTGTACATTAGCAAAATGTAAGGGAATCATTTGGAAATCAAGTTTAAATCATTCAGAGTGTGAACACAGCCTTTGATGCCCGTATCAACATCCCTTTGTTACAATCTCCTATTTCACACTGAACACTTTGCTTTCTTGGTCCTAACCTGACATAGAATACCATGTTATGCTCTGCTTAAGTTCTACTGTTTTATTCATGCTGGGCAATAGTATTTACATTAGCACAGGGGTCCCCAACTCTCCGGCCCACTTGTGGGTCACGGCCATCTAAAAGCTGGGCCGCAAGAGCACAGAGACCAGCAGTGGTCTGCGGCTCTGGTCGGTGCACCCACCAGCGGGTTAGGGAGAAGGACCCCACTTGGGAGGGCGCACTGGCCAGAGCCACAGACCACCTAAGGTGCCTATTATTAAGTTAGTTCTTCTCTGCACTGTTGTCAGTTCCAGTACGTCTTTGCACTTTTTACACATTATTTATAAATGATTTTACCCAGGACTTACCTTGCCTCTTCCTTAAATTTACACATTTATTACACTGGATTTATTTAAAAATGAGTAAATTGCCTTCTACTCATGATTCATACATTGGGCCTGATTTATTTAAGCTCTCCAAGATTAGAAAAGATACACTTTCACCAGTGAACCTGGGAGATCCAACAAACCTAAAATGAATCTGGTCCAAGATTCAAAACATTTACTAGCAAATAGCAAATGACTTTCCCGAAATCATTTTCAGGTTTTCTGGATCACCCAGGTTCACTGATGAAAGTCTATCTTCTCCAGCCTTGGAGAACTGTAATAAATCAGGTCCACTGTCTGCAATGTGCATTTTTAATTTTAAGTAAGGTACATTTTGGGTAAAAATGTGTTGCTGTAGAACAGTGGTCATAAATGTTTACTTGGACCAATAGATAAGATGGCTCTGTGTTCATTTACCAACTACTTACCTAATACCTAATCATTTGCAAGTAAAATTAAAGGAAAATATAACTGCAATTTGCACTTGAATGGTTATTTGAACACAGCTTTACATTATTTACTAAGATGAGATGATGGTTTATATCACTGAAACTGTTTATAAATCACAATTTATAAAAATACCTCTCCCAAAATATTATTTGTTATTTGATATAAAATAAAAGTCACACTGCAGAGAGTGCTGCATCCTGGAATAAATGAAATATTGATATGAACCAAACTAAAAAGTTAGTCCTGCTTATCATTGGTGTTTTGTAAAAGACATACAGAGGGAGCATATTGTCACGCTTAGGGAGACAAGACTACCAGGGGGTGTTACAGTTTGCACTGAGGTGGTGTGAGCCCTGGGAAGGGCCAAGGCCCAGAGTCTAAGCAGTAACCAGGTCTTCTCCAAAGCCTCTGATGGTGAGGATGTTGCACCACTGGTTACTGCCAGGTTACGGTCCCTGGGCACACCAAGGTGGGCAATATGAAGCACGGTATCAAATCACAAAGCAGAAGGATAGTTGGGGAAGGCCAGGGTCGAGGCAGGCAGCAAGCAAGAGAGTTCAGGTCACACGCCAGGGGTCAATTGCCAGGGATACGGGAGACAGACACCAGTGACACAGGGGCCACTGTGGGCACAGGGAACACAGGAGACACTGGAAGCAAAAGAAGGCACAGGTAACTCAGGGATATCAGACAGACGAGAAAACTCTAACAGCACAGGATAGTTGGCTGGGAACTAACAGACTGGATTACGAGGGGTTGTTGCAGAAGCTGGACAGAGGAAACACTGAATTAGGCAACAGGTGAACAGGAATTAGCTCAACAGAACTAGGGGCTCGGCACAATGGAGACACGTTGCACAAACACTGAGTGCAGTGTGTGAGCTAGCTAAAGAGCCAGGGATGGTTAGGAGGCTATTTCCTGATTGGCTAGCAAGTTGGACAAAGCTTATAAATCTTGGAAATGAAGGCACGCAAACTGTCAGGACCGCCCAAAGTGCAGGACAGAGATTCCAAAGCTTTAGAGGGGAAGAGGTAGCTGTGACACATACATGTAAATCATGGTTGGCTCAGTTGCTACCACTCTTCCCTGTGCAGTGCTGGGTCACAGGTTCAAATCTCAGCTAGGACCCTATTTGGAGTATGTATTTGTATGTTCTCCCTGTGCTTGCAGGGGTTTCCTCCCGGTATCCCAGTTTCCTCCCACATCCCAAAGACATGCAGTTAGGTTAATTGGCTTCACTTCCAAATAGTCCTTAGACTCTGTATATGACATATGACTATGGTAGGGACATTAGATTGTGATCCCCTCTGAAGGACAGTTAGTGATATGGACTTTGTAAAACTCTGCGTAATATGTTGGCACTAAATAAATACAAGTAAAATAAAAAATAAAGACTGTGAAACATTTTGCACAAGACCAATTAGGCATAACTGTAGGACAGTTTCCCCACTTGTGTGGCTGGTTACACTAAGGGGTTGATTTACTTAAGCAGTTCAGGCTGTTCATTTAGCAATGTGAATTATTACTATAAATGGCATAATGCACTTTTGCTGACTTCAGCCATCCAATCAAAGACAAGCAAAAATCATTTTTCATATCAACATTTTGTTGACAGTCCAAACTCTTTTAATAAATAAGCCTAAGTTTTATGAAACAATCTTACTTTGCGTGACTAACATAAATAGGAGTAGCAACACAACCTTAAACAACAATCCTATGTTTTAAAGTTGACAGTAATATTAATTTTTTGTATTTGCATTTCTTTCATCCTGATACCTTCATCGTGTTCCCTTGGCAGTAGTGTGTATAAATGTGGCCCTGAAATCTCCAGAGTTACTCCATTGTATTCATACCTCTGTGGTTGCCCTAGACAGTTCAACTCTGCCTTTCATTTACAAGAGCCGCCAAACACCTCCGAGGCTATCAGTCCTAGTCCTAACGCCTAAGAAATTGCACAGCTCTAAAAGATCATATTTCACACCAATGTTTATATAGGATCTTTTCCAAGATCTTATCAAGCAAAGGAGTAATTACAGTTTAAGTTTTTTTACACTGATTCTAATTCTAACTCTTTTGCAGTCATCATTACACATGTACAAAGAATTGTCTTGGGCTGTACTATAATCTCCTGTTTCTCATGTACTGGAAGCAGGGCTTAGATGAAAAGCTCAATGCTCGACTGTATCTACTTAATGTGGATCAATGTCATATGAGAAAATATAATGTGTTATTTTTTATTGCGGTTTGTAAGTGTTTAAGGAGCAATGCTATTCCATATAATGAACTACATTTACTACCAAAGTTAGCTGCACATTACTTTACTTTTATTACCTCGCTCTGTCAATACCTTAATGTGGAAATATCCCGTAGCTTCAATGACTATTGTTATATCTGGCACTACTTCCAGGACCTATTTGCAAAGTCCAGACTAGCATGCTCCCTGTCAATAACAGTAACCTCTCTCTTGGATCTTACAGTGAAAGATATGCTAATGCTTCACCTGCCTAAATAATATCCTAAGGAAGGGACTGGAAGCAAGAATCACAAGCCAAGAAAGAAAAGCCAAACTCAGCAATCACCTGATAACACAATATTCTCTGTTCTCTAAAGAATAATCTTTTACAAGGAGTGATCATATAAAAGATCACTTTGATTGCAGTGGAAAACCATAACAGAAAGATGGAAATTGTATTTTTGTCATCATAGCCTCTTCCCGATTCCTTTCTTCTCTTTGATCTCTTTTACCCTTTCAACTAACTGGATAAAACAAGTCTTTAAAATTCTGGCTCTGTGCTGACGGGGTCCCAGGATCTGCACCTTAGATGTAATTTGATGCTTTATGATGCCCTCACTGTCTTTTAAACAATATTCTTTGGATTAAAATGGACCTACATTTCTATAATAACACCCCAAATCCTTTATATAAATGATTAGGCTGCATCTATGTTACATGCCAGCACATCAAGATATACAGTTGGCTACATATGTATAAAGAAATATTTAGCACCGTCCACAATCTTCATACGAAAAAAGATGTATTTATGAAATATTTGTATTTTAGATTTCTGATAGAATTGAGACGTTTCTGTTTTAAAAAGCTAATACTGCATACATAGTATTGTATAGTAAAACAACTTAAATTATTATAACAACTTTAACACGTATAAACTATTTTTCTGGATTGTGCATCTTTTAATGACTAGAGTATTTTTTGCTTTTGTATTTCAAATTATTCCAGTGAAACGGCTTAAAAGTTTTTGTATGTCTATTCCCCTTTCTCTTTCTATCTTTTATCAGCTATAAAATGTTGCAATCTGACTTTCTCTTCTCTGCCACTGGTGACCTCTGCAAAATGCTAACTGGCTGTTTTTTAATCTTACCTATTAACTTTACAAGTTTTTGTATAACTCATCTGGAAGAAATCCAAATCTTGTAGGATGATTCTTTTAAAGACTATCTCAACTCGCAGAAAAAAAAATATTCAATTAGCTTTGCATTTTACATCATTGTTTTTTTACTTTTATATTCTTGTTATAGCAGTTGTACAATGTGTGTGCAAACATGATTGAAACTGTCCAACGGACAGAAGAGTTTCAGCCCCCTGTGAGATTAAAAGATTTTAACACATCTTTAAGCAAATATTTGTTACAAATTACAACATGTGGTGACACTGAATCATTATGATTTAAAAAAGAATGAAGATTGAATTGGAACTGTAGTTGTCAATATCTCTATTAGAAAGTTGTCAATAAAAATGTTATAACTTTTTTACTGCTATTTTGACTTTTCCAATTTATGAAGGCAAATAACACCAAAAATAATCCAGCCACACCACACAAAAATCATTGCCACTGACATAGTAAGTGGTGATCTTTTTTGCCCCTACAATAAAGTTGTAGCACTTTTACATAATGTATTATCATGTGCCAGCGTCTGGGCACATCATTGTCCACATAATACTATGCGTAAACTGGCATAAAGGACCAACATTATAATTTGAATTCCTGCCCATGGTGGTATCACATTGTTTACACTTGTTATGTAAAAGTTATAGCTCTTGGGATTTAAACTAAGTAATGAGAACTTTCTTTGGAGAGAAAGTGTGTGCACTTGACAAATGTAGAAAGCCCCTTTAAGGTGCTAAAAGTTGAAGCAACAAGCTGTTTAATTGGTAAATTTAAACCTGGATTTTCAGTGTTATTTTTTATATGATTTTCTATATAGTTTTTACCAGAGCTGTTTTGCATATCTGTACAAAAGTCAAACCCTGATGTCATTGGCAGCTGTATTAGCACTGCTATGTCTCTCCTATTACACTAAAAAAGTGACAGACGAGTATAGCCTCTTGAACTGCCAATTTCTCCATAAACGGGCTAAGTCATTGCCTTTTTAAATCTGGAAGAATAATTCTGGATGACGGAGAGTGCAGGGCCTCAGAAACAAACGGATGCCAGAACATGAACTTATCTTAATTGTTCTCAGCCTAATGCTGCCTAAATCCCATATTAAAACAAGAAAAGCACCCAATTAGCAAGGTCTGCAGGGTTTGACTGCAGGCTTATTTGACCTGCCAAACTAGAAACAGCAGTCCGATTTTTCATTCCATATAATCTCCTTTATTAGTAGGAACTTTACTTGGGGGTTAAAGAGACAGGTCATTTTATACCAAAAAAAAGATGCCCATATCTGCTGAAATAATGTTTGCATGCTGTCACACTTTAAAGGTTACATATTATCTTACATAAAAAGCCATTGATAAACTTACAAAGAAGTATGTGTAAACAGTTCCATATGTTCATAAAGTTTACCAGTTTTACTTACCTAATGCTTTGCTGCGCCAGCAGCCATTAGACTCTTTTACCCCCAGAGCTCTAGGTTGTGAGTTAGCCTATGGCGGCCTCACCTACAATGCTGAACTGCTGGTCCTGCACTGTTGATGATGATGTGAGAATGCCTGCGACCAACAGATAGTCAAATAAGAAGCAGTACCTAATTATTTACCTTTTGTTTTACATTCCTCCTAAAAAGTAGTAGTGATCTTGCTGGCAATTGAGCTTCATAGCTGTATAGTTGCAGTGTGTAAGATCATCCAAGGCATTTCTGCTTCTAACGCTCAATAGTCGATATTAGATAGGATAATGTCACTACTATTCTGCTGACTGTTTTTTTAGCTATGTCTTTGTAGCTGCAGTGCATGAATTGCTCTTTTTCTGCCATGGATCTGTACTTCCTTCACTTTGCCTGCTGCTTCTTGGATATGTTCCTGCCAATTATTAGATCTCCAGACATCAGCAGGACAGCTCTGATATGAGAAAGCAAAGCTCTAATCCTCTAGAAAGATAGCCAGCTTCAAATGTAGACATGGAGCAAAACATGACATAGTAATACTGTAATGGAGAAAGGATCAGATGCAGGGAGCCTAAAGGCAATACTGGAGAACATATTTATTGTATAAATAAAATTTATCATAGAAAAAATTCTAGAGTGGTATGTATAAATAGGATGCAAACAAACATTTTCTTTTAAAAGGAGACAAAAACTGTAAACAGACTGGCACAAACATTCCACCTCAAAGCCTGGGGCCAGCTCTAAAAATAACAGCCATGTATGATGCAAGCAGTGGGGAATGTGAAAAAAGGGCCCGCCGGTTATAAAACCCAGGTCAAACTAATTATTGGACTATTATTGGACTATGAAAAATAGGGGTGCTAAATATATATATATATATATATATATATATATAATAATTATTTTTTTTTCCTAAATAACTTCTACTCACTACCCCATACTGGCAAAATATGATACAACCTTTGCACACATGAATTGGGTGATTTTTTGCCATTCTCCTTTCCAAATCATTTCAAGTTCAGGTTGGATGTGAATGTCAGTGGGCAATCATTTTCAGGTCTCTCCAGAGATGTTCAATAGGTTTCAAGTCAGGGCTCTGGCTAGGCTAATCTAGGACATTTACAGAGTTATCCCTAAGCCACTCCTGTGCTGTCTTTGCTGTGTGCTGTGGGTCATTGTCAGGTTGGAAGGTGAACCTTCGGCCCAGTATAAGGTTCTGAGCACTGTGGAACAGGTTTTCATTGAAGATACTCTTTACTTTGCTCCATTCAGTTTGCAACCTTGACCAATCTACCAGTCCCTGCTACTGAAAAACACCCCCACAGCATGACACAGCCACCATCACTGTTATTATTATTAATATTAATAAACAAGATTTGGCCTCAATTCCTAAGATTATGTACTCAGTCAGAGGAACCATCGGGTTCTTGGTCACCTCTCTCACTAAGGCCCTTCTCCCTCAATTGCTTACTTTGGTTGGGTGATCAGCATCTAGAGAAGCCCTGGTTGTGTCAGAGGTGTGTATCTTTACAAATCATGTCTAATCAATTTAATTTACCACAGGAGGACTCCAGTGCAGAAACATCTCAGCTGCAATCAAGTGAAATGGGAGGTACCTGAGCTAAATTTCAAGTGCCATTACAAAATGTCTGAATACATATGTAAATATGATATTTCAGTTTTTTCCTAATGATAAATTTACTAAGTTGTCTACAATTCTGTTTTCACTTCGCCATTATGGGGCACTGAGTGTAAATTAATTAAAAAAAATGATTGTAGCATCAGGCTGCAAAACAACAAAATTGAAAAAAGTAAAGGGGGTCTGAACACATTCTGGGTACCAATCAAAAGTTTTAACACACAGTCTCATTCAATGGTTTTTCTTAATTATCATCGTTTAATACATTGTGAATTATTATTGATTGGTGTCCAGATTTGTTTTGATCTGTTGTCCATAAAAATGAGTTTGTTAACCCTGGTGTACAGTGTTTGTGGTTTCCAACCAGTTGGTTAATGATTAGGAAATTGGACTGGTGGGTCAAGCACAATATCACAAAGGCAATCTTACACGGCCAGCGCAGGATACATATATGTATGAAGGATTAGTGAGTGCACACTGATAAGTCTTTGTCCTACATAGCAGCAAGCAACACATAATATATTTTGCAAGAGACATTAGTGTAGCTTCACATTTCTGATACAGCATTTCACATTTTCATTTATGTTAATTGTTGGCACTTATGAATCTGTGTAATAGAAAATCTAAGAGGATTTTAATTAAAACAGTATACAATACAAGTGTGAAGTAAGTGAATTTAAAATAGACGGACAGTTAATTTGTTTGGTTTTTCATTACATCATGATCTAATTTCCTTTTGCAAGGAAATGGACAGTAAGTATCAGGAATTAGAATTATGGTTTTGTGTTCTATGAACAAAGGAACAAAAGAAAAATGCAGAGCGCTGCCCTGGTAGTTTGGATTACGTTTACCCAAGCAGTGATGGTCCGTATAACATTTGACTAAATACTTTTCCAGTATATTACATAAAGGCACCTGTTCTGAATAGCTATGTACTGATTCACTGTCAGAATTGGCAAACACTGCACAAGAAAAATGTAGATACTTTACAAGTATAATGCATTTAAAATGTATCATGCAGTGCAATAAAAATATTAGTAATGTATAGTTTTTTTATATGTAAATGTATAGTAATGTATATTTTTCAGTGCTGCCTTATATTGCTTTCGGTTCACAGATTGCAAAATGAGCTGTGTTTTTAAAAGTGATGCCATGACTAGAGATGAGCGAGTTTCTCGAAAATTCGATTTGGCCGGTCGCCAAACTTTTCGAAAAGATTCGCTTCGATCCAAATTTATTCACGGTGAATCACGTTAAAAACAGCTATTTCCGGTTATTTTGGCTATTTCGTGGTTGCTGTGCAGTACTTCTACTATGTATTCTTAGATAGAGTTTCTCTATCTAAGAATACAGGGCACTAAAGGGGATGAATGGGGACAAGTCCTTATTCATCTTCTGTAGTGCCCAGAGATCGTAGTAGAACTGCAGATCATTTGCAGTTCAGTTTCACAATGTGACGTCACGTGGGAAACTGAACTGCAGTCCTCTGCAGTTCCACTACAATGTCCAGGAATTACAGGTGATTAAAAGGGACTTGTCCCAATTCATCACCTGTAGTGCCCTGTGTTCTTGGATAGAGAAACTCTATCTAAGAATACATAGCAGAAGCACATCACGGCAACCAGGATTGCTGTTGCAGCGCTGCACTATGTATTCTTAGATAGAGTTTCTATCTAAGAGGGCACTACTACGACAAGTCCCTATTCATCCCATGTAGTGCCCAAATATCATAGTGGAATCTCTAAAGTCCTCACATGTGCAGCCGCCATTTCAGGAAAAATTGTGATTCGTTACTAAGAAAATATGAAATTTGGATCGAATTCCACTTCGTCAGCTTCGATTCCCTTATCTCTAGCCATTAACTATTATTGTGCAGTCAATAGGCTGCAGGAAGAATGATTACCAAGCTCCAAAGCTTGATACAGTTGACAAAATAAATCTCATTAAACTGTTAATGACTGAGGTACATTGCGATGTGTAACAGAATGTAAAATCTTTTGAAAGGTAAGTATAGATTTACAGTTAGGGCGTTTTTCATGAAAAGATACTTTTCCTAAATTACCATGTTATCTGATATTACCTTATAAGATGTAGATAAGTCAATATACATATATATGTAAAATGTATGTCACTGGTATACTATGGTTTACAACAATTCAAATGTCATAAATACGTATTTTGATTAGTAAACCTGGCCCAAGGGCTTTTTTTAAAGTGATGTCACTAAACAGTGTGTTACCATAGATATTGGTGCAAAGCAAAGTACATAGAGCACAGTAGAGATAAACTACACAGAAAGCCCCAGGGTTCCATCACAGGGAACAGGTGAGACATAAGTGTCTTTAAACCTCTACCTCTATCATGGCAATCCTAAGATTTGTAGTTTATTAGGTGACATGTCTCATCTATTCTTCTTTCAAAATCTGTCACTACAATGTAGAACATTGAAATGTGACCCATGATACAAAGCATGGTAATGAAAGAATAAAACTACATATACATTTACAATAGTTTATTCATTGAGATGCCACAAGTCAGTGTGTTCTTTTTAAAGCTGAATTCCAGAATAGAAAAAAACATTTCAATATTTTGTTTAATTGGACAAAAAAACATAGAAATCCACTTTGAGTTCATCAAATATTTTTTAAAACCCAGTTATCATTATATATAATAAGAGTAGTGATATCACAATCTTTTTTGCAAATAACCTGTGCTGAGAATCCAAGACCTGTTATCCTGCAGAAAATAATAATTGCCTGATCATTATTATAGGAAGCGCCTGCACACAATTGCATACTGAATTAGAAAGGATCTTCAAGCATCTTATAAAATATGTTACCAAACTTGCATTAGAACATACCTTCTACTAGTATATGTCATTTAAATTACATTGTAATTACAAATTATACATTTTAGGAAGTATTTTTCTACAGGGGGTGTTAAGGCTTAACAATTAGCTAAATAAATAAATGCTTTTTTGTACGACTTGGCTACAAGTATATTTTACAAAATTCCTATGATATACTATTTGTTTAAAATTAAAATTTGCTGAGTCCAATGTCTGCCTAGTATCAACAAGCCTGGCAAGTATGTTTAAAACAGTGCTGACTTTTTATTAATCCTAAACTATACTATTTTACCTACTATGGTTTGTGTTTATGTTGACCTGATAATTCATAACCACCCAGTAAAAGATTCTGTTACTACTACTACTATTTTAGTACTAATTTACTAGTAATAAAGTTTATGTTATGATCATTGTACCCATTTGGTTATGTTCAGAGCTTTCAAGTATTCTTTTTGTACTATGTATGTCATTTTTGCTCAATGTTTTCTACTTTTCTACCACTGTGTTTTGCTAATTCGATACAAAATAAATGAAGAATCCCCCCCCCCCCCAAAAAAAAAAAAAAAACAGTGCAAATGTACACAATCAACAGTGTTAAACTGGAGTTGTGATAGTGATGAAAAGTGTGATATGTGAGGAGCCTTGGCACTCTTGTGTCTATAGTTTCATAGCTATGCATTTGTAGTGTGAGCTTTGCCACTGCTGCTAGTCTTATGAGATTTGGTGATATTACTTCAGTGTTACTTTCTGAAAAGGAAAATAAGATACATTTACCTTTCTGCTTTATCCATTCTGGATGATTTGTAACTCTTTCCTAGTGCTTTTTGAGTATTGTCTTTACCAACTACTGATTTATTAAAGTTCTCCAAGGCTGGAGAGGATACACTTTCATTAGTGAAGCTGGGTTATCCAGCAAACCTGAAATGGATCTGGTCCAAGATTAAAAAAATTTGCTAACAAATAGCTGATGACTATGTGGAAATCCATTCCAGGTTTGCTCGATCACCCAGCTTCACTGAGGAAAGTGTATTCTCTCTTTAATAAATCAGACGCAAGGAATCAAAGCCCTATTCCTCAACCATGATGGTCTTCCTCACACTAAGACACAGAGTGCATTACAAGGCAGTAATGGAAGAAAAACGATCAGCTGTAACGAAGCCAAACCTTCTTCTGCACACTACTTTCTTACCTCCCGGGTGACTTTTATTGGTGTAAATTCTACTGTTCTGATTCTTTTTTTTATAAATGTATATTGTAAGGATGGTTTGTTCTTACCACCCCTAGGCTACACACCACACACCTGACATGTTTTAAAGGTGCTGGAGAAAGAAGGTAAGCCTACACCAGGTGTACATCAGAAGAAAAGAGTCAACCACTACTGCAGTATAACATTTTTAATGTTCAATACTATTTATCTAATCTTGTGGAGTAAATACAGGGTCTGACAATATTGGTTAAAATCTTATGGACAACATTTCTGTGTGAGCAACAATAATGGCTTTTGCTATATATACTTAGCTAAGTTACCAGTGTGATTTTTTAGTTTAGGAAAAATGTTCTATTTAAAAATTATGCTCTTGCCACAGATTGCCATTACTTACCTTTTCCATCTAGTTAGCTTACTTTTACTGTACTTTTGATTTTGATTTTTGATTCTCACACAATAGATTAGCCTCATATATGTTAAATAGATTAGAAAAGATCATGTTACCTTTACTAAGGGTGGAAAAGAAACAAGGGTGGAAAAGAAACATTTTAGTTTGTTGGTTGTCAAACCTCCCAAAGCTTACAGAGTCTTTATGCTCATTCATGAAGGAGATGCTTGGGTTAACGTTGTATGGCTCACTCCTTATCTTGAGTATCAGTAAACAGATGCACAGGATCAAATGACCAACTTGTTTTACATTCTAAAATGTGGATACCTGCATTGTACTTATGCAAAACAGACCTTTCTCAAGCCTACTTTTCCAAATAATACAGCGCCTTGTGTGTTAAAGGATAGGTTTTCCTATTTGGATGAGTACCCTTTGAAGGGCAGCATTCCAAAACAGTAATACTTCGCTACATATGTGAGCTGTGATACACACACACAGCGCAAGAAATGCGATATTCTCAAACTGGCAATTGAGTTCCAGGATCTTTTTCTAATTAAAAAGACAAATAAGTACATACATATTAATCTTTATTTGCATACTTTCTTTACAACCCTGTCCATAAAAGATAGCAGTGAAGTCATAAGGTAAATGATCTCACTTAACAATTTTTGTTCTATCCCTCAAGACTATTACTTTTCTCCCATCATCTGCATAAAACAAGATTAGGGATAAGTAAGCTCTATATTTGCAGCAGTGGTATATGCATGGGAGATGGATATCATTCTGGCACAGAGCAGAGGGAACGGCAAGGATCTTCAGCTAATAGAACAATAAAATTGATGAGGTATAAACTTGGGAAACTAAAAGTTTGACTACGTTCATTTGGCAGAAAAACCACTTTTTTACGTTAAGACTTCCCATAAACCTGGTTTTACAGACCATTATGACCATGAACAAGTAACTTTATCTAACCATTCCTTACGTACCAATAAATTAGAATATTAGCTCCTTGGTGCATTGGCTCACAATAGCTGCTTTGTTTTAAAGCTCAGTGCAGATCATAAAGAAACAGAGGGATAACATTGATTTCCCTTTTAAATTCAGCAAAGTTTTGCTCACCCAAATTAAACTTCCAATGCGTATTATTTTATATGTTTCCACTGAGGTTCTTGTAATATACTGTATGGAAGATTTGCACTTTATAGAAGTCTTATATCAATATGGATTATTAGGTTGATTATATTGTTGTCTGTCAGGCAATAATTAGCCATACCCTCTTTGCTCACCAATAAAAATATTGAATGGGACATAATATAACAAGTTGTAGGGTTATATGGTCTACTTTTAAAAGGATTATTTAATATAAAAAAGCAAAAAAGTTGTTAATTTTTTCTTATTAGGTTATTGGGTATCTTGAAATAAAAACCACCCAAGTTATAAAAGCAAAAGTGCAGCAATTCGCTCCATGCTCCAAGCACATGAATTGGCCTTCATAATTAAAAGATATGGCACAGCTCTGTTCTGGAAAACCTTTCCCAAAGAATGCGTAAAATAGTTAAAATAATGCTTGTAATAGCTCCAGCTATTTTAACCTTAACACATTCCAGATATAATAATGGTATAAAAGATCCACACTTCCAGGCACCAGTTTTGGATATAAGAAACTTAGAGCTCTATTTATAAAAAAAAAAAGGGAATCTGACATTCCCCCAAACATTCCCCCGTGTGATTAATGCCATTGAAACACATGGATCTGGAAGATTTCAACAAGGGTATGTTGGAGGGAATGTCCAATTCCCTGTTTTATAAATAGAGCCCTAAGAAATCAGCTTGTTTAAAAAAAGCAAACATTGTGAGCAGTCATTTGGTTTAGCACATTTACACTTCTTCATTACTAGCATCATCTACTGGGTTATCCAATTCATATTTCATGCATGAACAAAATATATTAGTAGGCAATCTTTGCAAGTGTTCGTATTAGGTTTAGGGAATAACAGCACCGTGAACCCAATAATATTAAACACATATTTTGGTAAATCTTACTCCCCCTCTTCTGCTGAGTTGGATTGTGGATTCACTAGTCTAATTTATATTCTTATTTTAGTAATATCATTGTTGTAGATGTAAAGCCTAACTAGATGACATTTAGTTTTCTAAAGTGTATCAAACATTTGCCTTTTGTTTTGTTCATTCTATACTGTTTTTACCATTTTTCAACCTTTTATTGTATTTCAGGCCTGTTGGTCTCCTCCAGCCTTCTTGGAAACATTCTGTCTGCATCACTACCTCCAATGTGGGCTGTACATTATTTCTCTTGTAACTTCCGGATAGTGATAACTAGCAACCATACATAAGTATGTCTGATTGTAGTCTCCACAAAGGGTACATGTGATAGGGCAAAAATACAGAAGTCTAATTGGAAAACAGCTTTTATTGCATAACAAGAAGCGCCTGAACAAGGATCTCCATGCAAAAATTACCAAGTATGTCTGAAAAAATGAAAACACCTTGTAAAATTACTTTTAAGAGTTGTTACTAAAATAGCTTTTAAGAAATGGTAATGTTCAGCCTTAGATTTACTTAAAAGCAGACCTTGCATTAGCAAAAGAAAAACAGACGTTACTGGAAATTGGTTTTCATCATAACAAAGTCAAACAATGTTTAAAGAACAACTGTCTCAACAAATCTTACCTAAACTGGGTTGAGCCTTAAGAATGCATCTCCATTTGAACATTACCAGCTTAATGTAAGTGGACCACAGGACCTACATCTACTCAAACAGCTCCATTTATGCATCTTATCCTAATTTCAGCAATAGCCTACTGTTATTCTATTGATATAAGGGTAAGAGCTTGACGATTAATCAGGTCTATAAACAAAGGAATGTCAATCTGAAAAATTACAGGTAGCCCCTACTAGGTATACATTGCAAACGATATAGAAAAGGCAGCCAATTCCAGCATAACTTGAAATTTACAGCATTAATAATAAAATAAATATCTCTTTGTGCCTCAAGTGAATGATGTGAATAATAAAATAAACATATATATATAATCAACAGACTATCTATTAAACGCACTGAAAGGTAAAATAAATCTGTTACAGTATTTTAGTTTGATATGATATAAGCATATTGCAGAACAAGCAGCAAACTTTTGGCAATTAACATAGAAATGTGGCAGAAGTGAGGGAAAATTCATAGCTAAGGTAAAATAGTGCCAAGGTTCACATAACTTCAGCATTTGGCCAAAAATTTGATTATGTTTCCTAAACTCCAATGCATTGAAGTTTGTTACTCTTCTTTCACAACACTGCCATCACAGGGCACCTAACACATAGATCATAATGAGTTCATTGCAGGCACATCTGATATTCATAAATATATAAGCCTCTACTGAGCTGAATATGATAGATTTCTGGGAAGAGATCGTTTATATTACTGCTAAAAGGCAAATTGGTTAATGAAAATGTAATATTGTATTTTCAGTGTTAGTATAGCATTTATACCAGTTTGGTTACCACACTGTTAAAGCTCCCTATAATTCTCAAACTAAAAGAAAAACATTTTAGCTACAACTGGTTTATTAGCTTTAAGCTTTTTCAGTGTGGGGTGTCCTACATTTGATTCCTTTGCTTTGATACTTGGAATCAAAAACTGGGATGATTGAAGGGAAACATCAAAGCGTCTTAAAATTGACCTGGCAGCAGATATATTTTTCATGTTATCAATGACAATAAACATTGTTATTAAACAACCATTTGTCGGTTGGCAAATTATTGTTACCCATTAGGGATGAGCGAGCGAGATTTTAAAATTCGATCTTGCTGCGAATCGGGCTGTTCTCACTTACCGAACATGTAAGTGAGAACGGCCTATGTAAATTCGGCCGTCGAGATTGCAGTTTTTGGGACCTGCAAGAGCGATCAGGGGAGCGGATAGGACAGAGGACAGCTTCGCTCCCCTGATTGCTCTTGCAGCCCTGTAGTATGTGTTCTTGGATAGAGATTCTCTATCCAAGAAAAAAGGAGTACCGCGGCTGTGCTCATCATGAATGAATGCAGTCGTGAGAATAATCCTGTGATGATTCCCATGGCTGCATTCATTGTTGAGCACAGCCGCGGTACTCACACTGACAGGAGAAGTACCGCGGCTGCATTCATGACTTTTCTTTGAACTTCCGATGGGTCTGCGAAATACGCTCGCCGAAATTTTGCAGACCCATCAGAAGTTAAAGGAAATTTTATTTTAGGAATGTCTCTGACATTCTCGCTCATCCCTATAACCCATACACTGACTGTGACCCGTGCATTGTCCATAGACTATAGTCAAGTTGCGTACAGACATTCTGTGTGTTTACCACTTGTAGTATAATAACTACTCCTCCTTTTAATGCCTTCATCTGCTTTTCTCTTCATAAAGAAGAGATCAACTTAATTAGGGTTTCCTTCATGGTCAGCATCTAAATGCTGGACTGAGATTCTGGCTATATTATAAAATCTGGTGCCTTGGAAATTCTTGGCCATGTTTCCGAAGTTTACCTTGTGACTTGCTACAATGATTTAGTCTGATCACTGAATAAGCAACCGCGAAAATCCTAACCCATGCCTGTCTTAGACTGACTGCATCATCAAAAACTAGGCAATATCACTTAAGCTGGACTTAAGGGCAGCTTAAATGATAATATACCAAGCTTTTATTAAATTATATTGTTAATGTATTTTTTGAGATATCAGGAATTTAATCCTGGAGACTTGTAAAATCCCTAAAACGTCTACCTTACGCTGACAAAAAGGATGATACTACTCTTGTAAGTACTTCATGGAGGTTCTTAGAGGAATAGGTAGTTTAAAGCTGGAATGCGAGTTGAATGGATTGAAGGGATTTTCCGTGTTTTTTTTGTATTGAAAATGGAAAACCTTTTCATAATGCATTTTTCCTGTAGCTTCCACATCAACCAGAACAGGACAGATTTTATTATTATTTTAATCAAATACAATTATTACATTGTAGCTTTCATTGGCTTTCTTTGGCAGACCTTTATTTCAGCATAATAAACTAGGTATTTTAATTCTTCTAACTGCTGGAGAATGTACATTTTCAGCCAAAGTTGATGAAGGGATGTCTTTATTTAACAATCCCCTCCTTTCACAGACTATTCATGTTTAAAAGAATAAACAGAGCTTCCAATCTGGTTAGACATTTAATTTGCACATTTGAATTTTTTTTCTGAAAAAACAAAAAGAATCTGTGTTTCCTAGTATAGGCTAGTCTGGACAGTTTTACATTTCCTGGGCACGTTTAATTTCCCTAGGAAGCTTTGTATTAACTTGACTCCTCTTCAGTCTAATTGTTATTGCAGTGTGTAGCAAATCTTTCCTTATCATTGAAAAATTGGAAATATCCTATGTCATGCACCATGATAATGTCAGATGGTGGTCGTATGACCAGTGAATATATTTTACATTAGTACACACAAAATGTCTCGCATTAAGTGCCACACATGTGGAGATATACATTAAAGTAGTCTTCACCAAACAATTAGTCCATGTGTTCACTTAGTCCAAGTGAATCTTCCAGGTACATGTGCTTTACAATTTAATGATTGATTCACCTAAAGTAAATGTTTGGTATATGTCACATTCACTGCTTTATAAACACAGCCTTTTTAGTTAATTCATAGGCCTACATCTAATATCAAAGGACAAAGAACATAAATTGGAATGTTTTAAAATCCACTGTTTGCAAACATTTATTATATATTTCTATAGGCGATAGATAAAAAGCAAAAAATGTAAAAAAGCAAAACTGAAGAATAAAACAAAAGTTGTAAACAGGAAATAGAAATGTCAGAAAATTCAAAATGAACTTCAGGCTGCAAAAGAGACCAATACAAACCTCAAAAATCAAATATGTTCTTAGGTTTTGTGTATACAAAAAGAAATTGTATGCCTTCTCCATTCTGTCCAAAATCTAAATGGTTTTAGCACAGCATCAAATGAACCACAGTGACTTAAAATCATATGGTCCAGAAAGACAAAAGTAAATACTGCACTTGGACCAAATAGCTTACTCCCATGTAGCTTTAAAGCATTGTGCCATGTTATTGTTTTTAGAGATTTTTTTTAATGACTGGCCAATGCCAACCTATTTGTGCCAAGCCAATCTGTTGCCTAAAGCGAAACATGCATTTGTCCCAAAGAAATGTCGTTTATGTATAAAAATAAAGAACAAAAACACAATCTTCCTTTTTTCACAGCACAATAGTGCTTTGAGCAGTTATATTGCATAGTGAGGCCTAAGCTTTTCTTCTCTTTTGTACATCAAATAAACATTCTCTTTAAAGATCCAGCACACTAACTACTGGATCAGCCTTCATAAAAAGGTGAAACTAATCTTTTTTTTCTTTTCAGCTAGGTATTTTGAAAATAATTATGTTCTTAGAAATAATAATGGTGTGGCAAATCTGTATGAGCAGAAGGGAAATTATGGCTGGATCAGGGATCAGTCTTGTAGTTACAAGGCTTGTAGTTTTAGTTTCAATATTAACTAGGATATGTGAAAGTTTAAAATGGATCACAAACAAGAGTACTGGACCTCATTAAAAACAATATCATAAATATTAGATGTTTGACATAGGCTCCCACAGTTGGCTAATCCTAAACTAAAACTAAACTTCAGTCAGCCCTAATATACTGGATATTCGTCCTCAAACAGCTCGATTGAAAGGCTTGTTTAATCTAGGGGAGTTTCAGTCTAGTGGAATACTTACCATATTTCTCAACCCTCAAAAACTGCCCTCTATTTAATTATACTCTGTTCCTACATTGTTGGTGGGCCCTTCACAAACAATGCTGGACCAGCCTGATGATGTCAGAGAGGGGTGACCACATGACTGGCAAAAAGGAACAGTTTTGTGGGAACCGTCATATGGGGCCTGATTTATTCCAGATTTTTTGGATCACCCGGGTTCACTGATCTATCCCCTCCAGTCTTGGAGAGCTTGAAAAAATCAGGTCTATGATGAGAGGAAGCCTATGGTAGCAAGAAATAAGGAAAGCATTCCTCTGCGTCAAACCTCCCCTAGATTAAACAATAAACTAAACTTTGTTATCTGGGCTAAGGAGCGCATACTAATATTTGTGGCCTAAGGTTGTAAATGTTGTATGCCAGTACTATTACTTTTTAAGCTGTTCATAAATAATATGGAGCTTTGGATTGAAATTTGGAGTTTTGTATTTGCAAATGACACAAAGAAGCCAAGTCACATATTAAATGTCCCTTACTTACAAGCTGACCTGTTTGAGTAGGCAACTACATAGCGTTTTACGGTCAATGCTGCTTAATCAGGATAATAACATTGAGAGATCTAGCATTGAGCTCAATTCTAGATCTCTCAGCGTTATTATCATAATGAAGTGACATTGACCGTAAAACACGTCGAGAGACCCTCTAATGTTGTGAGATGCTATGCTGTTGGCTGTTAAATCATTTGATATACTACGGTCTGATCTATGAGCAATATTGATGTTCAGATTGTGCCGGCTTGCATGTTAAGACAAATGGCATAATCTTTTATTGGTGTTTTTTATATTTTCTAAAAAAAAAAAAGTTTTTGTTACTTGATTTTATATATGTGCCAATTATGTCACCTTATTTCTGCATATTTTGAATTGCTACGATACTGTGGGGATATGGCAGGCAATTATTGAAATACTGAACTAAGCAGGTGATCAACTCACTCATATCAATTTCAGTAGCTTTCAGTAGTTTTAAACCACATTAATGGGGCTAAAACACTGAAATGACGTTGCAAACATTTCCAGAGGTATAGAGATAGGGCTTGAATTATTAAAGTTCTTTAATGCTGGAGAGGATATACATTCACAATCAGTGAAGCTGGATGATCCAGCAAACCTGGAATGGATTTCTTCAAAGTCATTTCCTATTTGTTAGCAAATTTTTCAATCCTGGACGATAACTATTTCAGGTTTGCTGGATCACCCAGCTTCACTGGTTAAAGTGTATCCTCTCCAGCCTTGGACTGCTTTAATAAACCAGGCCCATAATTTCATTTTTGATTCCTCTGATAGCCTATTATTTTTTGAAAATGAACCAAAAGCAAGTAATGCAGTGGGAACAGTCATAGTGAGACTGTGGGGGAAAGTCTGGCTAAAGTTTAAATATGGGGTCTGCAGAACTTCTGATAGTATAGAAACCTTTTTGGAAATGCAGATGTGGTTCTGGAGCTTACATGGTTAGGATGTCCACATTTCTAGATCTACGTAATATTTTGACATGTTTCACTGAAAGTAACCTCTGCTTTTCAGTTTTTTTCTTTAATTTGCTCAGTTTCATTTGCCCTGTTTTGTGACATGTTTAGTTTAATGCAAGTAGACTGAAATGGAAAAATTCTTGAATTTAAGTTTTTTCATGATATGGTAACTGATATGAAAACCTTCCCAAAGTAAAGAAAACAGTTGTTTCCACAAGGTATGAACTTTAAATGTGAGGAGCAATTTGACTTTCTGCACAATTATTGATATTACTGATATTCTGCTGCACGGTACCAAAATAAACATTGATTAAGTAGTACTGGAAATTCTTTATTTTACTTTAATTTTATCTGCGAAACTTGCCAAACAACATTAAGATATGTATGTTCAACTAGGTGGAAATATTTCTTCATTTAAAAACATAACTCACTAGCACAGGTATTATTTTATTACTTCTGTTTGGCACTTACACTATCGCATCACAAGTAAAATCTGCCTATTAATGATACAAACACCAATAAATGTCAATCTTAAAAGGTGCCCATAAAGTAAAATAAAAAAAAGAAAATATCTGTTGGGAAAAATGCAGTAGACAGATCAATAACCAGTAGACAGATCATTAGACTCCTAATTTGACCTTGCTCACCAAATGATCTAATGGAGGGTCTGGTGTTGGGTGCTTACTAATACATGTGGGCTTAGAGATACCTGCATGCAAGAGAAGACACTTCATTCTCACTTGACCTGCAACCCATGTTTCCTACCTTGTTTCTGTTCTAACAATGCAGCTCTGTTTCTTTGGCATTTTCAAAACTGTCAGAAATACCTGTGCAGATACCAAAAACATACCTGTGTGTCCCAATGTGCTCTGTGATTCTTTCCCACCACCCCCTACATCCATAGGAAACTCTATTTGAATACATTCTCCCATGACAGGGTTACTTTAACTGCCAAGCAATACATTTATAATAAGAGTACATTTTTTGTTAATGAGAATACAGTTTATAGTGGAGTAAGAAAAACTTCCTGCTCTTACTCTACTACCTAATCTTCCAGCCACTTCTTCCACATCCACATCATACTTAAACATTTTGGCTACAACTTTTCCTCAGAACAGTGATTTGATTGCAATGAAAAATAAATGCTCATATGGCTAGTAATTGATTAATAATTAAACAGATTCTTAAAAGCACATGATTACTATATACAGTATATATTTTAGCCTTGATCTTTTTGGGGGAGAATTAGAATGGAGCCACAAATTATTCATCAAGATCCAAGGACAGCATCTCCTTGCCACATAAATCTCTTCAAGATGCTGCAAACATCTGCTTTGTAATATTTTAGTTTTACTTATTTTACCCTGCATACAACCTTTATCTCAATGCTAATTGTAAATAAATCTTATTCCCTAAAGCAGAAATCTGTTATCTGGCAGGTACTTTTTTCTTACCTGTGGAAAGTTATATGAAATGTTTTATCCAGAGTGCCAATGTTCCTTTGTCTACTAATGGTCATGGATGCTACACAAAGGCATGGCTCAGCACCAAAAGCCCAGGTTGTTGACAGCCCCAGGGTGTAAGAAGAGACTTTAATAAATGTAAGTAAAGTGAATTCCCAGAGTTTAGAAATTTCCATACCCCTGTCTACACTATGATCACAATCACAAATAGCTAATATTAAGAAGTAATACACTCTTCAAATGAAATATTGAGTATCCTAGTTCCTTATTATGTTGGAATTTGCCCCCCCCCCCCCCCCCAAGGCCTACATACTAAAATGTTATCTTGTTTATATGTTAGAGATTGAAGTACTGGAAAACCAAACAGAGCTGGGATGACATGGGATTTATAAATATCCTTGTACTAAAAAGAGATGGTGGAGACACAAAAAATATGTTTCATACAATTAACAAATGTTCCTGAGAAAATACATAGGTCTTATAACTATCAGCAAGTTTGCTGGAGCCACATCGGTTAAGGAAATTTGCACTCATAAAAATATTTAGGCTGCCACTGCTGACCTCCTTTAAACGTGTTAGTTGCTTAACTTTCTTTCTACAGCATAATGCTTCCCAGATAACTAAACCAGAAGTTCTTATCCAGTAGGGACAGCAGGGATGGCAAATCATATGATGCAAGAGGAATCCAAAAAACATGCAGCAATGTTGCCACCACCAATCACCAGTTTATAAAGAACCCTGTTAGTTTTAATATTAACTATTTTTTATAGGGTTTTTAGATAGTAAAACCACTTGAAAAAACTGCTAGTCTAAACACACCCTTTAGTACAAGTTCCTTACAATTTATATACGTGATTGATTGCAACCATTTTACTGCTGACAATACCCAATATAATTGCCTGTACATGGAAGAATATGTGTTATGTGCAATAAATATGCTTGCTTTTTCTATTTAAACTGGCAAACATATGTCTAGGGGTATGACAATCACATTGTTGGAATATTTAAGATGGAAATGTTTGATGGAGAGTATCAGAAAGAGTAGATGACAAATGAATTCCTAAAATGAATGCCTATTCTGTATATAAACCATATTACATCTATCAAGGAATTATGAAAGTATTTATTGTGCAAAAATGTATCTTGTTTAAAACAGCAGAAATATTTTTTAAAGAAGAGTAGCAGAGATTGGCACTATAATGGTTATGATATAAAATTATATAAAAAAATCAATAAAAGAAATACTATCACTTCCATGTCTCAATATACCCCCTGCACTACTGATAAAACAGTTGTTGATAAGAGTTATAAAGCTTCCCCTTTCCTCCCTTCCTCCATTTATTTTTTTGACAGCAAATCATGGAAAAAAGGTTCTAGAACCCAGGACAAACACGTTATCATGTTTTTACTGGTGTAGAATGCACATGAAAAAATCATTACACCATCACCTAGAGTGGTTTCCAATCCAATCAAATAAAATATTGTGTGAGATTATTATTTATAGGGAGCACTACTAAGACATGATCAAAGGTGCATTTAGCAGCAATTATAAGTAACTCTTCAAATGCATGCAAGGTGCAGAAAGGGTGCAGGCTTTTATGTTTTTTTAAGGACCTGGGATATCTAGTTCTGTTTTAGCAGTTGTATAAGCGAGGATGGAAAGTGTTTGAACAGTGATGTAAAACCACAGCTAACAACAGAAGGAGACAAAAGCTAGGTAGACAGGCTATGTTTGAAGTACATTGTATTTGGCCTTCATGAAGCACAGTGGCCTGGCACAAAATCAAAGAGTCCATTCTAGGAGGCTGAGGGACCACACTGCTTGATCGAAGCAGCCACATAAACCACAGGAAAATTGGAACTAAAGCCAAGCAAAATAAAAAGGCAACCAAAGTGGTCACTGGACAATGCCAAAAGCTCTGCTTTGGAAGACAGGCAATGTTTCAGAGAAATGAAGTATCAGTGCATGCCAACCATTTATACCTCATCAGGAATACAAATATATTCATGTTTACTGTGGACAATAGTTTAAGAAACCAATATGCATATGTTAATATCATCTTTGAGCAACACATGCCACATTAAATTGTGATTCAACTCATCCAGATTTTAGTATATGGTTTTCTTTACAATAAAAAATATGAAGGAGAGGTTGGGGGCCCGGAGGATGCAGTAGCAATCGCAAGAGACATAACAAGGCAATTCAATTCAAACAATATAAAGCAACCTCTTCTTTCCTGTGACCTGTGAATGGACTGTGTATACAATGAAAGTATATATTTATATATATGAGGGGGTGCCAAGAAGTTCCTAGCTTTGCCCTCTTCCAGATGAAATATAAAAATGAGTGTGGGGACATATGACAGCGTAATATCTTAGTATGTAACTGTGCAAATATCAGGTCTTTGTGATTCTTTGTGTTTTTTTTTTTTTTAGTGAGAAGCTGTGATAGCAGAGGCACAAGCAAGTTTCACATTGTTGGATGGCCATTGTTATGGCCATCACAAAGTTTTGGTTCTCCAGGGAAAGCTAGCAAATTAAATTCACACAGAGATGTCACAAACACTGTCCTTCCTACAGCACTGTCAAAACCTGGATATCTCATTTAAGACTGGGCATTTCAATGTTAAAGATGAGCCCCGCAGTGGGCACCCCCCAACCTCAACTGACCCGGCAAAACCTGCGATGCTGTCCATGAGCTGATTATTGAAGACCGGCAAATATCCACAACAAAGATAGCCCAGATACTTGACATCTCACGGGAGCATGTTGGGTTTGTTATCACCACTATCCTAGACATGCGCAAGCTTTCAGCGAAGTGGGTGCCGAAATGTTTGAACAGTGGTCAGAAGAAGGAACGAGTTGGAGCATCCAAAGCTGTTTTGGCCCATTTTGAAGCTGCACGTGACTTTTTGGCTAGGTTAGTGACTGAGGATGAAACATGGGTCCATATATATAATCCTGAAACCAAGGATTAGTCAAGGGAATGGCCCCACAGCGGGTACCCGCGGCCAAAGAAGTTCCGAATCCAGAAATCGGGCAAAAAAGTCATGGTGTCCATTTTGTGGGACAAAGACGGTATTCTGTTGGTGGACTACCTACAGGCAACATTTTGAGGACATTTCTGACGTCAAAGATGCTCCTGAGAGCTGATGTGCGGCCCAACCAAAGAACTTTTATTTGAACGGTCTAGAAAAGCTGCAACTATGCTGTACCAAATGCATCGGTCTCAGGGGGGAATATGTTGAATAAATGTGTTATTTCATACCTCTGGCTTTCTTCTTTCTGGGCATAGCCAGAAACTTCTCAGCACCCCCCCCCCCCATATATAAATATATATATTTATATATGGACTATTGGACTATACGTGGTATCATAGTTTAAAGACCATGCAGTGCATTTTGGTCTCATAAAAATTTGTTCTAACTGCATGACTAGCCATAATTTCAGTGTTTTCTCATTAACATACACATTTTAGGTCTAACCAATTCTAGTCCTGAAACCAATAAATATTGCATTTTATTCCTCTATAGCCCCATTTGAGAAGGTAGTTTAGGGTGAAGTTTAAGTAAAATAATTTACAAGCTTTATGGCTGGAATAATGAAATGATTTGCAAAATTTTGTTGAGCGTGGGACAATGAGTTGGGAACAATTTTCAGACAAACAATGGACTTAGAACCAGGAGAAAGGCTCTAATGTCTTGTCTAGTTGGTGTTAAAGCCCCCTGAGGGTAAATAAGTTTTTATTTAGGTTTAGTAAATAATGTTGGACGTTTAAAGCCTCACTACCTCCGATTTGGTGTCCTAATTTATATAACATTTGAAAGGATGCTTTAAAAGTTATTAAGGAAGTATTTGCGAATTCTCCAGGGAATTTAAAATATTTTCTTCTAAAAATATATACTTTTCATACATATAAATGATATGTGCATGCATCTAGAATGACTAACATTTCTCTGCACATACAAGACCTCTGCATCACATCCTAATCTGTCAGCATCAACAGGTCAGAAATCCACGGATCCAAAAGTTGTACATCAGCCTGCATACCGTGAGTTACTGAATTCCTATACATGATGAAGGCTTTGCACAGATACCAAGAAAGGGGAAAAGTCAGCTATAGTTCAAGATTGCTTCTAAAATGCTGCAGCACCCTCTTGTGTCATATCTAGTGCAAATATAGAACACAATTCATTTACCTCTACTAAATATACTAAATTAGCCTAAAAAAATATTAAAATATATATGTTGCAAAAAAAACAAGTACTAAAAATGAAAAAAAAAATGTATTTACCTAATTTCACACTATTCCAAATTTACACTCAATCAAATACTAAATGTTTAAAGCTCCTGGTGTATATATATATATATATATATATATATATATATATATATATATATATATATATTTATATATTCACATACACCTGTGTGTTTTTTTTCCATTTAATCAGTACCAAAGATATATATCCAAATATACCCACCTTCTCTAACTTGAACAGTAAAACAGCACTCCTATTCTCTTTAAAGGCACCTTACAAAACAGCCCAACACAAGTGGTATATTTGCTGCTCTAGAAGGACATTAAATATTCCAGGTCCACTGTGCCTCCTAAAAAAAATAAAAGCAGAGGATTTACCCTTATGTGCTCTAATTATATAACATCCCTGGTCCCAAGGAGTGGTGAATCTCTTCTTCAAAGCACCCTCTACCGTGTAATGGTAGCTTGCCAAACCATTGTCACTGTCACACAGCAAAGTTATAAGCATACCAGGGAATGTTTCCGCTAATCAGAGTGATGCTTTTATTTCCAGAACTGCAATCAGCTGTTTGAGAATAGAGACGGCACAGAGTTTTTTTTTTCCACCTAGGCCCAGTGTTCTCTCGCTGACCTGTTCCAGAAAAAAAGAAACCAGGCTGTACAGAAGCAGATGCTGAAGACAATATAAGTAAAATTATTTATGTGAGGAGCAGAATACCATTGGCTGGTGAATCCTTGCTCTGATTTGCCATTTTTGTTATATGTGTCAAAGCTTATTGATTCATTTTGATTTTAACGGGAAATCAGAGCAAGGAGCAGTCAACTAATATTTAATAGTAGTTCTCTGCAGTTCATCTCTAACCTTTGTAAGTCTCTGATGGTGGAGAGTTCTGAACAAGATCATGATCTGGTGTAAGATACAGAAAGAACTATAAATAAAGTTGGGACAGTTCTTATCAGGGTTTGGGCAGCATGCCAATGCATGCCAGCAAATAACAATAATTTTTAATTGAGAAACTTTACTGACTTTCTATTTTAAAGGTCTTCCATTTTTAGTGGACTGGTAAAGGCTGGATGGCTAGGAGAGATGAAGTACTTACCAAAGGTAACCATTTACCACATTATCGGTATGTTCATCTTTGTATATTTCTGTCCACATCAGTATCAGGCTTTTATTTTAGGAGTTAGGGGTGCTATGGTATCTTCTGAAATAGCAGGCCATACTGAAAATATACAAGGCATGGCGAAGAAAGCAAAAAAAAGTATAGGTTGACATTCAAAAATCTGGCAACCTCCGGACCTGAGGAGTGTCGGATTTGTGAAAAAAATCCAGATTTTTATTTATACTTTCCTCCTCACACAGGCCAGCCTTCCTCTCGTAGCACCTCGGACATCTGGCACAGTTCCAGGGAGCAGGCAGCAGGGACATCTCAGTGTGTATCTAGTTTAGCAAGCAAGACCTAACAGCTGTTTTTGCAGCACAGCTCCATGAAAACATTAGTGGCCAAACAATGTACTGCAGTCCCTGTACTGAAAATGCGCTCCGAAATTCATGCCGGGAAACTGAAGGATTATCGATGGCCAGATTTTCTATTGTAAACCTGTACTAGGATTAGCAGCACACAGGAGGTACACTTCAATGATCCAGTGATCCTGTGATGAATACAGACAGTAATGTAAGTGTTTAGACTTCAACACGATTGGGCAGCATTATTAGGTGACAAAAAGGTTTCTTGTTGCCTAGAGCTGCACCTAAACTGCTATATAAAATCACCCAACATCACAAATACCTGCAATGCACTCATGAGTGATATTAGGATTTAGGTATGCAGATGATATTTTCTAAATATTCACATTCCTCTACTTCTGAAAATATTTATACCACGAAAGCAATTCTTTTAAAATAAAAATTTTGGCAAAAAAGCAAATATTTGAACCAGAAAAACTAACCTGCTCATGCTGTTTTGCCACAGTGCTCAGTTCTCCATTTAAGTTTTAAGGGTCCTCAAAAAACACAACCTCTTTATAGCAGCTCATAAAACCATCTCAAAATGTTTATTATTCACATTTTCCTGATAATACTTTTTATTTGCTGTCTTCGGCCATGAGCGTAGCATTTCAGTACAAATCCATCAAAACTAAGAATACACTGGAGGAATTCTATTTGAGCCCCTGTCTACATCTTATATATCAATTTTATGTCAGGTTATTAGGTTAGCTAAGTTTAGTCTATTCACATTGTTTGGCTGTTCATTTTATGTCCCAAACATGCTTTGCAAAAGCCATTAATTATGTTGCTACATACACACACTGCCAAATGTTCCTAATCCCCATAATAAAATAAAAACAAATTTTCATTAAATAATGAGTGGCAAAACACTGATTTGCTGAATTTCTACATATGACATTTTAATTTTGTATTGTTATAGTAAGTAAATATTTCCTTGTGAAAGCGTAGGATTGCTTTATGGGGAATACTTTACAACTGTTGGTACGCTTGGCTTGCTGTGTATTCAGTTCTGTAGATTCAAGATAGAAATACCAAGTGGAAAGATGCATAGGATCTTATTAAGGATGTGTTTACCATACCAATGACCTTTTACAGTAACATTATCCTTTCAAAGCAACCATATGTTGGGTTTATAGTTCATGCTCTTCCCTTGCTGTTTCTCCATAAATAATAAATCGGGCTGTTAAACTGCTTTTCACATTGCTGATAGTGAACCTACATGAACATGCCTTGAATAAGAAGGAGCAGTTTTCTAACTCATGTTTATTTAAGTGATAATTGTTAATCTTCAATATTTATTTAATAAAGTGGTATGTGAAGAAAACTAATTATGAATGTGTGTCTGAGCTTTGCTTGAAATTGTTATAATTTGATTATTCTTCAATATGTATTTCACTTTTAAACCCCTTTTGTAAAACATAGGTAAAATGAAAGTTTATGTCTATACAGCACGTTCTTGCAATTTTCCCCATAGTTTGCCTCTTTAAAATGCTGTAAGTATATCCAAATACTGGTAAATACTTCAAAAAATCCAGGGACTAAAGATAGGTACACACTTCCAATAATTATCCTTAGAAAACTAAAGATTACGACCGATCAACGAATATGCATGATTATATTTGAACAATCGTATTGTGCACAATTCTGTACATGTCGTAACCATACGATCGTTAAAAATAATCCACCAATAATGTACACACGCTAGATACAATCGTTTGAATGATGCCAGGAGTGACATGTAAAGGAGAAAATGTACTGCAGAAACATGCACGATCACTGATTGACTGTACACACGATAGATAGCGAATGATCACCAGCCAATCAAATCCGCCGTGACGGTCGTTCATTTCCAACGACAATCCTCGTTCGTCGGCGTCGTTGGTCACCATTTTTGTGAACGATTTTCAGCCGTTCGTCGCTCGTTTCCAACGATAATTATTGGAAGTGTGTAGCTGACAACACTACCACTAATTCACTAAAATCCCAAGCAGTGATGCCTGCCCCTGACTAAGTTCTCCCCTGTTGGACTACAGAACACCTTCCATTGGGCTGATTTATTAAACTTGCCAAGGCTGAAGAGGATACACTTTCATCAGTGAAACTGGGTGATCCAGAAAACCTGGAATAGATTTCTTCAAATTAATATGCTAATTCTGACAATATTACAGGATGCCGATTCACACATTTTCAGTATGGCTGAATGTGTTCATGTGGATATTGTGTGCAGAATCAGGCAATATTCCAACATACACTTCCCCATTCAAATGAAATATAGCAATACAATATATAGAGTTGAGATGTGATGAAATCACAGTCAAACTACATTTCTTGTTAAAACCATATGCATTGGTGCCTTATATTTTATTTCTTTCACATACAGGATGCACATTTACTTTTCAGAAGACACTACATCACTGGCATCTGACTAGGATGCTCTTTAGGAACGCTGTGTCTTCACAATGGGATTTTAAAGATTATTTATGTCCCGTGTAAACATCACTCTCTTTACTTTAATAAACTTTAGTTTTTGCCATGCAATTTCCTTTAAGGTCTCCTCCAAATTCTGTTGACCTGTTCACCTAGTCAGGATGAGATGACTTTATGGATAGGCAGATGTGCTTACTGATCTGTATTTTATTGGAGAAGATTTGGATTGTTCGTTAGAAATAGTTATCTGCGTGGGTGGTCCTTCAATTCATGATCCTTTGGGAATAACACTTCCACTAGCAAATAATGTAGCAGTACTTTTTAGCTTGGATTTATCATTTTTAAGACAACTGAATGTCTCATGAGACCCCTACATCAATGTCCATGGCTTACTGCAGCACATCCATTTTTCTGCTAAACCTTCATTCACCAGTACAAGGATAACCTTAATGGAAAAACAGCAGATGCAATTGACTGAATCTAGACTTATTGTTCTGTATTCCCAGTGGGGTTATTATGGGTTTTGTTTTTTTTAATCTGATTACTAAACTGATTACATGATTTTACATTTAGACTATTGTATTTACTTGTTTGGACCACCCAGGGTTGGTGATTTTATTTTTAGGCCAGATGTCCATTTATAGAGGTCTCTTTTGTGTAAATCATTATCACTAGGACTATTATAATATGTACAAAACTCAAGCTTGGAACTGATAACAATATATATATGGGAAACAGTTTCCAATTATATTAGATGTTATTTGTTAATGAGGGGGATAACTTTAGAATAAATAGTGTACAATCATTTGAATTAATTCATTTCATTCAGATGAGATGCATGGAAAAAGTATTATTTTACATGTTGATTTCTTATCAATGAAGACATTTAGTTCTAAAATTCACTGTGCTAAAAATGGTTTACAGCAATACAGAGAAAGGGTGCTATACAGGGATCACTAGGATCAAAATTAGGACATACTCCAATGTAAAAAAGTCACTATGCAAATCAATGAACCTATGCACACTTATGAACAGTCAGCATTGTAGCTCTACTTGTTTAAAAGTATCTTCTGACCCTTTAGGTATAAAAACCCTTTGTGTTGTAATATCATAATTAAACTTAATACTGGTTGACGCATTTTATAGTAAACCATTTATATGTGCGGTAGACCTTTGTACTTGTATTACTCTATGTAACGTTGGCTGAATATGTTTACTGCTGTTTCCAGTTGACAGTCTATTGAGATTTAATTTTTTTTTCTGCATGACCTAGCAGTGCCCCTGTCATTTAACCGGGGCAAAATATTATTAATAAAAAAAAGAAAAAATCCAGGCTTACGGGCTGGAATCCCCATGGATGGAATGCCTGTAATGTTGTGGCCCCACACAATGCTTGCATAGCCTCCAGCGTTGGGGAGAAGCAGCACCAGCCAATGGAAAAAGTTGTGCAAATTGATACCAACATGGTCCTTCAGTTAAGGAGATACCAACCCTTATGATTGATGCACTGATATGGTAGCACTAGGAGGGCCACATTTGGTAATAATTTGTAAAAAATAGAAAAGAAATACAATTTCTAATCTTGCAATAGCGTGCAAAACAGCACGGTGCAGCAATGCAAAACACACATGCTATACTTGTGTAAATTAGAATCCTGTTGGGATTATCAATAACTCTAGCTCTATAGTGCCTGTACGCATTTGACTGCATTACATGTATGTACTGTCTGATTTCAAGAAGCTAGTGCATCATGTAAGTATAATGCCTATTTAATGTACAGCGCTGCGTAATATGTTGGCGCTATATAAATCCTGTTTAATAATAATAATAATGTAGGACCACTAACAGCAAAACATTGGGTTACATTCTGGGGTAAAATCAAAAAGGTTTTTTTTATAGATAATACAATGCTACAGGTACAAAAAATATTGATACAGAAAAAAATACCTAAAAAAAACACATTTTAGATTTTAAATATACAGCAAAGTCATCATTACTATTGCCCACTATTGACTAATACATTCTTAAAGATGCTTAAATTTGACAAATTAAAATTTTTTTATTCTTGGATAAATCTAGATAAATGTTGTTGCCTATTTTTCTGTTTGTTGTTGATATGCATATTATCGATATAATCGTATGCAATCAGAGCACATATAATTTGCAGTTTTACAATGCAGATTGGTTTGCTCATTAATAAATGTTATTCTACATTTAGGGAGATTAATGCTTTACCTTGTGTGTATTTGAAAAGTGCTGTATTCTTCATAGAAACAGTGACCTCTAGTGTTTTATAACAATGAACTGTTTTTTGTTAATGACTAAATTTACAGTATTGTTCCAGCGAAATATATCTAAAAGAACATTTATTTACAACCTAAAAAATTCCAGAATGAGTAAATGTTTTCTTTAGAAATAAAATATTTGTAGAATTTCCAAAACAAGAAAACTTTCAACGATAAAAGAACTGAAAATAAACAAAAGCACATCCAGTAAGTGATAGCATTCCAATGCTCATGTAGTGAGTGGTTCAAAAAATAACACAAAAATTTTACTGGAAGTGAAGCCTTTTTCTTCCATTGTGTTGTATATGTTAACATAAACCCTGCATACTTGTTACTCAATTCTTCATTAAAATCGTGCATCTTTGACAGATATGATCTCTAAATAGAACATAATCCAACATGTTTGTATAGTTTTTTTTCAAACTTTCATTGGTGTTAACAAAACACTGACCCATCTTACAATATGGAAGAATTAGTCACAGATGTAAAGAGTTCTGAATATCTAGAAATTGTCCTGAGTTGATCTGATTGATGTAGAGTCAATTTGTGACAGCACCTTCGGGCACAACGATTCTACAGCATCCCAATAATTCCTGCACCGCCTTCACCATGTAGGCAGTGGTGTGTAACAAGGATCTCTGCAGGTTAGTACACATTAAGCACAAATGTTTTAACTAATTCCCAATAATGATTGAGGGTGTAATGTCCATATTGTCCCTGACCACCAATACTTTGGTAGGGGGTCTTATGGCCAAGCATGCATTTTTTTGGAATGGCACCTTTGGTAGATCTAAATGTAAGGCCTAATAACAATGACAGCTTGATCTAACATTTTTATTATACATTTTTAAAACTTTGATTTTAGCAAAACAACAAACTATCCTTGATCCCTCAGAACTGGTTGTGGATGTGAGCAAAAGTGTCAAGGTCTAAATCATCCAGAGCATGTTCTAGAGCACAGCTAGATATAGGTAGTCCCCAAGTTAAGGACATCCGACATACGGACGACCCCTAGATACGAACGGGCTTCTCTGCCTCTTTGTGTGGAGGACAGAGGCTTGATGAGGGGAAGGGGGCAGTTTGCATGACTTGCAGAAGAAGTATTTTGCTGTTCTGCAACTCTTTAATGACCAAGACAAACTCTGAAGTTTTTTCTTTTTGCATATCAAAGCACAGCTTGCCCTAGAAGTTAATTAATGTCTAGGCTACATAAAGTTTATTTTTTTGCTTTGTTTGTGAATACCACACAGTGAGGATTTTTTACAACAACTGACACCATGCTGCCTAATAATATGTTGAGACAAACATCTGTCCTAATTGCATTTGTTAAAATAATGTACCTGTTCCAACTTCCATACAAATTCAACTTAAGAACAAACCTACAGTCCCTATCTCGTATGTAACCCCAGGACTACCTGTACTGGATCAATTGCTTCACCATGAGTGATCTGCTACCCAACAGTATCTGCATAGTTCCTGCAATGGCAACACCAAACAGGCAATGGTGCAATACCAGAATCTTTACAGGTTAAACTAAGCGCAAATAATTTTTACTAGCAATGATCACTGATGATTATTGGGGTATTAACTACGTTTACTGCCTCTAATCACCAATACTTTGGGAAGGAGTCGTTATTACCACTGTTTTTGTGTTGACTTGGCACTGTGCACCTACTACATGTTGTGTTCACTGACATGTCTCTCTTTCTAAAGTTACGGGGTATGTGTCAAAGTAGAAAGCAACAAAAAATGTTAATATTTATATATGTGTGTGTGTGTGCTTCCCATTTTGAAACATACCCCCTAAAATGATCCTATATGAAGTTATCATCTGAAGTTACAGCAGTTGTATGACATTTTGCTAATTCACTGGTTTCATCCTGACTTTCATCTAAAATAGCATTTTCTTTCCTACATATTTCTAAATGAGTTGACAAGGAGAGTCCGGGTTTTCATACTTCAGAGACTTGAAAATTTTAATGACTGACCTAAACAAAATCTGATATGATACAGTGCCCCTGATTCATCAATAAAATCCGCGCTCGCTGGAAGCGCGAAAGTACGCGCGGCCATCGATCGCGGATTACCGCGGTCCGGACTCGAGTAAAATATGCTTTTTTCTTAGCGCACATAAATGTTAAAAACATTTAAACAGCGCAAACATTTTTTTTTAGGGCTATGGGTAATGTGTGTGTCATTAGAAAGAATGATTTTTTAGGGGAACAGTGACTTTTAATACAAGCTCGCCAGTGTACAGCCAGTGTGCAGCTTTACACTGGCTTTACACTAAAATTATTATTAATTTCTAATAATAACCTTAAGAACGTCACACAAATTATACTGTAATAATGAAAAAATGGATTCCTTGCATTCTCCCTTTCAATCTCAAGCTCATTTTTCTCACGATAAAGGAATAATTCTTAAAACTGAAGTGTTATGGTACAAAACTGGCATCTTGTTCCCGTATTTAAACAAAAGAACAGAATAAACACAGGGTCTTCAAATACAATGTGAAATTCATTATATTGCCAATCATGTGACCACTGTAGCTTCTGTTGGCCAGATACAATGTTTATACAACTTAACCTCCTTTGGAAAGATTTATATCGTGAGCAAAAGGACAGAAATGTTTCTCTTGAAACATGTTTCTTTTGAATATCTCATCATTTTGAGAGGATCTCAGAGCTTCTCAGATAGTCCAGCTATTGCAGACAACTACAGATGTTACATCTACAAGGCCTACAGAGCTGAGCTATGGGCTTATACCGCGACCAGGGACAACACTTTCACAGCCGTCTTCTCCCAGCAGTCAATAATTCTTCTCCACGCAGTAGATTACGGTTGATAAAATATAAACCTTAAGAGAATATGTCTAATCCTGCCAAGTGCTGAATGTGGGAGAGTAACCTTTGTATAAAAGCTAATAAAAAAATTTCCGTCCAAAGACAAAACATGTGCAGTTTGCAAGTAACCCAAGTACAATACTTTATGCTAAAGAGCTGGATCTCCAAGGCAATCATTTTCATAATCTGACAGTATAAACATACACACTCTAACAATTAAATATAAAACAAACAATGAGATGGTGAAATGATTGTGAGAAAATCCAGAGCCCAATGGGATGAAGTAGTTGCCTTATGATGGTTGCCAGTTGGATTAAACAATGCAACCAAGGCACAAACTTTAGCCAAAATTTTGTAACATTTTCTTTAACATAGATATGGTATTTGCAAATAAAATGTGAATTTCTTTTCTCAAGGTTGGAGAGCTTTGTGAGGAATATTTGTGGTATCAAGTCTTGGACACAATAAGAAGACAGTAGAAATAGAACCTGGAAGATGGTTTGTAGTAATAACAAAAAAGTTTATTTTACACAATGCAGCAAAAACACCTAATTTAGTCACACAATACCTAAATCAATTTCACAAACAATAATATTAAAAATTGTGGGTTAGGATCCCTATGTATATCTAAAGCTCAAACATATTTTTCTTTGTAGTTGAATAGTGTAAAATGTTTAGAAAGATTTTTTCTTTTCCCCTCAGTGGAGTGCAGAAAAAAAATAGACAGGGATTTTATGTGTTCCCTATTCTATCAAAATCACAGACGAAAGAATCAGAAATCCTTAGAAGGTAATAGAAAAACCAACTCCAGTCTAAACTTTCCTACATCCAGGAAGTGGAAGATGAGTATTCTCTGTAGTGGGAAAGAAGAAAGCAACAAAAACAAATTTCTTGTAGCAGAGTAAAAAAGTTAAGAAATTCATTCAAGTTTTAATTGTTTCAGCTATAAGATTGTCAGCACACCATAGTAGAAATCAGCATATTTTACTTTATAAAGTTGACATAGGAAGCCTACATTCTGTCTATAATAAAAAAGGGGCTCATCACTCTTCACATCTAGGACATCTCTGGATCCTGCAACTTCTACCTGTGCAACATCTCCCAAATACATCACCAGTAACCAAAAAAAGTCCTGGTTCATGCTCTCATCATCTCAATACATTGACTACTGCAACAGCCTCATGTCTGAACGAGGTGAAACGCGTCGGGTTTGAGACCTCTTTTTTTTACTAATGCCATAGTTACTGCAAATAATAGTAAGAACGCTATGTCTAGCTATACTAGCTGTTTTGTTCACAACATTTTTATGTGAACTAACAATACACTATTTGTAATGACCAGTTAACTAGGTTCTCATAGTACATGGTACCAGTTTGTTGCTATCTATATTTACTGATGTTGTCTGTATACCCTATATATTATATTGCACTTTGGTGTCTTATTAATTTCACAATGTGATGTTGTAAATTACTTGGTATGTATCAATACACATATAAAGTAACTTTAAAGTAACTTCACTTTGGCCCTACTACAAAACCCCTTCTTTTTTTGATTTACCTTCTAAAAGTTTTCACACTGCTCCACATTCCTTCTGGCATCAGTGGATTCAGGCAGGGAAGAAACAATACAGTACAGCAGCTTGGCAGGTACGCTTGACTCTTGCAGCCTCCTTGCCTGTGAGTCCCCCAGCATTTTTGGGACGTTATGGAAATAATCATTACACCTCTTCTACATCTTTTTTGCTGCTATTTCAGAGCTACTATGTATTATTATGTAAACAACAATAATGGTTGTGAATTATTATCATTCTACTGGAAGTTCTGTGCAAATTAGAATGGGCTAATTGGTTGTTCAAAGCCCCATTAGGCTTTTTACCCAACTTATCTCACAAATTTCTCTGGAACCCCCCTGGCTACAGCCGGTATGTAAACAAAGCTAGTCTGTTTATATTCAGCAAGTGTCTGGGACTTTTATGAAACTGCTGTGATTGTACTGTGAAAGTTGCAGATAAAGATATAGTACAAAATGTATTTTGTAAAATTTAGGCTGATTAACTATACATTCTGTAGGGCAAACCATTTGAATTGGCTGCCATCAGACCACAACAGACCCTGAAACATGGCACAAAACATAGTAGTGCATACTCTTGCTTTGTGGTGTGCTACTGCTGGCAGAACAGGTTTTTTACAAATTCACTTATCTCTACTCTAGCACTCTTAGAAACACCATACATTATTCTAGAACTATTCCTTTTCAGAGCACACCTGTGCAACTGCACACTGCAACACACAACGATGCATGGTGGTACGCTGTGTTGGGAAAATAGTACAGCCATATTTTCTAGTCAGTTGTGGTGCTGGTAGTCTATTCAAATAAATAGCATGCCAATTCAAGACATATTAATGCGTGACATCTATATATTCAATGCACTTGTCCATATATATGTGAATGGGGCCTAACATTTTTACAGATTACTGTAAGTGATAAACAGAATATTGTTTAAAATGTGGCAATATGTATTTCACTTGCTTGAAGACTGAGGAGCTCACTGAATTATTAAACTTTCTTAGAAGAGTGGCAATGACCACAAAATATCTGCCAGTTGGACAGGCCTGTGTTTTCAGAATTTAGTTGAAAAGGAATTGGACCAGGATAGTACTTTTCAAATTTACAGTGTAATTTTTGCAGGGAGATTGCTCAGAACACACACATTGACAGCAATTATGTGCAACTCGCCTGTCTAATTATCTGTAGTCAGAAAATTTATGTATCAGTAAAAAGCACTTCATAAAGCTTTGCAATAAATGAACCCTACAAAAATAATTCATGCACTTTTACTGCAAAGTGAAATTAAGATTAGCAGTAAAAGTGAAATTTACTAGTCATTCCAGTGCAACAGGCACCCTGTGGATCCGTAAGAACCGAAAGATGGAAATCAGCAGTTGTATGCGATTAGTGGCCCTATTAACCAGCTTGTGCCAAACTATAAACTATACGTTAATAAACAAAGGAAAGTTACAATATAAATCCAGCACTATTCTGAAACGCTACAGCATACTTAGTGAGTTTATATAATTTTCTAAATGCTATTTTTGCTTGTAATATGTAGCCAGACTATATGGGAGAATCTTATGATCGCATTGTTAACACAAGTATTAATTAATACTTGTTAATTATGTTGTGTTTATTGTCCTTGGTATGATTATTACCAGTAATTCCATCATAGACCACTTTAAAGTTTAGGGTAAAAGTGGAACTAAAGTCAATCAGGCAATCAGGCAGGTGTTTATTGCATAAAAAGACCAGGGATGTTCCTTATTCAATAACTATTTTTATCTGCCTGATCACTGCACAGCTGTAAATTTTCCAAAGAAAGAGTTATGTCATCCCGGCCCAGCAAATCAAGATGGCCAAAGATAGAAATGCAGAAGGGAAGAAGAAAGAAGATGGTAGCTCTTGTGATGAAATTGGGACAGGTGAGTACCGACTTGGTTTAGTTCCACCTAAGGTCATAGGTTAAGTTTAGGATTAATGAGGTATGTATGTAAAGACAAAACTTTTTCTGTAATATTTTTATTGCTGTCTGTGTCCTTACTTGACAGATTCGGCTGGTCACTGGTGACCAGTGCTGGTGACTATTGTTACTAAAACAGAAAGTGAGAAAATCAACATTTTGAGTTGGTATCAGAGCAATAGGTGAAAAAAAAAAGTTGGCTGAATATGCAATATAAATTTAGGAGTTGGCTGGGGTTAAGTTTTAAAGTGTACCTCCAGCATCCCCTTGTTTTCTTCTGCAGAATAAATTAAAAACACCCTCTACAGTATTAGGGCACCCAGACAAATAAATTAAACAATATATGTGATTTTATTGATGTCATCCAAACTGGGAGTGTTCCCATCTTACATCATAGATGTTTCCTGAGTCAGATTTGCATAATTTGCAAACATTGAAAGGGAAAGCAAATTTTCACCTGGTGCATGTCCCTACTGCACCTTTCACCACCCCCTGTGGACAGTTACCCAAACAGACAAACCAAACAAATTTGAGCAACATTACTGTTTACCAGTTAATCACAGCAAGTGATAAAAATGTATTCATAGCTTGCTTCACATAAACCCCCAACCACCACTTCTATTTCTGCATCCACCCCTTCTGCAGAAGTATAGAAAAGCCTGTTGCCCAGCAGCTATGAGCTAGTGTTTTATGAGTGGGCTCTTTTGAAGCACCCACATTTGAAGCACTAATGGTTGGTATAAACATTAAAAAACATTGAATGCTTTCTGACATCTTTCTAGGAGGATACCCACCGCCATTGTTTTCTGGGGTATCTTTTCCGATAGTAAGTAAACTGTTTTTTTTTTTTTTTTTTTGGTATTATTTCACAAAAGGGCCTTCTTTTATCTTTGCAAAAAACTTCAAATGACAAGTCCCCTTTAAATGAATATATTTTTTCTAACCTGAAAGTGTGTCATACATGCATACCTTCCAGCAAACATGCTAACTGCTACAATGAATTATGAGGATTCCATATTATAAGCAGAGCGTGTGGAGACAAACACATTTTCCTAACACAGATTAAGCGTGACTATATCTTTTTTTTCCCATTAGATTAAAATAATACTCCTGAATCGGCTTGTAGAAGGAGAAAAAATTGAAGGGCTACTGTTAAGACAATTACCGCATTCCCATAAATCATTTCAGGACAGAATATGTGAAATAGGTTTATATCATGTTGCACCTTCTTTTCTAATAGCATTCACCTCTTTCTATACAATAATTATTCCATATGACATAGGTGTTATGAACACTGCGGTTCCAGGATGTATTATCTGAAGAAAAATAGAAGCGTATCATATAGAAGACGGGATGGGTCTTGTTAAAATAAAAATATGGGATTTTGACAGTGGTTTCTAGGGTGCTAAAGTAAAGGATATGAGCCAAATGTTTAACTATCACATGATTTCACTACAAAAGACAGAGACTCCCTTGGACTGCTCCAAACATACCAAAATGTATCATTAGGACAGTGAACAATATCCTTAATAGGAACATTGTGTGCTGACCCGACCCAGAAGGACACTCTCTCCTTACAATCACAGACATATGTGTAATGCTGAATTGGAGGAAAGAGATGCAGCAGAACAGCAGATAAAATGACCATAGCTTACTGTATCACTCATGTTAAATAGCTTAACCAGCTGCTGTGGACATTTGGATGAGTTTTTGAGAAGGATTCTGGATTAAGTGGGATAAACATGATATGACTGAAATATACAGTAGCATCCTGTCTTGTCTCTTGTTAAAAAAAAGTATAATACATTTTTGGACTATAAAACACACAAGTTATTTATACTCACTTTTAAAAGGCCTGTTTTAGAACAATGTCTACATTGTTAGGTTGTACTTTATAGGTTTGTATTCCATACTTTTATACTTTTAAAATAATGCTTCAGGCTTATTTTTAAAAGTAGAGAATAAAAATTTAGATGATGCAGTATACTCCTTTGTCTCTGTATTTGTTACATAAATGTTTAGGAGACTGGAAAATTGAGTTTAACAAGTATAGCACTGCAAAAAATGAAGGTGGATAAATATTGATTGTACTACAGCCAATGCTTTGGTCAGTTTCATATATGTTATACGTTGACAGTTTTGAAAGGTGATAACAGGATGATAACAAGCTGTAAATTGAGTGGAGGAAACCAAACTATACCATGGAATGGAAGATACCACATCAACACGATTTCATACATTTCCATAAGGTGCAGTTACCTATACCAACCAATAGGATTTATGGCTAGTGATCAGTATTTGATCAGTTGATAAATTCTGATTCACTAACTTTCTCCATTTTGTGCCTTACTGTATTAAGCTAATTGTTTTGAAAGGGCTTTTGTGCACAAAAAAAATGAAAAACTGCTGTGTTAATGCTACTGACAGTTTGCATCATATATGTTTTTTTTTAATTTGCCTTTACTTTCACTTCAAAGTGTCTAATCACAGAGGTGCCTCAGGCTTGTTGTTTGGGTGCTTAAAAAAATTTATCAGGCATGTCAAACTAAAATGAAACAAAAGACAAAAAGTGAAAAAGATTTAATCTTCAAGGAGTCATGTTATGTCTATTGAAGGCCACACCTGCTTGACTCTATTAATAATTGCAGCTCAGTTTTTATCCCAAAGACAGAGACATAAAATATTCCTAAGGTAATTAGAAACTTTACTTTGTAAGTAAGCTGAGAACTTGAGGGTCTTAAAGAAGAAGCAAAATAAGGTCCAAACATTACCAGTATTAGTAAAAAAACAAATATATAGGTATGGCCAAGCCTTTCTCTCACTTAGTATCTGCATGTTTTATAGTTCAAGGTTTGTCTGGAATACATCCATGTCTCACCTGGAATTGGAAATGACCCTTTGCTCTCCCAAACCTATAGTGTTTGGAGTGCAAATTGGATATGAATAAATGGACACTAGATGTACATGTTCTTAGTTTAGAGGTTCTTCCAAATGTAGCTTTGCTGGATCATCCGAACGACCGTCCTGGCGGATCCACGGACAATGAACGACGAACGACCGTAATGCAAGTGAAGGGGGAGAGTGCGCAGCGGGGTGCCGCTCTGTTGCTCTCCCCCTTCCCTCTGCATAGAGCAGGACGGTGCTGTTTGTGCTGCACTCGTTCATGCATCGTGCAGTAGTTTGTTGTTGGAAAGGATCGTGAAGTAAGTTTTAGAACACCAAACACAAAGGTATCATATCTTATCTTATCATATATTATTATACGGGTATCTTATCCGGCATAGAGTCCAGCACAATCTTACTACGCTTTATGATATTGTCCATTACTGCCATCCAATGAGGTTAGACAGACTATGCTTTGACACATTTCAAAGAACTGAAACAATTGTGTGGAAAACTGATGACAGACATGGAATGTACATCAGACAGCCTCACATGCAAATACTGTATAGGCCAAGACAAAAATGTAACTTTTACTTAAAAAAAAAAGATAAACATAACTTCTGTTGTAGTAGAAAGGATAAATCAAAGCAGTAGAGCTTCAGTTAGTTTAGTATTTTGAGAGGGATATGCATATGTGGAAGGGGACAGAGGCGGGACAAAACGATTTGTTTGCTTTTTAAGACAGACTGAGATTTACTGTCACGCAATGTTATCAAGGTAGAAGAAAACATTTCAGTGCTTCTAAATACCTGGATTAATTATACAAGCTTTGGTCTGTAATAACCCCAGTTTACTGGATCTTCCACAGCAGCTTTGGGGCTTATCAATCATACTTTTTCTCCTGTCTATCCCTCCAAAACCTGGTGGCACATTCTTTGTGTGAATTATGTATATGTTTTATGTGTGTCTACATACTGTTGTGGAATGCAGGAATGTATACAATAATGAAAAAAAGATCTGCTAGGAAAGCTGCAAATTTGAGTTCACACACTATTCAGGGATTCAGTTTTTAGCCAGGTGTCTGACTGTGTAACGTGATGTGTAACATCTCTAGTTATCTAATGACCCATGTTTAGCCTTGAGATATACATTAGACATGCAAATCAGAAAACCTCCAAATTCCATTGCCAAAAATTATGCTGTTAACACCAAATGTTAAAGAAAATATTTGCTTTGTAACTTTATTGTTGCAAACCAGGATGTCAATGGTAAATGTCATATACAGATAAGTGAAGTAATACATTTTTAACTTTGGACCAAGACAGACTTTTTACAAGGCACACACTGGATGATGTGAATAACGTATTTCCAACCACATTCAAGAAAGAAAGGGGTATGAGGGGCAGTAAAGATTGATTGACAGCTGATAATATTTATGGTAGGCTAGCCTTATTTCTTTGTAACGTGCTAATTTGTCATTTTTATGATTAAAAGCTAGCATTCAGCTAGTATAACAGATGGTAAATCACTCTAATTTTGTGATTATATGCTAAGAGCATACCTGTAACAACCATGTGTTTTTAACAAGGGGTTCAAAGTCTTAAAGATTATTTTCTTTGTTCAGCTTTAACAAAGCCTGTTTCTTTTTATCAAGCTGTAGTGTGGGACCTTTGCTCACTGTGCAAAAGCAGTGGTCTTTCTGCAGAGGTCTGGCACATCTCCTGATAAGTTCTGCACTAATTATTGACTCTGTTGGAGGTGTCAGGACTCCACAAAGACACTACTATTTTCACACGGAAAGCAGAATTCCCACTCTTTAGCTACTTTCAGGGGACAGGCTTCTCTACTAGGGCTATGTATGCTTTATAAAGAAAACAAACCATAATACATTATATGTAGCGTCTCACTACGGCAGTCCATGGCGAATGAATAGGGGCGGCAGTGAGCAGTACTAGTAAAACTCAATGCCACCAACTGTCACATGTGCAGACGCTATTTCTTTAGTGTTTGAGTGGATGGCAAGGGGTGTGATATAGAGGCAGGTGTGAACCTGCCCTAAGACCTTGAACATGCTTTTGATTAACCTGGAAAGTAATTAGCTGATTTTAATTGAAGGGCAATGGGCTTCTAAGCTAAAACATGTCAAATGTGTAGATCAGGCTACTATTTCTTTTCCTAAATTTCAAACCTTATATATCTTATTTTGTTCTTTTGATTAAGGCTTAGTCTACATTGACTTCATTCCTAAATGCTTATAAATGCTTATACAGCTTTTGTATGAGATTTTAAGCATTTTTAAAGACGCTTTAAACCAAGATCCCAGTTCCAGATCTTTGGCTATCTTGATTGTGACCAAGCTAGAATGACATAAATTCCTGTGCATGCATGTGGGAGTTTATTTATTCTCTGCAGTCCAGGAAAAAGAGTGGAAACAGGAAAGTAGTTGTTCGGAAATTGTCTGCCCCTTCAATGTAATGCAATAAAAATCCTGCCTGCTCGCAATTTTTCATTGTAGAACTAAAGACAAGTGCCCTTGATATAGTGATTCCACCAATACCACCAACCCACCCTTGACACTAGTAGCAAAATTACCGCTCATAGAAATGCCCTGAACATTCCCAACCCATTTCTATCCCACTAACATTCCCACCCTACTAACATGCACTGCTGTTGCTCCCTTCTCCTCTATCCCTGGCGTCTGTCTCATGTAGCTGCAGGGTGTCTGCTAAGACATGTGCTCCTCACAATGGTTAGATATGGCAATACCCCTCTTACATGTATTATGCTTCTTCTTCTGGCACATATAGAAGCTCTGCCTTCATTTGCTACAATATATCTATTTTAAAGACACGGCAACATCAGTGGGTGAATTTCAATCACGTTGCTGCTTTTATGTATCCATTTATATACTGGCAAAGGAGATAAACCTACTTGTGAAGGCTCCAAGGCTTCAAAATGTCAACCCTAATCCTCCCCAATGACATCTGCTTGTGAATCCTAACCAGCACCTGCTCCACTGACTTCAAAGTGGAAGACACTCATGCAAACAGAATAACCAGAGATACTGACAAATCACACATATACAATTTTCACACAAAACAAAGAGTGCAAATGTGAAATCGGGAATGTTGTTGTCTTCATTTTACAAAAACCCTCTACTCTCCTTGTCTCCACAATATCATCCCCACATCATCATTCCTCCTTCTACTGACCAGGCCTTACAGTAACACTCTCCCCCTTTTCCAGCCCGCCTCAATCAGTTCACACCTTGCCTATGTTGTGCTTGGCTTAGGGTGTTATTTTTGCTTCTAGATTTGTACAAAGTTTTATCATACCAATTTTGCTGATTTTCACTCAAATATATTAATGTAACATTCTTATCATGCTGGCATTATTAATTATCAGTCGCACCGTTCCCCACAAACTTCACATAGACTTAAGGAACAGAGGGCTCTGTCTGACCAGGTTTGCTTAATTATTGGTTTTAATGGATCAAATTCTGGTGCCTTTAGGCATGTTTTAATGCACTGTGCCACTAATATATTAGTAAAGTTGAAATAAGACAATGAAGGTTATGGAGGTTGTTAGTACAAAATCTGTCTAACTGAATATTCATTGTATGACACAGGCTATAAGGAATTCTTGCTGTAAGATTTTAATGCTGAATATTTAAATTGCACAAGGTAAAGTTTACTTTAATTAACAGGGTTTAGGTAGTAATGTTCATTCTGAATAAAGTGAAACCAGGACACAGAGAAAACACATGGTTTCTACAGATTACATACTATTCTATTTTTTTAAGACGAGGTATTTAATTTACTATAATCATGTGTGGTGTGAATGTGTTAAATAACATGATATTTGTGTTAATCTGTTTTCCATATATATATGGAAAGTTCAGATGAAACAAGTTTTATGTTACTTGTGGTATATGAAATACTATAGCTTCTGTCTCGTCCTGGACTGTTATAGAGAGAAAATTTTTTAACAATGCTTGATTCCTTTTGTAAGAGAATTGAAGAATCTATATTGTTTTGAGCAGGAGCACATCATCTAATATTGTCTTTATTTCTGAATCCTAAAATATATTACCCCTTACACAAGCCAGTGTTTATTATAAATGGTAACTATAAAAACTAGGACAGTGGGGGGACTGCCTTGATATGGACCGCCGAAGTTTGCTTAGGACGGTGAATAATGCCGCAAAGTACTTTTCATTTTAAAGTTACTAGGTCTTGTGCTTAGAGAAGATTGATTGCCTATTGACATTTATCTGTTTTTATGTAGAAGTATTTCAAATACCAGTTTCCATTTAATGAATAAAAACCAAACATAGAAAAGGGGGGAAGAAAAAGGAGACCCAAAAGGGGCGAAAACAGGGGTAATTGCCTAAATAGCTATCAAACTTCTTTATACAGACACTAGTTGGAAACCAACCTTTAATTAACAATGTATTCATAGTTAATAATTTAAATAAACAAGATTCACCATGAAACATGCCTGCAGTTGAAACAGTCAACATGAAACAGTCCTTTCAAAGTTTCCCTTATAATCAAATATCTAATATCTGTAATTCTCTAGTATTGAGAATAAATGCTAGACAATGTTCCTAACTCCCCAATCTAAAAACTAATGACAGCATGTACTAGGTTTACAATATTAACAGTACATTACCTGAAATATTACAATTATTTACATTCTAAATGATAAATTCTTATTTTTCTAAAAAAAATCCTATGAAAATACTCTGACCTGCCCTAATTTTGTGCAGTAAAAAAATAAAATGTTGTGCTTAGTTCAAAGTTAAATTAGCACTCCATTTGCAATTATTTAGCCGATAATATCCATACCTTTTACATTTCATAAACTGAGTTTTCCATAAACATAAATTATGGTAGGCACCATACATACAATATACAACTTTAAATTTGTAAACTTTTCAGATTGTGTGTTTGCTTTGCTTTATATTCCAATATACATGTGGAAGATAATGGAAATTTTTCAATCACTTAAACAGTGCTGAAAGTAAAACAGACAAAAAACAAAGGGTCTACCTGAAAGAGAAAATCAATCTAAAAACATAACCTTGTAGCTAGGAGCAGATGTAGGAAATTTCATATAACTGGATATTTGTTTCCAATGAAACATTTTATGTGTACCTCCTTGTTGTTAAATTGTTGAACTTGTAAAAATATTTCACACAGACATTTTTGACAGAAGGAATTTATTAAATTCATTTTGAAGTAATAAGTGTTTTCTATAGATGTCTAATAAATTGTAAGTTTAATTTATCATACAGTTAAAGTAGACCTATTCTCAAACATATAGCTACGATAACAGTCTTGCTGAGATTGATAAATGAAGAGGAACAGATGGGCTAAATGAACTTTTTGGGAAAATGCTGCGGCAAGTTCCCTTGGGTGCTACTTAAATGTCTGTTGAATTAGGCATTTTGGTCATGTGATCTGCATTGAAGGAGATGATCAGTGTTCAGACTGTGAACTGAATTGCTTAGGGCTTCAGATATGTCACCGGAAGCTTTGACTCAATGAAAGGTCAGTATTTTATCCCATCATTATATAGCCATATGCAAAAGTAAGAACTCCTGACAAGTCTTACTGTCCTTTTTTGGAAATTCATATATATATATATATATATATATTTATTTTTTGTATTTTTTTTTTTTTATAAATGTCAGTAACCAGGGGTTAAATTTGTTATTTGTAGCAATTGTTTTTTTTTTTATAGATACCAAAAATTATATACATATATATATATATATATTTTTTTATATATATTTTTACATTACATACAGGTAGTCCCCGAGTTAGGGACATCTGACATACGGATGACTCCTGGATACAAACGAGCAGGACAAAGGCTTGATGGGCGGAGAGGGCAGTTTGCATAAATTGCAGAGGAAATCTTTTGCTGTTCTGCAACATCTTGTAACTCTTTAATAACCAAGACTACCTCTGCAGTTGTTTATTTTTGCATATCAAAGAACAGCTTGCTCCAGAAGTTAATGGATGTCTAGGATCCATAAGGTTTTCTTTTTTTTTTTCTTCGTTTGTTTGTGGTTGATCAATTCACAGTGAGGATTATATACAGTAACTGACATCATGCTGCATAATAATATGTTGAGACAAACATCTGTCCTAATCGTATTTCTTAAAATAATGTACCTGTTCCAACTTACATACAAATTCAACTTAAGAACAAACCCACGGTCCCTATCTCGTATGTAACCCAGGAAATACCTGTATGCTGTATAAATATTTGGGACTGCTGGCTGTAAATACCTCTTTCTAAGTTGTCCGTACTCTCCTATGCAAGACATGATAACTATCATTTATATATTAGAGTAAAAGAGTCTCTCTCTTCTGGTTCAGGGCTTATTTCAGCTCCTGTTCGTGCTAGGATTGGGCTCTTTCTTAGGGAAAGCTACCTTAACTCACGCAATGCTATGTTGATTGATGTCAGCAATTTCCAATTCTTTGTTCCATCCAACTATAGTCCAGGTTCTCTCTTATTGCGTCCTCTTCTATTGATACAATGGGATGGCCTTGCCTATTTGCTTTCTTTGTTCCACTGTTAACATTTGTCTCCCTAAGGAATCAGTGGCTGATATCTACTCGCAAAATGTCCAGTCACTTCCCCCAAATAGGCCAATGCCCATGTCATAAACCGTAACACGGTAGATTAACTGTGTCCCTCCCTCTTCCTCTATTCTCTCCAAGCCCCCTCCTTCCCTTTTTTTCTTTACTCCCCTTTCCTTTCTCTCCTTCATCTTTAACTTTCTACCTTTCCTCTCTCTCCCCCGTTTTCCTTCCATCCCCTTGCTACCAAACCTCAGTTTAAAATTGACTAAAAAGGTTCAGAGAAAGAAAGTGATGACAAGTATACATTTCTGACAGGTGAAAATCGTGCAGTTGAACATTTAGAAATCAAGTTACTTAGGTGTATCTGGGGTAAACATCCCTCCATCCAGGGCTTTGGCCAATCAATATACTTTGCACTGTGTTATGAAAAGAATAATCCACCATATAAGTATACAGTTTAGAGATGCCTATACGGGTTGGCTTATTTGCAGGGACCTTTATTTCCTCTCACATTTGTTTTTTTAGGTTGTTTTAGGTTTTTTTCTCATATGATTATGTATTTTCTGACGTTGCACTTTGCAATTGGCTTGTAATATTATCAAACCCTTTTCCTTTCTTTAAAATAAAGAATGCTATGGGGGGGAAAAAACTTCCTCATTCTGTCATGCTTCAATTTGCTAATTTAGAGTTATTCCCTCAGGGTTCCAGCCATTAAAAATAATAAACTGCGGATAGGGCAGATATAAGGTATTACCCCCCAAAAAAACATAAATGGAATTAAAAAACAAAAACTATGCTGCAATAAATTAGTAAGCACAGCTCACACAGTACATGATATATAATAAATCTCCAGATTAGGCTTTGCAATTTTTTAACAAGATGTATGAAGAGGTTTTGGCTTTAATATGACTTCCTCAAGCCAAACATGTTCATGACACTCAACTTTAGAGTACACCAGATGACTTTTAAACTTCTGCTTCCAGTATTTTGACAAACAGGTGACAAAATGTGCTGTTGCATTCTAACACTCAGAACATATTTTAACTGCTGTCAGTGGATGCAGTGATACTGCTTTCAATTATTTCAAGTATGTGAAGTATGGTATACTGATTAAAGTTTCATACAGCATAGATATTTGTTCTTAACAAGCTGTTTTATTAAACAGTCACAGCATTTGGATTAAAATGACTCTGTCACTCTGTCTTCTTGATAAGCTCTGCAGCATACATAACGTCTATACATTGGACTTATCAGAATGTCAGCGGCTTGTGTCCCTGGTTTATGCCATGGTTTAATCTTTTAGCCATAGGGATCACTAGCACGTACTGTGCTTTTTGGGACAATTACAATAGTCTCCAGAGTTTGGAGCTATAAACAGACTTTCCTCAGGAAAAAATGGGTTGCTGATTGGGGTGGGAATTCTTCTTCACTTCACCGAGCACTGCGGTGACATTGGCATCTAAAGAAGGGACCACAGCACACAATGAGAACACAGTCAACTGACACTTCCAAAAAGGATTAATACCAAAGGGTTGTATGAAGAAACATAGCAGTGTAATTTGTGTGCCTTATTTTTTGTATCTGTACATCCATGCTGAGATCATCTATACTGAGAACGCATAAAATAATCCTAGGAGCTGCTACCTCTGGCTGCTTATTTCATGAGATTGGAGGTATGATTGGATGTCACTACTGTGCCGCTCACTGGTCCCCTTGCTGGAAAGAAAGTTGTACCTGAGAATATACAGTCAAAAGTTCTCCCTACTTCTGCCTAATTCATTTTGTGGATCTTTGCTTTCTGCATCTCGCCTGCTCCTTCTTGAATATTCCCCTACCAGTCATCAGAGGAGCAACTCTTACATAAGGAAGCAAATTTTTGTCTACACTGAAATGGCTGCCATCAGCGACACATAAAACAACGCATGACAAGCCAGTAGTCATGGTTAGGTGGGTCAGAAAAATAGATCCAAAGACCCGACTTGAACCAACACAGGGCTTCCTTCCCTCATGCCTAGTGGCTAAATAGAGAGGTGTGAAAGGGAAAGCAAAGAACAGGTATGTTACAAAGAAGGGGCATTAATGTAAGGTTGTGTAATGGCATGTGATAATTATTTATACATAACAGTGCATAATACACATGTTGTGATGATACATGTGAAATGTGCTGGCGGGGTGAGTTGTTACAGTCTTAACGGTACCCCAAACAAACCTTAGCATTTTAAGCATTTCTTTGTGATGTAGTGCATTTGACTGCCAATTCGAATGACTGAGCACGGCCACATGCATTATGGAAAATGCAAACCAAAGCCATAGTGTCAAGGAACTCTGCAGTTAAATTAGCAAGAAATATACATTTGTGATGCATGGTAGTACAAAATATTTATTACTGCACAATTATAATTATTAAATAACAAATAGCCAAGTTCCTGTAGTGGTCCTAAATTCAAATAAAAAAGGTGATGACCAAGTCCAAACTAATGCCCAATGCAACCAGGGAACTTCAACTAATGCATCCTATGCCTGGAGTCCCAGAAGCAAATGTACATTTGTGTTATTTGTTATGCTCTTTTTCACACTTTTAAATACTGGGCTTGTGTTGGCACAAGAAGTGTGAAATTACCTAATTGGCTGCAGTTACTGGGCTGCACAAGGGGATCTTTTGTAAACTGTTAAAAACATAAAGCAAATTTAGGTACAGTAAATCATTCTGAAATAACTGTGATCATAGGTAAAAAAACATAGTGAGAGCCATGATTATGAGATGTAGGGAGTTAGAAGTTTTAGCAGGGGGACTGTCGCAATAGGGCTATAATTAAGAACAATACTCAACAACAACCACATCAGCAGTATACTTTTGATTTTAAAATGTGCCTTTAATAATTTTTGTATAAGAATTAATATTCTGGTACAAGCCCTTGTAGCATGTTGTTCGTTGAATCACAAATGCCATCTAAAAGAGGGTGTGATGTGTTGTACTGGGTTAAGGAGACCCTTGAATTTTCAGTAGTTAGTATCCCCTTCCTTCCTTTGCAAATTAGACCACCTGGAACCTTTCTGGCTAGAAAAGGAGGGGCAGCAAAGCTCCCCCTTTTGGCCACACCAGTCCCTTTTCTTCCCTTAACAATAAGAAGACCCGTGGATGGAGGAAAGGGTTTTATTAGGGGTCCTGCAAATATCTGGCGTTTGATTTTGTAATTATTAATTCTATTCTATAGTATGCACTACAGCACTACAGCTATTTATGTAGAAAGTATGGGAAAGAAATTTAGTACTCAGCTGAATAAAACTACAAACACATTGACATGAAAAAACTCACCTTATTTCATGATAATCATATTTAAATTATTATGTATTTATCAGGCATACTTGTAAACAGCAGTAGCCAACTGGTGGTCCGTGAGAAAAATTGGGGGTCCAAAGCTCTGGCCGGTGCACTCCCGAAGGACCCCACTGGGGGGATGCACTGGCCAGAGCTGGGGACCATGTACCCTGTACGTAATGCAGGCTCCGGGAAGTGGACGGGTTGTGTCTCTCTCCCATCTCTGGTACAACAGACTAATCCCAAAATAATAAAGATTTTCTTTAAATGTAGCCACCCATACAGGTAAACTAATTGCACATTAATTAGGACATTTTACATTTAAACCAATTAATGATATATAAAATGAAGAAACTCAACAGAATCAGAATCAGTACAAATACGAGAAGATAGCTGTAGTGTGAGACTTGACCACTGATGGGAATTTATGTGACAGCAGCACTACATTTGGGGTTCTAATTCAAGGCATGGTAGAGGTTGGGATACAGAGCAGATGTGGCCTTAGCTCCATTCTCTTACCTTTTTATGTTTACCTGGGGCAAATACTGGAGCCTGCCTGGGGAAAGCAGTGATAAGTGTGGTAGGCTGAAGAACATCTATTGCCAGCTATTGTATTTTCAGTTTCTTCCATTCACAGAATTTAATGTACAGGGGGAAATATTACTTTTTTACTGAATGTCTGAAAAAATATGGAAAGTTGGCAACTCTGGAAAAATCAAAACCACTTTACTTCTAAATTGTAATTTTTATGGATACAATCTGTGGTGTTACAATAACACAGAAGTATGATATAGAACAATCAAAGAGATAACAACATAGATACTTTGTACAAGTTTTATGAAAATATAGTTGTCCTTAACCAAAATGTAATCTACCAAATAATGTCAAATAGCAGAAGTTTAATCTGTGGTATTGACATTTATTAAAATCATGCTTATAATGCAACCAGATTGTCTCATAAGTGTTTTTTTTCTTATGTTATATACACTACTAATGAAAGTGTTTTTTCTCACTTGATAACAGAGCTTGAGAAATTCTCCCTAACATTCATAAAATAAAAGCATGACGGTCGTCTACAAAATAAGTAAAGGAAAACAAAACTGGAGTTCTGCATTTATTATTTGTACTTATTAATAAATGGCAAATGATGTCATCTCATGGGTAAAGGTCTGTGTACCCGTGTTCACAATTGAAAGTTCTCACTCACAGATGTTACATTTAAAATGCAGGCTAAGTCCAAATGTAACACAGACTAACCAAGGTCACTCAATTAGTTGGCTAATGAGTGAGGTGTAATGGATGTCTTTAGCAAAATTTTGCAAAATATAATTATTAGTTAGTGGAAATGGTGACGTAAATTGAGCAACTATTACATGCAATGATTAAATGTTATCTGCTGTCTTCCAAGATCCGGATATAATCACATTAATGGAAGTGACTATTTCCACCTTGAAATAATTACGATAATAAGGACAAGAGATTTAACCTTACACTGCTCAGTTCTGTCAGCTAATAGTTACTTGGGTCACACTGTACTAAAGTTGGTTTCGGGACAGATGGGATGCATCAAAAGATCAAGTAATGTCAAGAGGAGAACATGGTTTCACCTACTCCTAAGGCAGAAATGCAATGTGATGAAAATTCCACCCATCCTTCTGAGGTCTTTAACCTCTGTGGAAAATGGTTTTTATGTGTATATAAATTATTTTGCTTGGGCAAATAATGTCACTCAAGAAAATGATAATTAAAGACTGCAAATTAACTAACATAAATTATATATTACTAAATGTATTTACACAGTGCAGTGAAATGTCTTTTATTTGTAATAAAATCAGTTTTATATGGAAATTGATTTCAAAAAAAGGAAGATTTCTAAAAAATTATGCCTTACAGTTTTCTGTTTCTTCTCTTTACAGTACAAAAACTGTCCCAAAGGGCATTTTCACATGAATATTGCGGAGGCTATTGGGTGTGTTGTGTACTACTGTAACACATACAATGATTAAATATATTGTATATTTCTTTACAAACAGAATGACCTAAATCCTTTCTGTTGCTCACCATGTTTCAGTACTTAAACAGCTAACGGGAAATGTTGAGTGGGTCTCTATGTTTCAAATAATGCCTAAAATATGTGATGTCTTGATATACAATAACTATAGTATGCGTTGTTGATAATCCAAAAGTTTAACATGAATTGAAGTAGGATCCTATCATTTTACTGCACAGTTAAACTACTGTGTTCATTTCATATCATCTAACATTTAAAAATGACGTAGATCAATTCACTTCTTTTGATGTGCTTCCCCCATTCATACATTCACTTTACCCCTGATCCCATTCTATTACATCCAGTGCACCTTCTTATCACTTAAATACCTAATTTCTAATATGCACCTCCTCTGTCAGTTGGGTCCCCCCACTCCCTACAATGCTTTTTTTCTACATTTCTTGTTGTTAGGTGTGCTTTTATTTCATTTCCACTATACCATACCACCTCCCTGTTTTTCTCTCAATCTAATATGTTCACACCAGTATATTTTGTTGTCAAGTTAAAATGAAATCTTACCAATGTAATATATTACATAAAAGTACAAATTTTGGGTACACTTACTAAAGCATCAATTTATTGATATGTTTAAGCTATCTTAGGGGCATGTGTTGATGCAGGTTGATGCAGGTCAAATGTACCTATCAATTAACCGTTAATTTTTATTTTCTGTTCTCCGCAATAAATACCTAAGAGCCCCGCTATGTTTACTCCAGCTGTATTTTATAGTAGTGTTGACCAGGAAAATACCATGACAAATATTATCCATAGTATTTTGCAATGATAGCATGTAGTAAACCATTTTGTGCATAAGTCAAAGCAATACATCTACACAGATGATGTAAGAAAAAAAAAAACTAGGACATGCAGTCAGACTTGGTGACCACATTATTCCCCAATTAGTTAAATAGAAGTCAGCATATTTGCAGACTCAATCACTAATTAGTGTTACATGTGAGTATATTCTTGGTATCTAAAGCTTTAAAACAGTGTTAAAAACAGCATGAGTTCAGCTTCATAATGTGTTTAAAAAGAATAGCTAAACAGTTATTTTAAACAGATGGTTTCAGGCTGCAAGCTGATTTTAAAATATTCAAAAAATTGCGTTATACAGAAACTGTTTTTTGAAATTGTGTAAGTGGCACAAAGATAGAGGCACAAGTTACTACTTGGTGCAGTGCTGTATATATCTTAATGTTGAGATATTTTGTCATTTGCTGCTGTACTTTAAAGAAATAGATGCTTAAGGCTTGTAATAATGCTAAAGAAATAGATAGAGGTAGGTAAATGACTAAGTATATTTTGGATCTATAGTGTTTTAAATCACATGGTCACATGGGATGATTTCATTTTGTAACATTTACCGTATTTTTCGCCGTATAAGACGCTCCGGAATATAAGACGCACCCAATTTTAAAGGAGGAAAATCTAGAAAAAAAGTTTCTGAAAGATTATTCCCCTTCTGATCACTCATGTTCCATTCATACCGGTATTCCCCTTCTGATCACTCATGTGCCATTCAAATTCCCTTTCTGATCACTCTGTACCTTTCAAATTCCCTTTCTGATCACTCTGTCATTCAAACTCCCCTTCTGATCACTCTGTCATTCAAATTCCCCTTCTGATCACTCTGTGCTTTTTTTCTATTGTACGGCAGTTAGGACAGGGAACAGCAGGTGGCGCTGTGCCGGCTTCTTTCGCTTTGCTTTACAGACAGGAGAAAACACGATGCTGGCAGAGGAGAGAAGAGAGACACGCTGCAGCCAGAAACACACGCAGGATCGGGTATCGGGTGAGTATAATATTTTAATTATTTTTTTTAACACATTTGTCGTATAGGACGCACTAACTTTTCCCCCTAAGTTTGTGCGTCTTATATGGCAAAAAATACGGTAGATCCTGATTTACTAGTGCGAAGTGAAGTTAGGAGAAAGAAACCTTTGTACACAAGCAACAAAGTAAAGGAGCTCACAAGAGTTAACGTTTCAAGTGCACTGCAATTTGCTGTACCTCACGACACATGCAATTTATAGCAGCTACAGAATCACTTCTCTTAACAGTTTTTGTTACTGGGAAAAACTAAGCTGTATCAATGAAAGGTCTGTACATCACTCCTTTCCTCTCATCTTAGTGTCTAACTGAAGTTCTGTTTTGTTATTGAAGAAAACTCTTTAGTATATAGGTGAAAGGGTGCCAATTGTTGGGTGGAGGAGGAGATTCTGCAGAGGCAGTAAAAAGTTGACACTGATGCCATGTGAGCAGCAGCTGGAGTGCCCTAGTCCTGGGGGGATATAGATCTAATCCCATGTTACCCTAGGGATTCCCAACAGTCTATAACATTGTGAGACATTTTTTAGAACTGTGACTAGATATTAAAGCAGACTTAAACTCAAAGTTTTTACTTTACATAAAGGGTAGACAACCCTTTTTACATAAAGTAAAGACTGAATGAAAGTGTAGAGCCCCCCGGGATATATACGTCACGCATCCCTTCAGGCTTCTGGCTGCTCTTTCTGCACATGCCTGAAATCGAGCAGTGTGAGATCAGGTGACGTAGCCAGAAGGCTGAAGATGGCGGCGCCGGGCATTTCCTCCAGGCAGGGATGAAGGAGAATTCTAGAATGGCGCGGGACCCCAACCGAGGGATCTGTGGTGATAAGGATAAGTGTGATATTTTATATTGTTTAGTATGACTTTAAGGTTTGCGCCAACAATAGACCAGTAATTTTTGTTACTGCCTATGTTTTTGCCCAATCCTGTGATCAAGACATGCTACTCTGCTTCAAGAAGCTTGCATAATGTTCTCAAACTTGTAGTACAGTGTCTATTTAATGTCCTAAAGAAGTATATATGCAAGTTAAAAATGAAGAAGGATCAAATAAAGAAATGGAAGTGGAGAAAAAAAGACTCTAACATCCTCCTCAAAGAGTCCATGAGGTAATACAGAAGAAATTTTCTATCTGTGCATCCTAGGAGAAGGTTCTGTGGTCTCCAGAACTATAAGTGTGAACAATACTTGGACATGTTTTTGGTAGTTTTTTAGTAGAAGATAGATATGTTCAAGCATACATTTGATTTTCACTGTTGTTTTTTTACAGATGGATTTAAGGTCCTGTATTAAGGTCTACTAAATAGATAGGTTCCACAAATTTGTAGTGTAATCTCTAGGTGTCACACTTACCTCGTCCTCACTAAAGCGCAGACTCTCTGCCTCTGTACTGCGCATGCAGGCAGTCCAGTCTGTTAGTTCCCACCAACTTCCCTGTGCTGTTCCAGTATTCTTGTCTGTCTGTGTATATCCTTGGGTCTCCTTTGCCTCCTGTTGCTTCCAGTGTCTCCTGTGGCCCCTGTGTCACTGGTGTCTGTCTCCTGGATCCCTTGTAATTGACCACTGCCGTGTGACCTGACCTCTCTTGCTTGCTGCCTGCCTTGACCCTGGCCTTCCTCGATTATCCTTCTGCTTTCTGATTTGGTACTGTGTTTTGCCCACCTTGGTGTGCCCAAGAACCGCAACTTGGCAGTAACCAGTGGCGCAACATCCTCACTATCAGGGGCTCTGGAGAAGACCTGGATACTGCTTAGACTCTGTGCCTTGGCCCTTCTCACAGCTCACACCACCTCAGTGCAAGCTGTAGCACCCCCTAGTGGTTCTGTCTCCCCAAGCGTGACACTAGGCAAATGGTTATTGCAATTTTTTTACAACTATTTCACAATATTTGTAGCAATGTAGCTTCACAATATTTGTAGCTTATGTTATACAGGCAGCTAGTAAAGATCACCTAAAAAAAGTCTGTTTTATTTATATTGAAATGCAAGTGCATATCAGTTTTTATTACAATATTTATTTTTTTCCAATTTCATACCAATGATTTAAAAGAATTGGATTGCAGTTTAGAAGAGCATGTTAAATTATAAACACTGTTTTTTTTTCTATTTAGAAACATTTCTAAAAACTTTGAGTGTGCTCTCTAATGATGGACCACACATCAAGCTAGTGTTAATCACTATACTCAACATTTAGGTATTAAATATGATTATTTACATATGTTCTTACAACAAAGAATTAGGATTTAATAGTCCGTTTTCATATTGTTGGCACCTAATAATATTATATTTTAAGTATTTTTAGTTTTATTTTTCTTGAAAAATCATCCATATTCTATCCTCAACAGCATTCTAGATTAACAAGATACCTTTAATGGGGTTTACTGTACAATGTCTTATAATGAAAGATGGTTATAAAGTCATTAGGATGCAATCGGATGACCTGTATTTGTGTGAATCATCATGCCAAGTCAAAGGAAACCTTCTGCAAACAATTATATGTGTGAAGTATCAGCTATGTCAGGAAAAATAACATCTGTTCTGATTTTGGATAATGCCTTGATAGCCACCCTATAAACAGAATAGAAAGGCGTAGGTTCAAAAATCTTTTACCAACTTATCAAATGATCATCACATGTTAAAAAAAGAAGTACACTGATAGCTATGTATTTTTACTAGAACCTAGACTGGTCATCTGGTGCATATATACCATAGATCCAGTGAACATAGAGGAAAAACATTAGCAGTGTAAATAGCATGTGAGGGCATGGAGTCCAACATTTTCCTTTTCTTTAGGGTGCCTACAACACCTCCCCGTCTCTTTTGTTTAAACTTTCAAGTTATAGCATGAGGCAACAACTAATTGACTGTTGGAATTGTAAGCTATATACATTTAGCTCTAAATGTAACCATAGAAAAACTTTTTCTGCTATTGAAAAGCACACATGTTTATCACATGTCTAATGTTATGTAGCACTTAAGTCAGTTAAAAGATGGGGGTTTAGGTTACCGAACAAAGGGACAGGATAGGTGCCAGGCAAATAAAGGTTAAGGTTAATGAAACAAAAAGAAAAAAATAAAGTTAGCTACCAAAAAGAGGAGTTTAGGGGATTAAAGGTAAAAAACCCAGTGGAATTTGAGCACTGGGGTAATAAAATCTGAAAGCTATTGGGCCACATTACCACTATGTGTGATGTACTGCAGTTTAATGTTCTTCACATTGGGATACATTGTATATCTTGACAGAGTGCAAAACCCAATGATATCAAACATTGTGCTGCGCTGCAGTGGGAATGCATGTTAGAAAATGTTAGAGAACTGGGTCTCCGGGCTGTAGAATATGTGCCTCCCTGTCTTCTAAAAAACCTCTGACCCCGCCCCCTATACTATATATATATATATATATATATATATATATATATATATATATATATATATATAATTACCCACTCTAGTGGTAGGGTAAAATGGTACCAAAAACTAATTTTTAAAATATTAACTTATTTTAACCCTGAACGCAACCTTGAATTCTTCTGGAACACAGAGCAGTTGAAATCTCAAGAGATGAAACTTCAGTCCATTGCATAAACATCCAGGTTAGACAGGGATGTGCATAGCTTAGCAGCCATAGGTGGAAGATGGTGGAAGATGAAGATGATCTAATTTTTGGTGCATATTTCACCTATTAAGGATAGGCAATATGGAAAGGAGAGGGGGACATGGGAGTGTATTAGAACCCTCCATTTTAGCTCAACTATACTTTATATCTTCCATCTAATTATAAATGTATGTTTTCTATTTAACTCTTTAAGTCAAATGCCAACTTCAAAAAGTCAGCCAGACCAGTTGAAGCATACTCAAAGAAAGAACAAAGCTGAGGTCAGTGATGATACAGTCAACAGGCCAGCACACCCAGATATGAAAGCAAACTAAAAATAAGCATTTGCCCACATACAATTCTGGTGATCATAAGCTTTAAATACATTCATTACCATATAAGAACTTTGAAGCCCCTCCACCCTTCCTCCACTCAACAATATTTTGCCCCATGTTCTAAACTCGTCTCACCTTCATACCTCTGTATGTAAGTGCCACAGTAGCCAACAAGAGCACTTTTATTGGATAATGGCACATTGTGTATACAGGGCTTAGGTTCAGAAATGGGGTTTAGCCTAAATGCCAGAGAAGTCAAGCACTAGTGACAGAGTGCACAGAATATGAGGTGTGCACAAATGGAAGATTTTTGTAATAGCTGTGCAATTCATCATTTATGTACCTTAAAAAGCATTTTTAAGTAAGATTATGTTGTCCTGCCATTGCATCGTGGTGCCAGCTTTTTGAATAAATGCCAAAACTTTATATTAATTGAGGAAAACAGCAATCAAATGCAGTCTGACAATCACCATTACTACTCACACAGCAAAAATATGTATTTGAAACCATTTTATTTATGAAAAGTTAAAGTGCAGTAATTCGTCTCTATGGTCTTTGTAGTGATTTAGTACATTGCATTTAGGACAAGTTCAATCATCTTTTAAGCTATATCCTTACATACAAATTTTACATACAATGAAAAAATAATGAAATAACTTTAATGTAGAGTTTATTTAAATTTCTTTTGTTCATACAAAGGATTTGTTGTTACTCTATGACATTTTTCATTTTTTTCTATGACATCCTGGAGTGTTCAGTGTTAGGACAATCCCAGAGGTATGTTATGGCAATACACAAAGCCACTGTCAGTTCTAAAGTACTGCAGAAATGTAATTTCTCTGGTTCGTAAGTACGATACCTTTGTTCCTTTTTCAAGTAAGTTTTTCTCACGCAGTCTTGATGCTGGGAGTTCTGAAGCCTTCTTCGATAGTCCCAAATCACGCGCCAAATCACTAAGCTCATGCTAATCAAATCCCTTACGAACAGAGTCCTCTTCAATTTCAAACTCTTCATCATTGTTGTCACCTAGTTCTTCACCATAATCATGTTCTTCAAGAGAGGGTAGTGTAACCAAAACCAGCCCTGGGATTTCATCTGAATGAGCCACTCCCCATATAGCTGATAGTAGATTAGGATACTCTAAATCTTACATTTATTTTTCTTGTTATATCCTGAAGTTTTCACTATACAAAAGTAACAGTCACTGAAACAATCTCCTGGCTCTCACCAAACCATTGGTATACCAAATGGCATCTTATCATGTGTTCCCTTTGTCCACATCCATAAACCCCCTACACACTGTTTGCACACCTTATGAGGGGCCCAAGACTTATCTTGATCACCAAGTTTAACTTTGAAATATGCCAAATATGCTGATGTTCACCCTGTGACTGGGAATGGGGAAACTGCCACAGATATAACACAATGAATCAGGGTTGTTTAGGCACTTACAACGAAAAACAGCAGAGCCAGACATGATCTGAAAGAAAGGAAATACGTGTGTAAGTAGAAAAATTAATTTTTCTTATTCACTACGTAGAGGAGTGCACAACCTCTGACCACACTGACTTGCGTGTAAATAAATAACCTATACAAATCCACGTTACAGTAATCGCATTAATATCAGCTGTAGAGAAAAAAGCTGATGTGATAGAAGAAAACTAACTGCACTTTCAGAATCAGCATATCTATTTTAGTGTAAATAAGCTTAAAAACTGAAGTCAACAAAAAAATGTATTCAAAATTGTTCCCCAGTGTTATCCTTTCCCAATGTTTTTCAACTCTCAAACCCCAGAGCCTCTCTTACACACTTGTTCCACTGGTCTTACACTTGACACTAAACTCAGTTCCTTGGCCTAGGATCCACAAGGCTACACAAGGACATAAAGATTGATTTAAAAACTAGCACAGATACTTATTTACGATGCATAGATTTCAGCACCAAACTCAATCATTTGGAATTTAACTAAATTACATACTTTTCTCTTTGTTTATTAATATTCTATGCAGTATCATGTTAAGGAATTTTAACCACATGGTTGTAACTATAGTTATTCAAACAAACATCCAAAGTTGAAAAAAATTGTACATTATAATAAATGATTCCATTTTCTCGGGGAAAGGACAAGCGTCATTCCCTGTATTTATGGTGGTGCTATAATAAGCAATAACATGTGCTCTGTCTCAGACTGAGGGTGTGTATTGTAATACATTTACTAATTATTAAACTAATGTACCATGCTGACAGATAATAATGAAAAGAATTACATTACCACATCACATGTAAACTATATACAGTATATATATATATATATATATATATATATATTTTTTTTTTTTTTTTAATTTAGAACAATGCAGTCATAAAACAAGTGACGTCTTATGCAGTCTTATACAGAAACAAAAAGACTTTTACCTTCCACTTATGCTATGGTATTTATAAAATGCTAACATTTAAAAAAAATCTGTTTATTTTGCTTCCATATATAGCAGCCTTACACACATCTTTAAGAATTTAGCCAGCAACATGTCTAGAATTATCCTATTTCATGTCTTACTGTAAAATGGAGATATTGCATCCTCTATAAACAAGGTCTGTAAGTACTGCACTGTGATTATATTTTGTGCATGCATTAAGTCTCTATTTTATCTATTATTTATTATCATCTATTTATATTTTACCACTTGTTCTAAATAGAAAACAAAACAAATCTACTAGCTTGTTATATTTAGTGGACTAAATATATATGCAGAGACAAGTGCAATAATTATATATACCTTATGAAACATTAGACGTATAAAAACCAATAAATGATTGGTAGTTATTGAAACTTCAGATGATTTCCTTCAAGGTCTGAACATGAGCCCCATTGTTTTTTTTCTTAACTTAGACACACAGCACTTTGACACACAGAATATTACTGACAACAGCCTTTTTGATATTTCTAAACAATCTGGTTCAGTCGAATATAAATTGTGTCTGTAATATGTTCACTTCACCTGTCATGGTGACACCTCTAAAATTTTTGAATATCCATCCCTCTCTGTCTATGTGATAATGGTCACCAGTACAAAATGAGAGATGAATTTTCCCAACATGAGCACTGTCCCTTTCCTCCTCTATCTAAAACAAAAAAATAGGTTTGCATTTAAACATAACTGGTATGTATGTAAATATATTTTTATAAAGACAGAAACATGGCTAGTAATTACTGTGGCTATTACAGGTATTTCCCTGGTTACATATGAGATAGGGACTGTAGGTTTGTTCTTAAGTTGAATTTGTATGTAAGTCAGAACAGGTACATTATTTTAATAAATGCAATTAGGACAGATGTTTGTCTCAACATATTATTAGGCAGTGTGGTGGCAGTTACTGTAAAAAATCCTCACTGTGAGCTAATCACAAACAAAGCAAAGGAAAAAAAAAGAAACTTAATGGAGCTCAGACATTCATTAACTTCTGGAGCAGGCTGTGCTTTGATATGCAAAAAAAACAACTGCAGAGTTTGTCTTGGTCATTAAAGAGTTAAAAGAGGCTAAGAAAAGCAAAAGATTTCTTCTGCAAGTCATGCAAACTGCCCTCAACAAGCCTCTGTCCTGCACACGAAGAAGCAGGGAAGCCCCGTTCGTATTTTTTGCAGAGGCAAATTGGTTTTTTCAAAATAAAATAAAGTTAAAAAAGCTGATCTCTAACTTATAAAATTCTGGTCTTGATAAGGTTTGCAGTAAATTCAATCTGTTAATTTATGCCTAATTCTTTGTTCAGAAAAACCTTTTTGACAATCAGTTATGCGTAAAAAATTGTCCATAGATAACCCCTTCATTTACTTCTGTCTTGAATTGCATTACTAGTTCGTTACAGTTTGTCACACCTCAACCTCCTTCTAGTGTAAAAAAAAAAAGAACAATGTATGCACACACCTGCACTGTGCACTTTCGGTAAAAACAAACAAAACTAACTCATCACATATGGAAAAAGGGAAACAACCTCTTTTGTGGTTTGTTTGCTAGGAATCTATTTCAGAAATACATAAGCCTATAGTTTATGCCCAGTAGAAGGTCTGGCCTTGTATAACAATTTTGTCTTGGCTGCAAAATTTATTCTTGGCAACATCTTTAAATATCAACATGCATTAAAATATAGTAACACCTGACAGACAGCACATGATAAAATCACGATCCAAACATGGCTTTCCTTTCCTTAACTAAAGTTACTCACAGTGTTTTACCTTACACTTTTTGTTACATCTACTTTTAATTTATTTAATAACAAAAACAACCCCCTCCCCCCTCACCACCACCATTTTAATAGCCATTTTTTCCTATTTAATATGATCCAGCACATCTTTCTTAGCAAATAAAATTAATAATCAGAAGCCAAACTCCTGGCTATCTGGCTTGCCTTGTTGACTTGTCGTCCCCAGGGTTGCTACTGGAAGACCTCAGGGCACCTTAGGGATCTTGTGAAGAATACTTCTGGCAGCCAAAGGCCCACCTCAACACCAGCAGAAAACAGTGTAGGCACAGCAGACAGGAAAATCCCACACTACAGTTCAAAAATGAAGTTGGGCCAGACCTGTCATGGTACAAATTTAAGGTAAATAATTGGGGTTTTAATTTAGTTTTTTCTTTAAATTTTTTAATAGTTTGTTTAAACCTCATCAGCAAGGCACATGCATTATGTCTAGTAAAAAGTGACATGATGGTACCCAGAGCACAGTAGGATCTATTTTTTCAAAAGACATCAATACTATTTGAGTATGCCTGATTTTATTGAATGCTGGTCTACATTAAATCATTGATTTTATACAAAATGTTAGGACAATCCCCTTTTACAAAACCATGCTCTTTTCATTTTAAAAAACAGCACACTCCTATTATGACATATGTTTAAATCTACAGATACAAATTCACAACAAATTCACAACATGATACTTTGTATTAAGCAAGGTTCCTGGAATATTGGATGGTGAAGGGTAAATGGATATTTACATTTCTCCAGAATAACCTAATAGTCTCACCACACTGAATGAAAACTATAACCTGTAAACAGATGCATTTATCAAAAGTAGGGAATGGCAAAAACAACAAGAAAAATAATAATATTAATACAATGCAAAAGTGCTAAAAATCCAAGTGTTAGACCCCTTTCACACTTGTAGCCATAAGCCACTCCCAGGTGTGTAGCAAACTTCTGATTTGCACCCAAGCGTGACAAGGTTTGCACTCACTGCCCTTGCATTTGTGGTGTGGTTGTTAATCCAGAAGGGAAAAGCAACCATGCACCCAGAAGCTTCCAGGAACCAAATCACAATCCACCCCAATGTAACTATGTACAGAAAATGGTACCCAACCAATACCATACAGTTGAATAGAAGCAAATGAGAATGGGGTAAAATGCGCTGGTTAACTGCAAGTCTGAAATGGGTCTTACATTAGGTCTAGTTATTTCTATGAACCTGAATACCTAAATGGATTTGTTTCCTGGAAGGTTTAGGAACTCACAAACTGAAGAGTTCTCAATTACAAAGTTTATAATCGGTATGCTAATTATTAAGCTCTAATCTACCATTAAGAACTCAGTTTATTATTGAATGTAAAGCAGGCCATCACATTTAGTCATAAACAGGGACCTATGTGTGTGTTGTGGGAGGGGGGTTGGGGGGGGACAGGTAGTGGGCATGACTTTTAGACATGTCTAAAAAATGCCTAAAAAGTTGGGTCTTTTTAGGCATTCTGCAGGGAACTACGTAGGTTTGGAAGCACTTTAAGATTAACAGGCCCCAGGATTCACGTAACTAATATTGGGGAGGTCACATGTGTTATAGTGAAGGATGTATTATTTAACAACACTGTATGTGTGAAAAAAGTTGTCCAGAAACCTATTGCAATGTATCTTTTAGTGACTCACATTAGAAAGAAAAGAAAGAAATACATTAGAAAGAAAAGGAGAATTATTCTCATAAAAAAGTTGACCAATATGCACCCTAATTATTGAAAGGCATTACATTTTAATAATTTGGTGACAGAATACATCTGTATGCAACACATTCTGAATAGATAATTAATTACAACCTTTTATCACTGTAATAATTAACACTTAAATTAAATCAAACAAATGGCACACAGGCACTAGTTTTTCTTGTGAATGAAAAAGAACAGACAATTTTCAAAGTTGTTTTACAAATTTATAGACTCATAAAAATCTCAAGTAATAATGAATAGAGGGCAATAAAATCACAGGAAGCTTCAAGGATTCCTTTATCTGTAATGTGCTCAAGAACACAAAAGAATGTGGGTGTGCAGGTTCATATTCTTTGAAATGACTTTTTTCAGAATGAGTATTGGACTTGAGAACTTTGTGTAGATGTAGCCATAGCAGTTCATATTTGTGGGAATGTGCATGGAGCTGTTAAGGGATTTCCCCTTCTTTGACATACATGAGAACAAAAGAGTTTCAGAAGGTCAGCAGGATCAGCATATTGGAAATAGTTATATATTTTAAAGCATAGACACTAAATTACAGATAATTTATGTGATAAAAAGAAAACAAAACGATTCCTTGCATATGTTGCCTATAAATTGTAAATCCAAAGCAATATAGCTTTAGTGCCCACCTATGCTAAAATAAAAAATAGTCTATTTTGAACAACTTATTTTGTTGAAGAGGACCAGATGAAGACAGCAGCAGAGCAAGGGCTGGTGAATGTAAATAAAAATTGTGATCAGACAGGTAAGTTTATTTTATTGCAGAATGGACATTTCTCTGCCTATCCCATCTGTAATACAGGAGCTGTCTGGTCACATTTCTTTTTATTTTTAGGGTTTAGTTCCACTTAAGCGGAAGTTTGTGTTGCTAAAACAATTTCATCTTACCACATATCTTACATTTTATTTGTTCTGGCTCTGGTGTGTTTCTTAAATACAGAATTGCCCCTCATTCTAGGTTTCACTTTCATCTATCAGCTGGCTTTGGTAGGGCTGTTTGAGAAACACCTACCCACCATGCAAATCACAGAATTTGCATCTTTCCAAGTGGAGTCTCCATGGATCTCTGCCCTTATCTGGGCTTTCTACCAAGCATTTCAGGGAGAAATGTTTTAGAGCCAAAACTGATGCAACATGAACAATGGCAGTGTCAAACCCAGTACTAAAATCACATTACATTCCTTCTCTTGCCAGAATGCAAACTGAGCCTGCTCCATCTAATTGTAAGCAGCCTGTATTTGTCTTTCTAGTACCCCATAGATAAACTGTTAATAACAAAGCTTAGATGAGACAAGACAGCCTCTGTAAGCTAGACAGATAGAGGTCTCTTTATAAAGCAGTAAATCTAACATGCACTGAAATTTTCCTTGGCATAGAACCAATTACTGCCATTGCAACACATGGTCCTGGAAGATTCTCCACCATGCTAAATGTCAGACCCCATATTGTGAAATTTCAGATTTTGGTAGTTTTGGAGGGTATAACCACCTGAAAACTTATTTCATTAAAAAAAAAATAGAGGCAAATTAACTAATTAATTTTGTGAAATGTCTGTGCTTTCCTGGATCTGCATAGATCCTGTAGATATTGTGAGGGGGGCCATACTTTCCATTGAACTTTTTTAGTCCACACATACAGAAAATAAATGGAATTGTTGAACATGTAAATTAGATCGGGAACACTCAAAACTTCTTAAAGGTAAGGAACAAAGATACCAAATACAACAGCAAGTTACTTTATTGAACTATTCAAGACATATTAACCTCCCTAGTGGTAACCCTGAGTGTGATTCAGGTTAGAAAAAAATTGCTGAGAGCGGTAACCCGGAGTCAAACTCTGGGTAGGTAAACCTATGGGAAGCCATAGTAAATACAGCCCTACCTGATCCTCCGGCGTCGCATGTCGTCCATTGCCGCGATAACTGTCTTCTTTCTTCTTCCACCGGCGTCTTCTGCAAACAATGAGTCACCAGGGGAGTTCCAGGTGACGTCAGTACGTGTGTACGTGGCTGACGGTGCGGGAAATTCAAAATCTATTTGTATTGCATTCAATACAAAATAACTGTATTGAATGCAATACTTTGGATTTATGTGTAAAAGCAGTACATTGTATTTCATGAACATTTATTTTACAGTATATTGTAATAGTATGAGTATATTATTTATTATTGAAGTGATGATGCTAATTTATTGTCCTATGAGCAGACTGCAAAAGAACTGGTGACTCCACAGAAAATACTGGTGATACCTGCCTGACAATGAGTTAGCTTACATGTATTCATTTCAGCAATTTATGTGTATGGTATCCTGTAGTGCTACAATTATGTTCATAATTTAATTTTTTAAATCTTTTTTACTTCAATTTTTAATGCATAACAATATAGTTACTTTAGGCATAACAGTAGGAACAGTAGCTGAATAAGTAATATAGAAAATGTTCATAATAAAAACCTCAAAACAGAGCAAATGTGCAGTTGATATCAATAACAATACAGGATTTTATATTCAGGATTTACAGAAACTTAAAAACAAAACACTGTTAAACATCATATTGTCCAAATGTTTTTAGCTTTGGCTTCGTAGGTTATTTTTCCATACACATGTATGCTTTCATCATTCCAACTGCTTGGCTATTTCCCTTATGTTTCAAGAGTAAAAATGTATAAGCATATTTGAGAATCATTTAATAGTTTTGTTCTTTAAGATTTATCGAATTTCACACATTTGTTTCTAGGGCCATTTGTGCTAATGGAACACATCATAAATTTGTTTTATAAGCAACAGGTATGCTTGGAAAATATTGTTTAAATCAGTCTGCTAAAAACTAACAAACTACCTGTGAGATTTGCATTTAGTTCGTAGCAAAATTACCCTTCGATGACAGGTTTCATTTTATTCACATTGAAATTGGCAAGGTAGCTGGCATGTGGAAGCTTATTAGCTAAGTAGCTAATGCAGCAAAAGCTGTGTATATACCAGGTGTTTGCAGTTGACTATTAGCAGGCTGGTACATAACCTGGAACACAACACTAGTACTAGCAGAAAGATAGAGGTCCTGTTACGCATGTTTTCACAAGGTAGCAGGGACAGATTCCTCCCACCTAATAGCTTAAAACGTGTGGACTGGCTGGCACATTCACCCATGTTTGTCACAGCTGGGCAAGGAAGAGAGTGAAAAAGGTCCTGTTATGCATGTTTTAACAAGATAGAAGAAAAAGATTTTTCCCATCCAATGGCTTAGCTCCTTGTAGACTGACTGGCACATTCACCACCTCAGTCAAAGCAGGGAGAGGAAGACAGTGAACGTAATACATTATCCTGGAGCAAGGATGCCTCTGCTTTCTTCCAAACACTCCTAACCACTTTCTAATGGTGAAGGTTCTCAATTGCCTCTCTTGTTTTGAGACAGTATACATTTCTGACCTTTGTGATAGTACACAATATATTTTTAATCCTTATAAGCTACAAGAGAGAAATGCAAACAAGGGGAGTATTATTTGTGGCACAGTGGTGTTTCACTTTCTTCAGTTGGTATTAGTGGTAATGCAGATTGTGGTAGTAGTGGTGCTAGTGGTGGTGGTGTATTACAAAAAAAAGGTTTTGGAAAATGGTACGTAGACAAACAGATCTTGGAGTCAATGTGTGAGATACCATGGGTCAGAAAAATGATAATTATGTTGTTCTAACTTAGATATAGGAACCGGATGAGAATAAAGAGAAAGGTACTGTGAAGCCGATTTCAGTACACCTTGGGAAAAGTGGAAAGTTTTATATTTGCTTAGTGGCAAGCATATTGGTGATCTAACAGAGAGTTGACTGCTACACTCTTGGAACCTTACTATCCTTACCTTACTATCACAGCAAATGTGGGGAATTTTTCAAGCCATCTGAGAGGGAGGCAAAACTCTGCAATAATGAACATTGTTCAGCTTCCTTAGGGCAACATTTCCTTTTAAGGTGCTTATAAAATTCCTAATTCTTTCTAGCAGCCATTCCTCCATTTTCAATTACAACTACCAGCATCCAGATCCAGGAAGATGACGTTCAATTATTTTCAGCTGTGACAGCAGCATGCAAACAGGGAGTTAAAAGATCCGGTAGGCAGATAGAATCAAATTATCTGGTAAACCCCGATATGCCAGATTGTTTCACTCTTGACTTGATGGAATACTGGACTAAGAAATTAGATATTTGTCCAGAACTGTCTAGGTATGCCATTCTGTGGTTGTCTGCTGTCTTTTGCACCCACAAATTACCTTTCTGTCTTCAGAACAGTAAGTAGAACAGTCATTCCAAAATGGACTCATCTGTTTGCCTCCAATGTGGAGCAATTGACATTAAAATGGACTGGACTGGTGACCTATTATAGCCACCTGTTCCTGATGCCAAGGAATAATTGCACTACTGCCAGGGCCACCATCCCAACCACCAACAAAACAGTTAGAGATGATCTGATCAGGAAAATGAATTCCGATTGCCTCCACGATGGTTAATGTTTCCCAACTAAAGAATGAATTCCTAAAAATATGTCACTAAAACTAACAGTTACAATAGAAACACAGACCAATTTTTATATGACAATAGGAGAAAAACTATTTATGAGTGTTAACAAAGTGAAATCACAGCAGTTAGTTCCAGGTACCCTTTGAAAACTTTTTTCAAATGTGGAAAAAAATGTAAAGGTAACAGAAAGAATGACAAATTAGCAGTTGCTTTTTAAACCATTCAATCGGAGAGTCTGTTTATTTTTACCAACAGAAGGGCATGTAAGGGACAGTAAAGTATAATAAAATTAATAAAGAACAGTACCAACTAGGTTGATATTCTAGCATTATTTCCATGCTATATTATTTATCTGCTGGAAAGCCAAAGGATGGTGTTACACTTTCCTGATGGATTCTCCATTATGTATGGAAAACAAGCAATGAGACCAAATGCAAGATAATGATTCCTTTCATTTGGTCCTGTAGAAAGATGGGAAATAAATACCACTACAGCTCACTATGCAAAGTGTATGTATTTATTTTTTTAAGATATATGAAATCAGCAGTAACTCATAGCTGTAAATAAATCCCAAACTGTTACAACCACCTAAGCCTAAACTCCTTTAGTAAATCTCCCAATTGTCACCTTGCCTGTGCAACAAAATAGAGAAGTAGAAGTGACCTCATCATTCTGCTGCTTTTTCTCTGCCCAATCTGAAGGCTGGATATGGAAAAGATACCACTGTGTTCACTAACTGTAAAAACAGTTAGTGAACAGAACTGAACGAATAAGAATGCAAATCTATTTGAGAAAAGAACAGCTAAAAATATATTTTGCATTGTGCCACCACCAAAAAAACACCAAATATTATCTACTTCCTAAAATACAGCCTAGCCTTTCCAGCAATAGGGGGACTTCCAGCCCCAGCATTATGCAGTGCTTCAGTAAGTAAACTAGTGTTGATACCCTATTCAATTAATATTCACTGATATACAGTATGGGGTTTTATAAATACACCTATTCAAATAATTAGCATACTTTTTCATCCAATAAACTTACTGGAAAACCAAGTATCTAAACCTAAGACAAACAATACCCAATAATACAAAAAAAAAACCCTTATGGGATCATGTGCTATATACAAACACAAACATTTCAGTTTATTTCATGATATCATCACAATGAGCATCTGCATACAGTATTAAATATAGACACTTCAAACTGATGTGTAGTTGTTCTATTCAGACATTCTTTGCAGGTTGCGATATGTTTTATTAGGCAGGCATGAGGATGCTTATAGTGAGTACTTGCTCCCTTCTTCGTGTGACAGCTACTTTTATGTTCCTTAAAAAGTACATGAAGAAATGTTTCATCATTAAGCTGAAGTGAAAATATCCTATTACAGAAGAATACACGCTAACCTCACACAGGAGTAATATAATCTCTAAAACCATTATTTGAACTGTAAATTCATTACACTATACTTTTTGCTGAAAGGTTTAAGCTGGCAGCCTGATGATATCCCTCATTGTGGTTTTCCCCTAGTGATGAATATGTTATTAAACTCTGGCTATGGCATAAAGCATGTTATTTGGCAAAATATGGATAATGCTTGAGCTATGTCATTCACAAGAAAACTAGATAAAAAAAAGAAAGATTCATGTAAACATGAATATGTTCAGTAGAAAAAGAAGGCTGTATGTAGACTTTTGAATAAATATTAATTTACTGATAAATGTCAACAACCTGGTCTGTTCAAAAAATTGCATACACAAAGTAATTATAGGTTGCTAGTTATCAGCTATAATCAGTGCATTTCCTGGAGGGGTCCTGGGGATGGGGGTCATTTGGAGGTAAAGATCTGGTGGCTAGGACTTTTATCCATATGCTTTCAAAGTAAACAAAGTTGCCTTGAGGTTAAAACTGTACTGTCCAAAGGTAGGTAATTTGAATTTTCAAAGGCTGCATGATTAATAATTGAGTGGGTAAATATTATTTACCCAAAAGTCTTTTTTTTTTCTGGTGATAGTTCTTTTGCAAACACAGTGAACTAGTTACTTTCACCTACGTTACCCATGCACTTCTATTGGCTTCTTCTTATGCCCAGCAGAATGGCATGTGACTTCCGTCCTGCATAATGAATAAGACTCACAGAAGTGAACTTTTATCCCAGGTAAAAGGTGACCTTAAAAAAGTATTCCAATCTAACCCTACGTTTAAACAGGCATTCTGCATTCACACATCAGCCCTATTGTGATGGCGTCAAAAATGTGGTAATTTTACAGTGCTTAAACTACCTCTTTAGTGTAAATTTAATATTTAGCTTGCACTTCCAGTTAAACCTTTTTGCTACATATCACAATCTTGTTTTTAAAAAATAATACTGTTAATGTTCTTCTCTCCTTTTCACAAAAGCTATTACAGTTATTTCAGAAAATGATACTTTTCTATTGTAAATTGTAACACATGGTGTTGCATGTCTTTTACTAGATTAACAAGCCTAACCCCCCTCCCCCCTCCAAATACATATGGGTATACATTTTTTTTTATATAAATACATGCTGTCAAGGATGTAGACATTTTATATGGATTTAGATTTCAATAAAAATATGATGTCCCTTTAAAACTTTGCAAAGAAACACTGTAATTCCAGGGATTTAATATTTTAAGCCTTTAAATGATAATGTGTCAGTTATTTTCATCTCTGTATTCCAGCACAGATGGAACAAGAATTACATTACCCCTGGGCCCATACAAGGAACAAAAATGAGCCATGTAACAAGTCCAGCTATTGGCCTTCCTTGATTCAATACTAAAAACATAAATGCTGCTCTCCATTTGGCAGTACTAATTGGCTAAAAAAGGATAGCTGGAACAACATGGGTCTTGTACGCTTGCAAAATGAAATGTTGTAATTTCATGCGTACATTTTTGTTGAGTGTTTGAAAAAAACCCATAAGTTGTACCAAAATAAAAATTCTTTTTGCTATGACTCAATTGCCACACATGGTATGGATAGTAGGGTGATTTTGATATAAAAAGTAGGACTTTACAGCAAAAGGGAAAGAGCCCTAAATAGATTTAGGCCACCTAAACAAAACAACTATATAATACATTATTATTTTTCAATGCATAGGTATTAAGTAATCTATTTTAGAACATGTGATTGTATTATATAGGTTTAGGAGGGCTAGTTTATATCTACATTGCAAGAAATAATGGGCTGGTCTACTAAAAGCCAGCCAGTGCACCTTGTATTCCTTTCAAACTGCTACTTAGGCTAAAATTCATTTGTTGCCACTTTCTTAAACAAGCCGCTATTAAAAAAAAAACAAGGGAAATAATCCAATTAGCCAATGAATGGTTTCATAATGTAATGTAATGCTAAGCTAGCTACCATCTCACTATACTAATAGGCATTCACATTCAAGGCTACATTCTGGTATATAATATCACAAAACATGGTACAGATTAACATTTGATTTCACGGTGTCTTTAATGCAGGCACAATTACCTGACCTAACAATACAAGTGTTACATATTTTTCACCCACATATAAGTCTGTTTCTCTGCGTAAGAAATATCAGTCATGCTCCAATAACATTCCCTACTCTTATACCCACTATGGACTTTTCACAGATTTCTGTCCTGTCCTAGATTTCTGTCTTGGTTGAAGGGCTTTTGTTCCTGTCAGAAATGCTTTTCTTTTCAAATAAGTAAATTGAAATGAAAAAGCTTCTTGAAGAAGGCTGGTGCAGTTTAAAAGGTCAAATGCAAGTCAGAAGGAGCTCAACTGCATACACCTGTCAAACGGTAATTGATCTCAGAAGCATCCTAAACTGATGCTAAATGCAAGCAAAATGCACCGGAAAACTAGCTGCAATTGCCTATTGGGCTTTAAAGGATTTCCTGTATTTTAGGGAGTCTTTTTCATAAAACAAGGCATAAATTCAGTGCCTTTAAACAATTAAGTATTTATATTAAAATGGTCAGTGAAATTAATTCTGATTTCATGCTTCATACTTTGTGCTTTGCTATTTATAATGTTTAAAATAGTAATATTTTAGTAGATGGATGAAAGTAGAATATATGACAGGGATTGAAAGAACAGAAGCACAGTGCTAAAAAATAAAACCACATCTGCTTCACCTCATTCCCAGCCTACTCAGAATGTCTAAGCGGAACTTTTCTTGAACTTTTCAATGGATAGATGTTTATGTACAAGTAACTCGTTTATTTCCTTTAGAATTTATCACAAGGCAAAGGAAGCATTTATAACAATAACTTGAGACTCATTTTATTTTCGTTTGGGAAATACAACTACAATTTGTGAAGAATTCCCTTTAAGTCATCCAATACAGAATTTATGGGAAAAAGGCTAAACTATTTCAGCCGTTTTTACATGTGATGCTAACGACAAATTAGTGTTTAGGTCAAATAATAAAACTATATGTCAACTAAAGTAGAATTCAAATAAATATGAAAAAACTTGCTTTATTCTTCCCTTGAGCAGTAACAAAAGTAATTATTTGCAGCTGTATGCTTTTTATTATTGTTTTATCACTCTTTGCGTTTTGTTGTTGGCATGTTATTATTTACCCTGGGAAGTATCCCTTCAGAATGAACACATATTGTCTATCTATTCGTACAAAAATATTTTTTACTTATTTTCTGAATTTCCAGTGTTATTTTTTTAATTCCATTCCATAGTTTTGCAGCCTTTTGTCGGTTATATTATTGACCTGATTTCAAGGTAATAGTCTTCAGATGTGTTGTTCTAGCTGGAAGCATTGGCCCTGATGACCTGTTTTTGCTTCCTGGCTGCCCTTTGTCATTATGAGTTATGGTACAGTACATGCAGCTGCGAAAGGATGTTTTGTTCTTTCTCAGTAAGTGCAACAGATGTGAAGGATATGAGGCTACTGGAAGTACAATATTGTGAGAAAGAACACATAGATGAGGCCTGAAGATCTGTCCATAATATATTCATCCTTGAAGTATACAAAGTTTCTTTATTCATAATTAGCAAGATATACAAATCTTTGTTTACTATGATTGTTGAATCTGAACTTTTGGTAACGGAAATTTGGTAATGAGTATCAATTCAAATTTGCACTGTAATTCATGGTACAAAGGTTTTTATACCAATACAGGTTGCACTGTAATTCCTAAAACTTTTCCTGTACAGGTTTCTTTCTGATCCATGGGCTTCAGTACAAAACAGAAAAATCGTCAGAAATAAAACAAAAGAACCAAACTAATCCTAAAATCTTACCATAGAGATTATGTTTTATCACTTTTTACAAAACTAACAAAAATATGTTTGTTCCAAGCAATTAGTAAATTGACCTCTTTTGACTCTCTTTTTATTAGACCCATGTAACCAAAGCAAAAGTTTACTGTACTGTGCATTAGCAAAGGCTAATGGGGATTGTACTTTAGGCCCTGAAGAGCAAATATTTCCATTTACAAACATGGTAAAAAATTCAGATATGTTCCTTCAAACGTTAAACAGATTGGGATATGTACACAAATAACAAATCCTGTTTAAATGGTTGCTAAAAAAACAAAATAAAATGCAAGCTGGAAATGTTGCTGTCTATAGAATAGTGCTTACATTGATGCATATAGGAAGTAATGAAAAAATTCTATCAATAAATGTATTATATATGGGTGTTATTACTACATTGTATATAGTATGTTAAATTTCATTATCATTTGTGATAGTTAGTTTAAGCCATATATTTGCTTGAAACTGATATTTTTGTAAAAAGTTCTCTCTGAAAATATGAAACAATTTACTGAAATATAACATTATTGGTTTTATTGAGTGAATTTAAACAGGACTCAGTCTAAAGAGGAAAGCCATAAAATCTTACTTTCTGTAGACACTTGGATACAAGGCACGATGTTTGGGGAAATTCTTCATATATCTGCTACCCATGAGGTACATGAAAATAAAGGTGCGGAGGGGTGGGAGAAAGAATATAGGCTTTCGCTGGTGATAATGTTCTTATGGAATAGTTATGAATTTCTACTTTATGGTATCCATGGGAAATTACTGCACACATGTCCACAACCTTTAAAGTGTGTTGTTTGACCTTGTATTCAACACTAGCCACTGAGTTACTGCAGTAATGTACAGAAATCACAAGTATTGATAGTGAGAATACCGTACCTCAGTGATCTAAGGCAAATAATGATAGGCCTAAATGACACATTATATATGTTGTATTATTATGGCAATCTATGACTTCATTGTGCTTTTATTACAGTTAGTTCCATTTCTCATTTTACATATATCTACAAAATCATTGTATACAAAAAAAGTTGTGATCTAACAATAGGCTACAGTATACATTAAAATTTCTATTTTTATCACAGGTGTTTCAGATTTTAAAATACATACGATTATTCGTTGCTAAAGAAATCTACATAGTCTCTACATAGTCTGCAGTAAAAGCCTTCTTTCGAGTAAACTTGTTTTCAAAGATAAAGTTACCCTTTAAGAAACCATATGATAAAATGTTTTGCATATAATTTTATAACTAAGTAGATGTCATAAAATGGAGTGGTCTAAATAAGCATGCGAATGATAAATGGTTAGGCTACTGAAGAGGAAATTAAAGTAAACCTTTTATAAATCTGTGTTTAAAATCACATGTAAAAACTATCTGTACATTTGGAGATATAAGCATCTGAAAGTTTATGCAAAAATTGGCTTTTCCTGAAAAACTAGGCTTCTCCACCTCCAAAGTTTCCCTCTTGACATTGAGACAAGCTCTCATTGTAAACATCAAATGTAGGGATGCAGAATGGTGGAGCAAGACCAAGATTGACTTTGTTGGTGCAGAAAATTTTTCAAAATAATGGCATACAAAGCAATTTTTCTGCTTGGTTCATTCTCATATCTGTATGAGGCACAGTATTTTATTTATATAGGTATGCCTAGAGCACAGTGGGAGGGAGCAATTTTGATATATCTGCATCATGCCAGACAGATCCATATCTTTCTTTGTATCTGATAGGACATCATAATAGAGTTTTGTAGAGACAACACCTATGTATTATAATATCTTGTGACAGAGCATAATGTAAAGCAGGTTGGTACATAGCAAAAATTCTGACCAAACTTCCACATATTTTGGTTTCGCTTAAACAGTTTGGTCACACAGTAAAAATACAATGCAATTTTGATTCAATTCCCAGTTTAAAATTCAATGCCCTTTACAATTAGGTGAATGAAAATATATATACCACAACCTTCCAGTAATATTGCCAATAGTCAACAGATGTACTGGTGATTTTGACAGTACAATGTATAATATAACACGGAAGGGTCCTTTAAACAACTTTCGGATCTTCAGGGAAATCTTTATGTATTTACAGAGCTCACAGTACATTAGTGTGGTGGTGGGTAGAAAGAATGCATTACATTGCTAGCCAGGGGGATGAATGTCACCCATACAGATAGCCAAAAAGATCATTGATGCCAGTTAAACCAACCCGAGGGGCAAAACCTTCCCATTTCTCAAGCCCTAGAAACATCTGGAGGAACTCTAGGGTCTCATGGAAGCCTTGATAAAAAATGGTCTATAGAGTCTTAATATGCATGTCATAGATTATATCTTTATTAAGTTACACAGAAAAAACATATCAAGCACACGGACGATGCACCAAAAATTCCACTTGGCACAAAATTTGCCTAATCGTTATAGAGCCATTCTGCCCAGCTTGGGAGATTTTTAAAACAAATGCCAATAGTACTTCATTGTTCAGGCATCAGCCAACTCATTTGTGGCCACAGAAACCTTTGATCTAGCCAAGCAGATGTTTTAGAAGCTCACTGTGACTGGTTATGTTTTATAACTTGAATATATGAATAATGAAAGACATTATAGGATGGGAGAAACAGGGAGTAATCTGTATAGGTTTTTTTGCCACTAATGTAACCACATGAAACAAGGGGAAATGAAATAGAGGAAACAGACAATGCAGGTGGAAAGAAAAGAGAAATACACATTTTACAAGTGTTGAGGATGAACATTACAAAGTGTTAGGGATGGGTTACTGTTTTAACTTGTAAAAAAAAAACTGACGTCATGATATCAAGAGATACAGGGCTTCAACAAGAGTAAATTAGCTATAATTGAATAGGGTTGTAACTGCCCCACAAGTTAACCTTGATGACTAAACGAGTGAAATTAAATCCACATGTTCTTTATGCCTAGTAAGAAGTACATCATAACTAAGCCAGTTAAGCACAGTAAGAAATGTGGAGCTGACCGTGAAACCTGTAGTGGGACATTTATTAATATTAAACCATTTGCACAAATTGCTGTCATGTGGAATACAAAAGCCCGTAGGATTTGAAAATGTTTTCAGTCTGTACTATGAATAAACATGTGACTTTTTTCAAATGTAATTTATTTAAAATTGACCAGTTATGCTCAGGGATATTTTGTAGCATATTAATCTGAGGGATTTCATTCAGGTGGCTTGAACCTTGTTTTATTTTACTGCATTTTTATCCTCAATGGGTTATAGTAATTTTGTACAGTGCTGTAGTCCGTCTCTCTCTCAGTCCATGGACAATTTTTTGGTGATGAATATCAAGTGGGAGGCTCATATCTGCATTCTATGTGCTTTTAGTTTCCATTACCCTTTATCAGGGTTGATTTACTAAATTATTGAGCTTCCCCTCATTTACTAAACTACATCAAAATGTCCTTGCAAGATGATAATTCACTATACTGAGTAAACAACCTTAATTCCTTTTAGTAAATTAACACTGTTGTGAATTAACTCTCTTTGCTTCCAGCAACTAAACAAAGAGGTGATCGGAAAAAGGTCCTTATATGTTACCATCTGTTTACTTCAAACTACACTCATAGATCTGTTTTAGTTGTGTTGGCCATCATCAGGGCAATCTTCTCTTAAACAGGGCTTGGGCAGCAAAAAATATTATTTCCTATTCATGACCCATTTTTTGAGAACTTAGTAACTGTACGAATACGTAACAGTAATGTGAGCACTATCTAAAATAATTTTAGCACAAGCAGCAAGGCTTGAGCTTTCTCTCTTTACAGTTCCATGAAAAAAAACTATTTTAATGCAAACTATTTTAATGCAATGGAAGAACAATGTGTCTTTTATCTATAGAATACCTAAATAGCCATATGACCTTTTAGAAGAATATTTTATTTCATATATTATACTATGCTGTCATGTGTTTTATTTTTAATCAAGTGTCTTTGAATTCTTACTATTCATCAATGATGTGCCACTCCCAAATGTTAAGTATAGTCATTGCAACAGGATACACCTAATTATTTTTATCCCATTGTATTGTAAAAATAACAAATAAGAATACATCATGATACTAGTATCCAACAGAACTCCAGATACTGTAAATCTATGGTCTAGCATTGCCCAAATATTGATCCCTAAAGGTCGTCTAACATTAAAAAAAACGAGAGCTCTATTCAGACAGTTAACACATATATTTGTACTGTAGACCTAGTAGGTCCTAAGCGCAGGAACTTGAAAATGTCAGCAGAAATGCTGCATAGTCTGAGCAGACTGCATTTGTGGAGCTAAGGAAAGAGCCATTTTTGTTAATGACTTTTATGGGTACATGGGGAAAATACCTAAAATTTCCCCCAGGTTCACAAAGCTGGGAGCTGCCAGTCTTCTCGGGCCTGGGCAGTCTCATATAGTTATTGAACAAACAAAGCAAGAATCAAAACTCTTGCAATGAATACTTTTGCAGGCATGATCATTTACCTTCATTCTATGTCTCCTTGTTTTACAATATCTTATCCACAGCGATTCACTTTGTCTTTTTCATAACTGCCTCTTATCCAACCACCTCTCAAGTGTAAATAACATTACTGGGATACTGGTGGCATTTATCTCCTCCAGAGTATGAAAAAACAGTGGCAAAGGTGAAATGACAACTCTAAAACAAAATAAAAGCAATAAAAAAAATATTTAAATGTCCGAAATAACAAAGCAGTTTTTTTTTAACCTAGAGACGTGTTCACTTCCAATGTGGGTCACATAGCAAGAAGGTTTTCCTGTAAGAAGGAACACTCAACTACTGATACTTACCTTCCTTGAACTCTCCTGCTGCTCCTTGCTCCATCCTAACCCTAGGTAAGCTTCATGTTGGATAGTGTTACTCCCTCCTCCTTCTCATGGGACAGTGGTGATTGGCTGTTCAGGCCTGAGCATTGCATCTTGGGAAGAGGTCACACGCTTCTTCATGAAGATTAAAGGTTCCCTTTAAAGTGTTCTTATTGTACAGTTTTGCAAACAAAGCACACGGGACCTTACCCAAAAGCTTCAATTCAGCATCTACTGTTTGCTAGGAAAGGTACTTGGGTAAAATTTTCATTGTACATTCATAACTTGTTAAAACAAATCAATTTAAATCTGACCCAAAGTCTGTGAATATTGTTTTTATGTCATCCCTGTCAACTTGACATCTGAGAAGAAAGCTACTAATTTGTAAGAATGTTGCTAGCAATAAACTCTACAAGTATAATAAATGCAATGTAAATTAAAACACTACTATCAAATTAAGCTAGTCTGGCCTATAGAAATAATAATAAAAAACTGTTTTTTTATTTTTTAGATTTTTTTACAAGTTCTATTTCTTGAATAATCAGTTTTTACATCTGCTTTACAAAGAATGTGGGAAGCATTAACTAGCATCAGGGTTCTGAAATAAAATACATGGTTAGGAAAAGCTATTTATTGTAACAACAAAAGATAAGCAAAGCATACATAATTAGTTTTTTAATGGATCTGACAATGGCAAACTAACAGAATTAGCAGAGTTCCCCTATTCTGTAAGATGTTCAGCTGATTTGAGGGTATGCATAAATGGACTTTTTCTGATTTGTGGTCAAAGCCACATGATTAGCTGCTCCTAGGGATATAGATCATTTGCACGCATTACCCTTGCATTTACAGTTGTAGTGTGGTCCTACCTCCAGAGTAGGAAGAGTGATGACAGAGCCAGAAGCAACATGCCGCTTCCTAGAATTGTGCTTCCTAGAACCCTACAACAACCGAAATTCAAAACACACTGTAAGACCCTGGTCAGCACCTGTCCTCACCAGACACCAGTCTCCCAATCTAACACAGCACTCTTCACCTTTAGTCAGCCCCCACTCAGCCTCGGGAGACTGGTTATGTCTCCCAGCACTGGGTTGCCCCCAGGACGCAAGGGATGGTGTCTGGGAATGGGCTGGTAGCAAGCCAGGAGCCCACAGATAAAGCAGTACCAAGATTCCAACAAGGCCAAGTCCAGAATACAGAGCAGAAGTCATAGACAGAATATCCGTCCACCAAACCAAGTACACAAGGGCAAAACACAACCAGAGTCGGGATCACAGGCAAAGGTGGGTCCAGGCAGCATAAACTTGCAAAGTCGGAAACAGGCAAAATCAGCAACAGTAAATCGGGTGATAAGTCTCCAGCACTGATTAGTCCAGCTATACGCTACAACAGGAACTGGTGACTCGGAGCAGAGAGGCTTTAAAGTCCCTGCAGCCAATAGCAGTGCAGGACTGAGTCAGGAACTGATCAGCCTTTAGAATCCCCTTCAGCTGTGCACAGCCTACCATTGGATGCTGGGGATGCCATTAAGTACATCAGGCTGCAAAACTAAAGGGAAGCAGGGGCTGCTGCTATCTTAGGTCTCCTGGCTGCTGCAAATACCAGCATGGACAGAATAAACAGTGTTTTACACTGCAATGGCACACAGCACGGAGTCGCTGGATAGATGAGCATCTCCTAAGACACACAGTTGTTCATACAGTTGACTGGGAGCAATTGAGAGTGTAGTTGAGTTTGAGGAGCAACTCTGCAGTTTACCGCAAGCCTTATTCCTTTTATATCATAATCCATGACATCCAGTATGTATATATAAATATATGTACTGTATATAAATCAAGAAGAAAACTAGACAAATTGTTTTTCCTAGGCTTAGATAGAAAGGGAAATAATTAAAACCCCTAACAAATTTTAATTAGTGTTGAGTTCCCCAGGGGTATTTCCCATTACTTTCTGTTCTATAGATAATACAAACAGAAATCCAATTTTTACTAGTTTTTATTGGAACAGGTATCCCCCCCCCCCCCATTTCCATTTCCTGTAAAAAAAATTAGACTGCACAAATCTAAAAAACGTCTAAAAATCTAAAAATGTATATGTATATATATATATATATATACACATTATATATATACATATATATATATATATATATATTTATATGTATTTCCAGTACATTGAAGATAAATGCCTAGAAATGAGTGGCTTGCTATGGTGGTTACAAAAACAAAGTCACAACTGCCATAACTGTATTGATTGATTCTTGCATTTAAGTCTTTCATAAACCAGGTGTGAGATAACTCATCAGTATAAATCAGCTATAGAAAAAAACTGTAAAGGAACTTTATTATGTGGGAACTTGTGTGTGAGCTTTGCTTGTCACTGTACTTTGTAATACAACATGCTCTTCCACTTTTCAACTGACAATCTGACCTAATCTGCATTATCATGGTCGACCATGAATTCACCTCTCATTTCACTTAAGGAGTGTTAGATTATGAAAGATTAGAAAAAAATGTCAGCTGTTTATTTTTTAATTTAAAACTGTATTCAAGTTTTAGAAGAATCAAACAAAATATTGCTAATAAAATGAGAACCTGGGTAATCAAAGCAAACAAAAAAAAAATTGAGAATAAAATATCAGGTATTTATGTGCTTGCATTGTACATATATATATAAATCTGATCCTAACATTTGAAAATTTTTGAATGTAGAGCCACTTTCAAAAAGTAAAAATTGATACTTATACAATTGGTATCTACCTCTAACCAGTTAGCTAAGATGCAGCAAAAATCAATTAATTATTAGGTATTTTGGCCTTGCTACCTTGGAAAACAGCAAATAGCTTAGTAGTTTAATTATGTCTACTTTTTTAAACAAGGCTGAGTCTTGAGTCATTTTTGTAAATTGCATGTTTACTGTATCTTAGGAAAGGATCACCACAAAGTTACAATACAGATTCTTCAGACAAACTGGCACTGGCTGTGAGATCTTTGCAATTGGCTTGTGTTATATCTCTTAACATTTGACTGACATGCAGCTTTTGGCTTCCAATTCGGAGCCAAGAATGGCTGTAGGTTGCATTCCTTAGAAGGCAGACAGCTATTTCAAGTGAGTACACGCCAATGAGCGGCCAAAATCCTAAAGAATTTCTTGCTGTCACTCTCCAGAGAGTGCAGCACTGGATGCAGGAGAATGACATCCATGCGCCCTTTGAAAAAAAAACATCTAGGTAATTTATGAAATGTCTTCACTTGTCAGATTCTGTAATGCATCTCACACTTACAAGAAATAAATTCCTAGACTGCAGAAAGCCAAGTCTGACACTCTGAATGCATTTCATGGCACCTGCAGGCATACCACTTAGTAACTTCAATGACACATCATTAATTATATTCATAACTCTACAGTACAGGAAATACATGATTACCTTTTATCAGTTAAGGGTGAAGCTCTTTTGGACATTTGCTATATCAGTGTTATCAGTTTTGTAATGTTAGGAATGTATTCTGCAAACAAGTTAATTTTTATTGGGGAATTAAAGGAGAACAGTTGGTATTTTACGTACTTTTGGCAATTATGTATAAATGTTACCTCTCCTTGTATAACAATTTGCCTTCTTTGGAAATGTAATTACAGCTGCCACTCTTGCTCTCTCACTCAGCATGGTGTTGTTTGCACAACCTCCTACTCTCTCCTGAGCCATTCAGAGCTTGCCTTGCATTATGTGAACTCAAAACACAATGTATTGTTCTCTAAAAGACGTTCTGTCATTGGCCAATGTATGATCCATGCAGCATTCAGCAGAGCGTAATAAACTTATGTGTGTACTTATCAAGCACATTTGATAAATAATAACAATAGCATGTACATAGTATAGTAGCTTACAAACTGTTTAGAGGCTGACAAAAGTTAGAAGTAAATGCATTACTTTATATGCATATATATAATAAAACACTCAGCAATTCCTTCAAGGAGGGAACAGTGACAATATGGTCTCACTGTTGGGTAGTGTGAGATCCTTCTCACCTTGTTTCCTGTCCCCCGGGATTCTCCCTTACAAATACTTCGGCACTACATCTGTATACCTGTTTCCTAATCTCTATGGGACAGCTTATCTTTACTGGGCCTTATTTCTAGGGTGAAGGCTTGACATTTAAGGTCAGCGTCTGGCAACACCAAGGGCCCATCAAGGCACTAAGTATGATTTTCTGATGTGTACAAAAGTGGCTCAGAGCTCCTATGGGGTTGCCTAATGGATCAAAATGGTTATTTCGGTAAAAAGAATGAGACTGTATTTTCATATTTCGTTGTATATCATGTTGTGGGGATCGAGGTTGTGCCTGATGCTGTGGTCCTATTCTTTTTCATTGCTCTTCCTGGAGCCTTACGAGGCAGAATGTAGCCCACAACAACACAGATGTTGGGATAGATTTCCATTTAGCTGGCCCTCTCCTATGGCTGGACTCACACTAGCAGCATGGTGGCTCAGGGGTTAGCACTTTGGTTTGATTCCCAGCCAGGACATTATCTACATGGAGTTTTCAGGTTCTCCCTGTGTCTGTGTGGGTTTCCTCCAACATGCAGTGAGGTTGATTGGCTTCCCCCTAAAAATTGACCTTAGGCTACTCTCATGACATATGCCTATGGTAGGGACATTAGATTGTGAGCTCCTTTGAGGGACAGTTAGTGACACAACTATGGACTTTGTAAAGCGCTGTGTAATATGATGGCGCTATATAAATCCTATGTAATAATAATATTAGCCTTTTCTATAGCCCTCAAAATCAAAAGCAACGTATGTTAACGCTGATGTCAGATGTAAAGTGTTGTTTGCATGTTCGCTTCTCCTGCATGTGAATTAACAGCAATTACCCGGTATATAAGATGTACTGCTAACATTTAGTAAAATCAAGCAAAGTATTTATCCACGGCATGTTACATAAGAAAGAAAATATGCACTACAGCTTTTGAATGTATTCATCAATGCGTTATATGTTTTCTTACACTTTCAATGCAATTCCTCTTGGTCCCAGTACAATATATGACAGATATTTGGCAACAGATTAAATATATTTCCTTAATGTTCATGGCCCTTCTCCATAGTTTTAATAGGGAAGCTATTCACTGAAGGATGGAATACACGCCAACAAATTATGTGAATTGTCTATGGACACAGAAATTTCATATTTTTCTCTTAATTCAACCAGTAAACATTTCTGTATGCAAAATAACAATTGAAATGCATGAAGGCTGACTCTCAATAGACATCTTCAACACAAGCACTCAGCTTAAGACCCTTACAAACATTTCCAACTAAATCTTTCATTACCTTTTTTTTAGTACACATGTTCCAAGTATCTGATGGTAGTGCTGGGAATATAGGATCTACTTGAACTCTGTCCTGTCTGTCTTGATTAAATTGCCAGTTAATTTAAAACACGTCTCCTGTGACAGCTGCAGAGCTACAATGTATGCATGCTATATATTGCTTTAGTAGGTCTTGTCATTCATACTTGCGAATGCTATATAAAAACACTGAATAAAATAATTTAAACAATACGTACCATTAACAATAAAATAATTTTGATACTGATAATAGATAAAAGAAGCTATATAGATTGATAAAAATGATGCATCTAAATAACAGATTCAAAGCGATAATCGTCTCAAGGAGAATTGGAGATCCCTAAAAATGCAAATCTTTCATGTAGAAACCACTCAGCAATAACATGCAAAATATTAGCTGGAACATTCAGGGCCGTTAATTGGAAAACCTTTGCTTTTCCACAAACCATCTTTACATAGCAAGTATATGACATTCTGTAATCTTTTGTTTGTCTACATTGTCTAGATTACAGATAATCTTAGACAAAATTCCCCAAGATTCTTTGTGAGAAACCTTCCTGTCCTCCCAAGGACAAAGCCATCAGGACCCACTGCAATCCTCCATAGCTAAACATTAGATTGTTAAATTGGCAAGAGTGATGGAATGTCACATCTAGTTAGTTTTGCCCGACCTTTGCATAGCCATTCAACACGCATGGTCAAATTTTACATGGTCAAATCTCTTACCAAGAGCATCAGATGATAAGAGATCTGCACATAATAAGAAAAAGGTCTTATCACCTGAAACCTAATGCTTTAGTACTCTGATAATTGCACTGTATTCATATGGGTCAAACAAATTACAAATAATGGGGCATATATGCCAAGCTAAATGAAATGGTGCTGAAAATAATGCCATTAAATCATGCCATTCAATCAATGTGTTTATAAACCAAATAAAAAAAACACTTTTAATATACTGAGGTCACAATATTAAGATTTTAATATGTAAGCATTGAAATGATGAAAAAATATATTTTAATATACCAAAACATTATCATGTATTTGGAATGTAATACAACCAAGAAAATCTTTTTAAAGCCATACTTATGCTCCAAAAGTCATCAACAATATAAAACTCTACATCATAAATACTGTACAATCCACCTAAAAAAAGTAGTAAATGGTAGACATACCCAAATGCTACATGATTTTCTGTAGCATTCCCAATGAAGAAATGTTTTTTAATCTATACTCAGTGTTTTCACTAATGGCTCTCATGTCAGCATAATGACCATCTATGGAATATAGATGAACCTTAAAGGGAATGGAAATATGTAACTCAGGAGAACATGAAGCCAGAAGCAGGTGCACTTTAAAAGGGCCTTGCCTTTTAAAGTATGTTATCTATCTGTTTATTAAACATACATGTGTATTGTATCACGACCATTTCCACAAAAATACCTATCCATGAAGTTACTGTTCTATGGATTTAATGATTCATGTTCTCAATTCCTTACCAGACATTTGTCCTCTGTGCCCACAAACATATCACTTGTTTGCTATCATTTTATTTTTTTCACTTTTCTATTTAAAGTGTAGAGAGCAGTCATAAAAGTCACCTGGGAAGGGAAACAGGACATTACACACCAAACTTTCAACGGACTGACAGCCAGGATATTTTGGAAACAAGTGATGAACATATTGGCCATTCAGAAGGAAAAGTCCATAAACAAGTAGAAATATAGGACCTAGCACACATGGCCTGATATTGACTTTGCACTGGATTCACAAATGTGTACTAGTCCTAACCATAACAACATCCTCAGTAGATTTAGACTCCTACATGTAGTAACAGGAAGATGTACTGCTTCATCATACTAATCATCGTAATACCAAAACACCATAGTCCTTCACTGCCCATAGTAACGCCTGCATCATCTGGGTTTGAAGTGGTCACTGTGAACCTGCATTTCAGAGGTTCCCTTTGAGATATATATATATATATATATATATATATACATAGGTTTATAACATAGTATATGTGTGTCTTACTTCAGAGCAAGACTGTAAAGTGGAATACAACACTAAAGTTATAGCACAACAGATACAACAATAGATAAAAACAGTTTACACATCATTTGTCATCAGTGTGGATAATATTCCCTGTCAGAATCAGTCACAAGTTAGGGCACAATCAGAAGCATGTGATTTCAACCCAGTTCTTTTGATGATAAATGCAACAACCCAAACTCTTATAATTTCCCTGGCAGGAATAATGTTGCAGTCTACAGCTAAGAGAGATGTATTATTACAACGTTCTCTGTGGCAGGGTTCTTTTACCATCCTATTGAGCTTTACTCAGCTTCCATTAGTTGCAAGACTCAAATTTAATTGATTGCTCTTCTGTTTGTTGATAACTTTAGTGCTGACCTACCATCCAAACTATCACAAGTACCTAGAGGCCAAGGAAACAGCCCATCTCTCTTCACTTTGTTCACTGCCATTTACAGGCCTGCAGCACAACCATTATAGAGTTAAAGAAAATGTGTACAGTCCTGGCTTTTCTGAGTATGTGTGGTGTGTGTAACCTGGTAAAAGGTTATTGAACCCATGCATCACATTGTTATAGAAAACTACTTAGGGTGCCTCTTTCTACTGCAAGTTGCAAACAATAATACAGCACTTTACCTCGGCAAGTATCTAAAAGCATTTAGCCGAATATCGGTTACTCTTTGGTAAACAAAAACACGATAGAACAGGATGAAGAAAAACATCACTTTAAACAGTAATGTAGCCCATAATTATACTTATAAAAAACAATCCTACCGGGTCTTCGGTCTTTTGAGTGTTCATTAGATCCGCCAAAAAATCATCCTGGTGGCTTTCTCTTCTTATAAGAGGAAATTCATGAAGGAACACTGCTCCTTGTGTCTGGTCACCAGATACCTAGGAATACATAAATAATATATTCATAAACATAAGTTAAAACATTAGTGCCTACTGTAAGCTTAATTGATTTTAAACATATGAAACTCTGATTCAATAAACTTTTTCCATTTATATTTTCTCAGGGGATGTTTACGCTTCATACTTCCTCAGTATCTTGCAAATGAAAAGTGATCTCAAACTTTACTTCAATTTGGACAACTTATTTTGAGTACTGTTTTGTATGCTGGGGCCAATTTTTTTATTGGGTGTGAAGATATTAGTGGGATAAATTGTTGATTGAATCATGGCCAGAGAAACATTACATGACAATTTTAAGAGAAAGAATAAAATAGGTAAAAAAAACCTGATACAGTTGCACCAAATCAGTCAAGTGAAAAACAAATTCAGAAAATGCATATTACTGAAATGAAAAAACTAAAAAGAACTGACCCTACATCATAAAGGTCAGAAACAAAAGCAAAGCAAAAACAAGATATAACAAAAATGCAACACAGCTCCGTCTAGCTGGTTGTGTAAAATGAGATTGTCTGAGCTTTTTACAAATTCTCTTGCTTGTTTAACTCAAAACACCTTTTATTCTCCCAAATAGCTCCTGATCCAACTTGAGAAGTACTAAACCCACAAAGAGAAAAACTATATCTTACATTGTCTTATATAACTGGTTCATTATTGAATAGTTGCCAAGACTGGCCCTGGTGCTAAGACAGCCTGCAGAGTTTCCTAGAATGGCTCAAATTAACAAATAGGACATTTCTATACCAAAAATTGACCACATTATGAAATTGAAGTACATTTTCACAGAAAAGAGTAATATTCTGTTAGCTACACAATACAGAGCCTAATCAAAAACAATTGCAAGATACAAAATGATGATATATTTATTGCATCTAGTTGGGAATATTCCCATGGGAACAATAATCACTTGCATCCAATAGGAATATCCCAATTGGATACAAGTTCAATCAATCAATGTTCAATGTTCCTGTCTTATTAAAGATCCCTGAAGAGTCAGATCTGCAAAACACGTCGGAACAGAAAAATGTGGAGGAACTATATCAAAAGTGGAACTAGATGCAATAAATATGTCATTATTTTTTATATTGAAACTTTTGTCATTAGGCTCTGTGTTAAGTATTTTTCTATCAAAATGTGACTTTGTGTCAGCACAACAATTTTAAATATAAAAAATAAAGTTAAGATTAGAAATGTTTTTAAATACTTGTTTTTTGGATTACATATACATTATTTATGCCAGTAGAGTCCCTTAATCTCAGTGGAGAGTTTGTTTGGTTTTAAATTTATTTTGGGATGTGGCACATGACATATTTGATTCAACCCCTTCTAAGTGTATAACAAAAAATGATTTTGCAGAATACAAAAGCGTAACCCTAACCCTGTATATTTTAAATAACATTATATAGAAAAAGAGAAAGGTATGAAAGAGACCATACCCAAATACAATTTTAGAAGCCAATAAGTATGGGTGATAACAATCTGCCAGTGCAAAGATAACAGAATAAAGAAACCTGATGAATGAAAATGTGGACATTGTTTCCTATACCGACTGCAGTCCTTCAAGCCCTCCAAATATACAACTAAAATTACTAATTTCTCAATCTACAAACCTGTAAGCACTGCAGTCAGATTGACACTTCAATTCTGTAAAAGAAGGTATAGAGGAGCTTGAGGTAAAATGGGGGAATAAAGGGCAGCTATGAATGGGGTGGGGTATAAAGGAGAAGAAAGAAACAGGAGGGAAAAAATAAAAGACAAGGGAAGGTAAGGGACGAGAGAAGAGTGGCCAAGAACCTAGAAAGTAATAGTATAAAAGGAAGTAGTACAAAGGAAAGGGGTAGGAAGGACTGACTGTGTTGGTATAGCCAGTTTTAAAGAAAGATCCCATTTATAACTCTTCATGCCCCATGGAGACACAGGTGATGATGTGGAAGAAGTACTGGACACCACCCATGATAGTTCTGCCTCTCACCCTTGTTAGAAAACCATAAAATAATAATAATATTATAATAATAAAACATAATTTATAATACCAGGCAAGCCCCCCACAGAGTGAAAAGAGCTACAAACTGTTCCTCATACTGTTTTATAAAGAAAATTTAGGGCTTACACATAGAGGGTCAGAGTAAGAGAAGAGGGTTAATGGGCAGTGGGTGGGGGTGTGTCAGTATTGAGTAGACTGTATGCTTGCTAGAATCAATTAGATCATAAAAATATGGGACATATACCTTAAATGGTAAATACTGGTGTATTAGGCAAAGCAGAACAATAGTTCTAGAAAATTCAAACAAAAGTTTTGAAAAGTAATTGTTTTTTACAAACAATTATGCAAGGTAGTGATAAGTCCCTGAGGTTGTGTTAGGAACATTAGAAGTGGAGTGTACCGTATGGTAAAGCTTAGATCTAAGTACGGACGCATTTCGCCTCATTTGGACATCTTCAGAGGATGCTCTAGACGTATGGATGTTCCAATGGATTTCAGCAAAATGAAGATATGTGGTTGTTTGGCAGGTGTGGGGGAAGGCCTAGGCAGTGTGATTAGGGGGCAACCTTTCTGAGAAAAGATATATAATTATGCAAGGGCTGGAGCAATTCCCAGAAACGTAGTTTAAGAAAGATTCCCCTGAATCAGTGGGACTGCACATTAGCAAAAAAACAAACAAACTCTGACCTCTCCCTTAATCGGGGAGGGCCTATGGGGGCAGCTTGTATGTGCACACTGCTCCTCCCTAGCAGAGCTTTGGCAAGTGTTCTGCACCCACCTGAAATCAATGGAGGTGTTTTTTTGCCTTTATGGGCATTTTCAAATGTTTTTAATTAGTAAAACTCTGCAACAATAATTATAATAAACACTCAAAATTGTGCTGCAAGGAAATGCCCTGGTGTAGACTAGCCCATTGAAATGCATGGGAATTTTAAACATGAACTTTTAAATGCTCAGGTTAAACACTGGGGAAACAGTTTATTTAGACTAAGCCTTAAAGGGTTATTTACCTTTTTATGTAATGTAAAACTTTTGGTGATAGGTCTGTTTTAAGCAAACCTAAATATCAATTGGCATTGGTATTTGGGTTTGGTGTTTTTTGGTGTGCGCATGCAAGTGACAGATGGGCAAGGACAGTTTGCAGGGGTGGCTCTCCATGGCTTGCAAAAAGTGCATCTGGCAGAAGAATGGACAGGTGGGTATAAGGCTTTGGGGAGGTGATAGTGTATAAGGGAACAAATAAGTTTAAAAATTTAAAGCTCAACCACAGCCCAACTTTTTATTCCACACCTTCAGGAAGATTTTTTTAAGGAAGGCTCCAGTTTTACAAACAACAAAATATTGAACTCCTAAGCTTGTATGCAGTGGACAGGACCACTAAACATTATGCAATAATTATATAAACATAGAGATAGTAGAAAAAAACTCTTCTGTCACAGTCTTCAGATTTGCCTTTCCAAAGAAATCAGTTAGTATTTTAATGTCACAGGTCATACATAATTAGATTTATGCAGATTGCATTTTTAATTAACTAAAATATAATGATTTATCTACTGTATGGACCGTAAGTACAGATTCCCCCTGTCACTTACTTACCAACTCAATTATATGAAGAAGGACTTAAAATTGTAGCAAAAACTGAAAGTTATGTCAGCTGTTATTTGTTTTAAAACTTTTTCCCACCAATGACAACTATATTCTAAAGCATATGCTGTGAACCTAACTCCTGAGAACAATCAGTGTGCGGAGGGTTAACTTTGAAAAAAAAGTTACAGCTGGCATTGGACTAAAGGGTTAGATTTACACTGATTACACCAATTTATTTTTGTAATACAACATACTTCTCAGTGATCTGTATTAATCATTGTACTTGATGTTGCATAAGTAAATTAACTGTCTTATAAGTAAATCATATATTTTGACACTTTTTTTATAGATAAGGTAAAACTTTTTTTTCTCTCCATAATTAATATTGTCCAAATATTTCCAAGAAAATCTAAATGATATAATTCTGCCTAATGGTTGGCATTACTGTCCTGGCTTATAATATTCCATGCCAGTTATGTGAAGTCTAATTTAATATAGTATTCCAGTGTGTGCCTGTGTATTTCATTTTATCCACTGGTAGTTCAAAGTTATCGGATCTGTGTGGTCTTTGGAAAAATTTCAAAGCACCCAGTTGGCAAGGAAACCCTGGCCAACTATTAATTTGCTGTGCTTGATGAAGCCTTTTAGAAGACCAATGGAATAATTTATGATGCAGCTCTCCAAATCTCATAAATTACAGGAGGGTCAGTGAGGTATGGAAATCATTATGCTCCATACAGGTAAACCTATGTAATTTATCTCTTTTGCTGATCCACTGAACAGTATTGTCAGCTTGAACTATCACGCTATCGCCCAAGGACAAATAGTTGACTGAGGTCTTTGACACCTATAAAAAGATTGACATGAAATAAGATTATAGTAGAGTAAGCCTTCAAAAGCTTGCTGCTCTTGTTCCCTTCAAATCTTTTCTCAACAGCATTTGTATCAAAGCCCGAAAGGCAGAAATGCACTGCAGCCAAAACCTTGGAGTGCATGATTAGATACGTTTCCTTTGAACAGCTTATTTATGAGTACATGTTCGTTCTGAATTTCTTTGGTGGACTTGTTAAAGCCATCTTTGTTTCTCCTTTATGATTAAAAGAAAGCTGAGCTGTATATCAAAGCATGTGCATGCTGCCAGCGTACATAGCAAACCAGGGCAACATGCCATCATTTTATTATCCTTTCTTGCGTTACCATAAAAGTTATTTACTAATAAAGTATAAATGGAAATTAAAGGATTTAAAGTCATTAGCAATTTGCTTTGATTAACCAAGTGGAAGGTAGAAGAAACTTGTCCTGGAAGAAACACCAAGGCTGTTATTGCTGACCTCCGCATGTGAATGTGCAAAATGCCATGAAGATACAATGGTTATAGTACTGTGCTCTAGTAATTAGTAAGGAATTATTTTTCCATTCACTTTCCTGACATGGTTGGGTAAAAGAAAGAAAGTAGGAGAAGATGTAAAAGTTAACAACTAGAATATTTAGATGATCAGAAGTGAAAGCTCCCATATTTCACTTATGATAAAAAAAAGTTTTTGTTTTTAGTTTTAACGTTAGTTTTCTCGTTTTTTAGTTTTTACTCTATTTTTATCTGGTGTCCCTGACAGTTGTACATTTCCTTTAACAGGGTGACAATCCTTACTGTACTATATCTTTGCAGTAACAGCATTGCAAGACTACACCTTCCCCTCTCATCTTAACAATATCATAGTTAGGTGGTGTTCTGTAGCCCACAGAGATAAAGGAGAATATGGGTACAGTAGAGGCAGAAAGCACAAAAAGATTTGGGCTCACTGGATTTTAAAAGGTTTAATAGGATTTCCTTAGAATGTCTTATATTGATTATATCATATTATTATAGTAATCATGAGAATGATAATGTCTCTTGTGGTGCTGTACTAATTACTTTAGGAAAGGCATAATTAACACAGTATTTCTCTGAGAAAATTGAAAATGAGATGCTTGTTTAAGCTACTGGACTACTAACATGCAATAAGCACAACATGACAATAATTGGCCCTAAATAATCAAGCTGCTAAAACTACATACAATAACATCCAATAATACTGACTGAGAAACCACTTACTCATGTCTCAAAAGCTTCTGTAGTTTGGTTAATCACGGCTTATGTCTTTTCTTTATTTGGCTAAATGCAGATGTTTGTCACTATCGTCCCTGATTGCATAACAACTGTATTATTCGGGGGGGGGAACTATTATTCGGGGGGGGGGGGGGTCACACCACAATGCAGTTAGAAGTTGTGTCACTAGTCGCTTACAGGTTTGCATCAACCTATCCAGAGTTGTGAAAGAAGGGAATCTAACTCGACTTGAGACAAGTTTTATTTATTAAAACTGAATAATATTGTGTAAATACCATACAGGACTGTATGGTTGAGAATCTTTTGTTTTCAATAGTTTCAGTCACACACAGGAAACAATAGCAGCCAGATTTAATGCCGTGAGAGAGGCATTAGGAATTTCATTAATAATGGGGACGCCATATTTTTTTTATTTTATTTATATATTATTTATATATTTACACATAACATATGACATTATATAGGTACACATAACAATATGAACAGCTTTAAGGCAACACAGTTATGTTATTGTTACAGTGTAGGCAGATCTTAACGTTGACAGAAATATAGTGATGGTAATAAGAAAAATTCCAACGTAAAGTATCCAACTGGTCTTTGAAGTGTGCTTTCCTGGGTATACATTAAAATAGACATCACTTTTACCTTTATGTCTGGAAAGCCTCAACGGCTTATGTTCTCCACCGATCAGATGTTCCAGACCTCTGCTTGGTCTAGGCCAAACTGGGCCTGCTCACATACAGAGGACAAACTGCCAGTGCAATGAACCACCAAGATGACAAATGAATGTTTTTTTGCAAAACAATGCTTGCTGATATTCACATCTTTGAACTTTCAGCAGTCCATACATGGGTAATCATTTTTGGGACAAATTAAACTAAAAGCATTGGGGCTGGATACATTGTTGACTTTGTAATATTATATTTTTCTGCATTTGGTGAAGTGGCTGCCATTGTTCTCTTTTATCATTTGCCTGGAGTACCCTGAATAAAGGGCTACACAGGATTGAATTTAAAATTACCCCTTTGGCTTCTCACCTAAATCAGTTATTGCTCCTTTCTCTCCCCAGGGCTTTAGCTTTGGTGAGAATGTTTTCCCTGTGGTCATTATTTATTACTTGGTTATGGTATAAAAATGCAATAGACAAATGTTTCCTCTCCACGCATTTTCAACACATATAATGTTTTTTTGTTTGCTAATTGTTTTTTATCAGTGTTATATTTTATATATATCATATATATGTATATTTTATGTTGTAAATACATATTTTATCTTTTGACAGAGATGTGATTATCAGTTTGTGGCTTCTCCTCTGATCACTGTCCTTCTCTCTCTCTAGTCCCCTTCCCCCTTCCATTAATCCTTTGTTGGGTATGTTTTTAATGTATGTTTTTCTCTCTGTTGCCACTTGCACATAAGAAACTGGGAGGCTTCCTGTGTGATTGATTTGACACAGTAGTGGCACCCTCTGTATGTGGTGTTTTTGCTTTACATAAACTCAAGCTGTTTCCGTAGTTTTGCCATAACCTAATCGTCCTTGTCTCTTTTTTTTTTTCATTCAGGGGCCCCGGGAGTCTGGTCTTCTTCCACCTTCTCATACCCCTTTAATTTCCCTCCTTCATAAGCCTTTACACCAGATTTGCAGATGGTCTGCATGCTTTTTAGACAGTTTAGAAATGTTTAATGGACCTTATATTCCTCCTTTGTGTTTGCAAGATTAAAAATGAAAAAACATAAAAGGGCCTGTGTGTATTTGTGTGTACTAATATGAACTATCATCAGATGCAGCTTCATTTCTTTAAGGATATGTTTGAATCATGCAAATGGAATACCCAGTCATAACATTTCATCTTTTTTTTTTAATTTTCTGGTAAAGACATCTCAGTCAGTCTGTTCCATTACTATATCTGAGCCAAGAATAATGGTTTTCATTAGTAGTATATGGGCCAAATTAGGATCCTCATAAAGGACATTTTTTAGATATTAACTTGTTGATCTTTAAAACCCCTCGCTCATGGGTATCAATGAGTCTACCAACCATACCACACAGCTGTAAGTGGTATTTGGCACTGTAGCTTTAAACACCAAGTGTGTCCAACAAAACTAAATCCATTTTTTACTGATTATTAAAGCTTTATGGGTAGCCAAAGTCAACACATTACCCGTACTGTTCCAGTGTTCCACCTATTTAGAGCCATTAGCTGCATATTTTGTGGGCCTTTAAAGCTGTGGGGGCTTTAGCTTACTCTGAGTAGCTCCACATTCTAGAGCGTTAGTGCCACACAGCATGCTTTATTAAACGTATAATAAAGTTAATGTGCTCATGCATAGACTACTCAAGCTGTCATCTGGATCATAAGTCACAATGTGCAATTGACTTTAGGTTTATTTTGGCCCTAATATGTATTCTCCAACTGGCACATGGGCAAACATTTGCTGCTTTACCGTGTTCTACAGTAAACAAAGGTTCTAAGTGTTGGTTAAACATTCACATGTTCTACAAACCTAATACTGTTTTTTTTTCCCTAACATACTTTAACTGTCTGTCATTATGATTTTGAGCTGAGCAATTTCCACAATGGAATTGGGATAATCTGCAAGCATTTTGTTAGAAGCTAGGGATTAATGTCAAATTTCTACATGAATTTGGACAATTCAATACTAGCACATTTTTTAGTTTTCATAATTGCAGAGATTCAAATGTAATATTGCAAATTATATTCATAGCTCAGGCGGCCAGGAAAAGGGAGTGGCGTGAGATGTGGTTCGATTATTGGGAAAGGACCACTTTTCCACCACCTACCCTGAAAATTTGTTGTGTGGGTTTATAGTGGTGGATTGTGGTGAAATCTGGAAGCTCCTTGATATCCACTTTTGATATTAGGAAATAAATACCAATTACTTGTTTCCAGAAATGGTTACCAAAAATGTACTGACACTGTACAAAGTAAGCTATGTAAATCCACTTCAATCATAATGAATGATAATCTGCCATTGTTTACTATTGAATCTTGGCTGCTAAATGACAGATCCTCTGTGCTGCAGCGACAGAACAGGGGATCCTGCGTGTTGTGAAAAACTTTATTTGGTCAGTCACCCGGGATACACGGACTATTTTTCCATTGCAGAGAATGTAGTCTTTTCCTGGCTATACAGGCACCGTGCTTGGGTAAGGGTCTGGTATGAATATTTTAAATATGGTGTGGACCCCAATTTTTAATAAATTATTACACTCCATGTGTAACCATAAGTCAGCCGCCAAACATGCTATTAGCAAAATGTTTGCATTTATCACATGTGTTTGCCACAAGTGTCTATATACTGTAAACATTTTATTAGTGCCATTTTTTAGCATTTAAACAAACTGACCCTGAAATACCCATTTTTGAATCAAATAATTGGATGCTAATTCCAATACTTATTGAACATCCCCAATCCTGTTTTAAAACATATTTTCCCATCTATACTTTAATTCTTTTTGCACTTGGGACATACTACCACAGATGGTGTTAAATTGAGGCCCAGTAAATTTGGTGACAATACCATGGCCAGGGGCTTAGCAATTAACTCAAAATTAGCAGCCATAGACTTCAATGTTTTTTTAATCTGACACAAATCTTTGTTAGATTTTGGTAATTTCAAAAATTTGGATCAGTTCAGGCAACATTTGCCTATTCCTACCAGTAATCCCTCCTGGCTCTTTTCACACAACACACCAAAAACGCAATGATTTAAACATATTTGTCTGAACATACTGGACATAAATGTTGTTCCAAGTATTCACCCTGTGCTCTAAATTCTATTTATACAGCTGCTTTACAGAACAACTCAAGCATAGACATAAATAAAAATCAGCACTCTGCTTCTAAAATTCCACAACTGAATTTGTGTCCATTAAAAACACAGGGGATAGAATTCTTCCTTGTGTTATCTAAGAATAGTCATGGTTTACATCTACTTTGCCTATTCTGTAGTGCTTTTCTCCCCACTATGCATCTTACCAATATAACTTCCTTTCATACCCCTACCACCTTGCTCACCCGCCAGAGCAAAATATCAGTTACTTATAACTGCATCAACAAATGAAAATCAAGGACTCTAAAATTCAATATGATCAACACGAATGTATAAATGGATTGTATATTACAATAATGGTATATGTACTAATGCAAGTTTTTGTGATATGTTTTTAAGAAAGACAGAATAAATTTTAGATTCCTTTAATTTTTATGTTGATTATCTCTTTTAAGCACCTGAAAAATCCTCATTACATACAGGAATTACAAAAACAAAAGAATATATTATATAAACTGTATATTGAAGGTTTTGTCATTTGTTTCACATGCGTACTTTACAGTGCAAAGGTCAGAGCCCAAATCTCATGCCATTGAGCTGCTAGATGATTGTCAGCCCTGTGTAAGTCCCTACAGAATAGGTAAGTTTTAGTCACTCTTCATGTGCCTGATGCAGGACTTTGCCACTAGTGATAAAGAAGGTACCCAGGTAGGTTCCTCTTTTTTTCCTCCCATCTAAAATCATTTTCTTTCTTTCTCTCTCATGCTGCCTGTTCTCACCATAATCTATATTGTCTCACTTGTCCTTGCACCTGCCATTAACTATGCGTTCTTTGCTCAGAGTTCATAACGAGCACCTGACTTGTCCTATACATCCCCCATACTCATTTTTCAATATGCAACAAGCCTTAACTCGCTTTTCCATGATCATTTTATTAAGCAAATAAGTATACCAAATAATTCAAGTCCAGATAAAATATGGTCTGATTGGGCATTATTGCATAGCACTTAAATAGGTTGTAGAGCATTCATATGATACTGATTTTTTATCATTAGACTTCACAGTGTTGCTTTAAGACAAAGTAAACATATGGAGTATTCCACTGCAGAAAGAAATATTATTTCAGCATCCATAATAATTTGAGATATTTCTTACTATACGGGCGATACGCTTAATCTCCCTAAAGTTTGCTTTCAAGAGAAATATGCTGAAAATGTGGCCGCAGGGTGCACTATTGAAGGTGGCAAAACAATATAAGAGATATTTTCCAGCAAGAAATAGCATGCTTGTCTTTGTTGTGACTGAACTGCTTGGGATTAGCACATTAAAATTCTATTGAGTCAAGGATTCCTCTTATTCTGCATCTACAGGGGGAAAGAAATCTTGGCTGACTCAGTGAAAAGATGAAGCTGTTATCCTGTTCATCTGTATCCACTAAACCATTACCTCTAAATGCCAACATGTTTCTCAAGCAAAGCCCTTTCAGCAGTAAAATGTTCCCACCAGACATTGTTCAAGCCCTTGTGAAATATATTTATTTTTATTTCACTCCACAGAGTCTGGATTCTGCATTTCCTTAGTAGCAGCAGTGTGATTTCTTTTAAACTTTATTGAGAGACAGGTGTCTTTGTGCTAATTAGTTGCAGTTGCTAAACAGCTACAAAAGATCAGCCTGTTTAATCCATTCAGTCAAGGAATTATTGAGGTTCCATTTCAGCCCTCATCATATGCGTACAAAAACACATGGAGTCTCCTATAAAACAACACTAACAGCTTTGCTTCCAGCAACTTATCTAGATGCTGACATTGATTGTGATGGGTTTGTAAGAAGTAACACACGCCTACACTTGACCTGAAGTGGTCTAGCAAGGAGCTAATAACGGCCCATTGAGAAATATGACAAAACAACAAATGCAGATAGAAAAAACCCCACATGGGCCATTCTGCTGCTAAGTAACACTTGCTAACGATCTGCAATGTTGACTGTGAGAAAGAAAGATGAGCATGCCTTGTCAACTGCTAATCCTTGCTCCACAACCAGTGACAAAGCCCCTCAATATGATTTGTTTAATGTTGTTGGCCTTTCAAATGATTCCAAAGACTTTACAGGCAAGTAACTGCCTTCTTCAGTGCTTATGTGACTTATGATTTGTTTCATGGTAGCCTATAGATAATTATCGAGGAAGTTGCTTAAAAAAATAAACCTTTACCTGGTAGACTGTGGTCCACCTCTAAAAAGTTAGAATGTGAAGGTATTTGGTAGAAGATACTTTGTGCATGACTAATAAAGCTCTCCAAGACTGGAGAAGATAGACAATTGTGGAGGAACCTGGGTGATCCAGCAAACCTGGAATAGATTTCCTAAATGTTTTCCTTATTATTTGTTAAATGTTTTCAGTCCTTGACCAAATCCATTGCAGGTTTGCTTGATCACCCAGGTTCACCCATAATAGTCTATAGCAAGGGTGGCCCATTAGGTGGATCGCAATCTACGAGTAGATTGCGGAGCCCTGCCTTTCAAAATAAACTACTGCACACAGTAGTTAATAAGTCCAAGTTTTAACTGTTGGTAGATCCTTTTGACTTGGTAATTTAAAAGTAGCTTGCAAGCCAAAAAAGTGTGGGCACCCCTGGTCTATAGCCTCCATTCTTGGAGAGCTTTACTAAATCAGCTGAGCTCTCTGAGCTCAGCCACTTTAGGATAACATCTCTTTCCTTTTCCCAGCACATGTTAAGGTTGATTTCATTCCCCTGTGAACCTGTGAAACCTCTTTATTATTATTTTGTCTCAAGATCCCCTGAGGAAGCAAGTTAGGCAAAACGCGTCAGGATTAAGAGAGTTACAGAAATTATCTAAACTGCATCATGCAAATACAGGACGACTTTTTTCACAGAACTTTGTATGTCTAGCATGTTGAAATATATGTTGAGTTGAATGTTCAATATATAAGAGTAGTTGTTTAGTCTTATATCCTATACATGCCTACTTTGTAACAGTGGGGCAAGGGATATCCTTAAATTGCTTTGTAACACTTGGTGAAATAAACCTTTGTTTAAGAACATACAAATAATAATCTTTCTTTAAGATATATTTTGCAAAAAAAAAAAAAAGAACATCTGCCTGCAGTTTAACTTTATGATATAATATAGGAATTTATAGGGGTTGGCATAACTATTTTTGATGGCACAAACAATTAACTTGCAACCCTCTCTCTTTTTCCCCTAAACTAGATGCACATGCACAGTGTGGGGAATACTCCCATGATCGGTGAGATGCCAAAAGTAGGTTCTTGGTACCAGGATGGTGTATATTTTTTCCTGAATCTTGGTGTGCTTTGTTTACTTTTTTTAGATTTGTGCAGTAAGCTGGTCACCGCTGCTCACTCTGTGTCTGTGCAGGATGACCGGTCTAGTATCCATCCCCCACCCTGTACTTTTCTGTAGGCAGCATGTTATGGGTGGGCCTGCTGTGCTCCACGGTGATGATTACACCACAACTTTACATGGTAAAACTATGGATTCAAAAGACATTTGGTGCACATGAAGTGTATTTATTTCCTTTGTGGCTACTGGGAAATATATTTAGGTGACAGTTTTTGTGCCTGGGGTTCACCTTTAGACATGGTATAATAAAACAAATCTATAATATATATGTACCATCTAACCAGTGGCGATCAAATGGTTTCTACACCATGAGTTTTACACTATTTTAATGAATTTATTTGCTGTATTATTACTATATTATTTTTTTATTATATATTTACTGTTTATTATTAAAAAAAAATCTCTTTTCTAAAATCCAACTCAAAAATCTTGGCTTTTGCTTCACTTTCTGTCATATTTGAAAACAAATCAAATACTTTCCTCTTATCTGTAATCCAAAACACTACTATTACTAATACTAATATTCTTTACTGTAAAACAAGTCAGGTATTGTGCTAAAAAGCTACAGATAGTAAAACAATTAAGAAAAACAATTACAGATGGCATGCAAAAAACAAAACAAAAAACAAAACACTAAATATAAATGCTAACATCATAAATGCTTATTGCAAAAGCCAGGGTTAAATGTGTTTGTGTCTGTCTACAAATGTAAGTGTGCTTTTAAAGCCAACTCAAATATATGTTCTTTACTTTGCCTTTTAAATTTAGTGTAGAAATGCCACATGTAAGACATTTATTACAATAATATATTTTTATAACTTAATTTCTAGCATAGTATAATTAACAGTACATGCAAACTAAATCCACACAATATGTTACCAGATCATTTTGATTCACTTTGAAAATAGAACACAGTAATGTATTGCCTGAACTTAGCCTGTGAGAATGAGGAGTTCTGTTTTCCTAAGAAAAAAAAAAAACTATGTGAAAAAGCTTTTGAACAATTTTGCCACCACCATCCGGCGAAGTGTTTTCAAATTCCTGGAAACGCATGCTACAGCCTTTTATTTAGGTTTTGTTTGAAGAACTTTGTATTGCATTGAGTGGCTAAACTTATGTTTAGTGGTGAATTGGTGAATCTGCATCATTTCACTTGACTGCTTCTTACTAATGATGTAAAGGCTGCCAAAAATGCTTGCAATCCTCGTCTCTCCCTCACCCAATTCGCATAGGTCACTCCATCTTTTCAGTTCTGTATTGACAATAGTGACACCCACGAAATGAATGACAAACTCTACTACATGTAGTCAAGTTCTTGCCAAGTATTCAAGCAGTGGTATATTGTCAGTGTTAAGTAAATTTAAGTGATATTGTGATAATTTAATTATTTAAAATAAAAAGTTTTTTTTTTATTTAGAAGAAATCTGAACATGCATAGCTCTTTAAATTGAACACTTACCGGTTGTGTGTATTGTTATCAACCTGTTAGCTTTTTCTTCTTTATCAAAGTATCAAGCAGACATTCTGTGAGATAGAGTATTGTGTAAGCAGAGACAGGGGGCAGGGCGGACATAAGGAGGTGCAAAGTCTGTCATCCTATGAGGGCCCTTGACTCCCCTCAGACAACAGGGACCCCACAGGGAGCTCAAGTCAGTTTACCGGGGGCCCCTTATCAATTCTACACAGAGGCCCACTTTTGGCTAAGTCCACCACTGGTAGGAGGCCTCTCAATCTGAAATGCTCAAGCAAGAGTGTTCATTTTGGCCAATGCCAAAATTACTCAAATGCCATTACATTATACAGTATTTGGCTTGTGTAGTAGAAGTGTGAATGTTTTTCCTCACTTTAATCATAAGCCCTTGTCTCAGTGTAGGACAATTAATTTATCTGCTGAGGTGGTGAAGAAATGTCAGAAGTTATACAACATTTTACAAAGCTACTTATATGGCAAATTGGATACCATCCTTTTCCTCATTTCAATTTGCACAGCAGTTATCTACATCAGCGGTCGCCAACTGGTGGTCTGTGAGAAAATGTTGGGGGTCCACGGCTCTGGTCGGAGCATCCCCGAGCGGGCTCAGGAGAAGGACCCTGCTGTGGGGATGCACCGGCCAAAGCCGCGGACCATGTACCTAAGCAGTTCCCAGGCTCAGGGGAGTGGGGGGGCTGTGTCACTGCACACAACCCGCCCACTCCCCCATTGCAGACTCAGATCTGTGATGAGAAAGTGGGTGGGGTTATGTCACAATGACATCACTCTGGGGGAGGTTTCTCACCTTTGGGTGACGCCCGGATCCCTCCGCATGTGCAGTTTCTGCCTGTTTATTTTTTCTGAGCAATTCAAATGCAAGGTAGTTACACAGAAAGTAGGAGTTCAGATGTACTTGTTACAAAGGGGTGAGAGCATTGAAATGGCTGGTGGAGAGGAAGTGAAAAGAACAGTTTGTGTGTGTAAACAAGAGCAAGGACTCCACTGGGACCATCAACTTCAAAAAAACAATGTATTTAAACACCCTGATTCTAGTTAAAGTGTATGTAAATGCAAACTTACTGATTTATTAAAGTTCTCTAAGGCTGGAGAGAATACATTTTCATCAGTGAAGCTGGGTAATCCAGCATACTTAGAATGGATTTCTAAAAAGTCAAGATATTTGTTAGCTATTTGTTATAAAATGTTCTCAATCCTGGACCAGATCCATTCTAGGTTTGTTGGATCACCCAGCTTCATTGATGAAAGTGTATTTTCTCCAGCCTTGGAAAGCTTTAATAAATCAGGGCCATAGTGTGAAATGGTTAGACTCCTGTGTTAATGTTGTCTGTGTCCCACTGGGAATGTTAACCTTCTGTATTTGCCCTGATGGCCTGTATCCCAAATACAGACAGTAGTAGAAATTCAAAATTGTTTCAGAAAAAACAGTGTTGGTAGCCATTCTAACCAAGAAAATATGTTATAAGTATGTCACTTTTACTTGCTCGTATTTTTATGCTGATCTCCTGCAACTTTTTTTGGTGTTGATTTTTCTCTATATGCATGTACTCCAGTGATGGAGGCATTTCACAGTTTCTTGATTGTAATAATATTAGACCATACTTGCATAATGTGTATAAAAATGTCTGTTATTAAAAGCATGCTAGGGTGACAACACACAAGGCAACTGGATTACAGGGACATGGTCACCTTAAAATAGATAAAAGCCTGATTAGGAACATTCACATTCATTTTTTAATGAAGGCTGCAGATTTTTAGCTACTAAAATTTATGTTGGAAATAGCATGAACATATTTTAAGTGTAACTTAACCCAAGAACAAATGTAATACATGACTTATTCTGAAATGTAGAAAAGCAATGCTAATTGCCAAGAGCAGTACAGCCGTAGAGTACATCTCCCAACTGACCGGATTTGGGTTCTTCACTATTTTTTGGTTGCTGTGGTTTACAGGAATTTGCATATTATTATTGCTCAGTTGCCTGGCTGGCCCTGCCTAGAAATGTATTAGACATACAGACTGATGAGTCCAGTAAAGTTAGTATGCCGGTAAAGTGAAAGATTCAATGAAAGAGTTAAGGATACCACATCTCAATAGGACTAAGTCAGAGTCTGTTCTTTGTATATTATCACTAGTCACATCTAATGCACTTGCTTCATGTTAAAACCAGACATATAAGGTCATAGTTTCAAGCAGATAAAGGCTTTTTGTTGTGTCCATTGTGCACATTCTCCAGATAAGCACTGTAATTTGGTACATTTCTAAATATCATCGTTGAATGCAAGCACCATTACTCAGAACTAATCACTGAGGTTCAGATGCAAAACCTTCTTGAAAGCACACAAGAATGTAAATGCTGTCTGACATGCAGGTCATTTGCTGTACAATCAAGCAAAGCCTAATTTTGTACAAGTTGGATTTTTGACCCAACCGTCAGTTCTGTACTTAAGATTGAGGCCCATGCTAATTAATTTAAAATACAGGCCTTATTTATTTGCTAATAATTGCACTGGGATCAAGGCCTTTTTTCCTGACTAAACTAATGTTAGTCAAACAGAATCCATATCTAGCTTTCATACAATATCTAAGACCGTCAATTTAGCTATGACAGTCAAGGTAAGAGCTTTTTTTCTATACATTAATTCCAATAGGATTAATATTAGGAAATACATCCTGATCTTCCAGATCTTGTCTAACTTCCCTCTCATCATATGGTGCAAATAAGTCTGCATTAGATTTCAGAACATTTTCAAATATTTGGAGTGAATCAATAAATTTGATTTGAAAATGTATTAGTATCATACAGGAAGCATCCGGCCTACTCGCTAGGGTTGACACTAAATATGAACTGAGAACACTTTCATGGTACAAACACACATTATTTTGGCCAGTAAAACTGTTTTACAACCTTATGAGTTTCTTGAGGCTGCAGCTAAAAACAAGGGAAAAGCAAAACACAACAAAGAGAAGGCACAAAAACTTCCCTCTGTTTTGAAAATCAATTACAGACTCTGTTTTCCTACAAAGAAAAAACAGGCTGTTATGGGCAATACTGAAAATACATATTTCTCTTTCTTTTATTGATAAATAGGAATAGCTGTAACCTCTGTGATTAAAGGCAGAGAACATGATTCTGAGAACATTTAAAAGTAAAAAGCTTAAAATTAACAGGATACCTCAATCATCTGCCCAAGGCAGATGGCAATAAAACTTCACATATGTTTTAACCCTCCTCTACTCTACTAAAAATGTTTTTATTAGGTGTGTTCCTACTTAGGAGGTTTTCCTTTGTCTACTTGCTTGGTGATGACAGTTTGTGGATAGATGAAAAAGCTGAATGTTGTTCTAACCCTTCCCAACTTCATCTAAAACTGGAATGACACTGGTATTTTACACATCATTTATATATTTGTAATGTAACGTTACAGTCATCATAAACTCCTGTCTACTTTGCCAAACTTGCTACTTTTAAGTCATAACATAAATAACCTTTGCCGCTGACACTATTGATATAGGATCCTGCAGTGGCTAGTCTAACTGTTTTGAAGGGAAGATCAGCCAACCCATTTTACAAATTTCATCTGCATGTGAGTTGTTTTTGTAATGATGGTAAATACTTTATGTCTTCCTTTACCATAGGGTTGCCTCTAACCCCCATCTTGTCTATGCTATGTTGTTTTTGTGAAAATTTATAACTGGCCTAGGTCCATAAAGAATAAAAGCTGACCAGGATATGTACTCTCAGATTATGATGAAGATGAACATTTGTCTTCATGGCTGGACTCAGCACATGGTTTATATTTCCAGATCAGCAATGAAATGCCACATGATGTACAAACCCTTTGATCCCGTGCTTAAAGGGCAAAGACAATTGTCTGCTTTTGTAGGATGTTATATATTTCTTCTTTTAATGTGCAGGTTCAAGGTTTACACCTTTTTTTAAATCAGGAAAAATATGTTAAAAACTTCTATTTGTATGCATTGAATCGTGGGCTACCTTCTGTAATCTCAGGGGTCTCATACCAACCAGGCTCCCTTCCATGATTTCCTGTCAATCAAAGCTTGCAAATCAAGGACATTTTTCAATCAATCATAGTTTACTGCAGAAGTAGCAATTTTAGAATAAATTACATATTTGAGAAATAGTAGGGGATAATCTAAGGAGTATAGAAATGCCATGTAAATAGAAATTGTACCCTGTCCTATTGATCACTTTCATATCAAAGTACTATATTGTACAACTTCTGTAATTAAAAAAAAAGGTAAGCAATTCCCTACCTTTGTTTAAATACCAATCTCTGATGGGTTTTACTCACATCTCCTAACAAGACAATAAAAGAACTGGCACAGATCAGCTCTTCGAGCATAGTACAATGAGTCAACATGCATGAAAAACTCTTTCGTACATCTTCTTAACACTGTACTGACACATCAGGAGAGATTTATGTACTTGATGTTTGCCCTTAAGCTGATTACATTTTCATTCTTCTTCTTTCGCTAATAACATAATTCCAACAGCACCATGGAAATTCTTTATGTATTCCAGTGTGTACAGTCGCACCAAGAAACGATGTTCAGATTGCTGAAATGTTGCCAATATCTAAACTGCTTCATTTGCTAGGACAAGCAAAAGACAAGATTATTACAAAGCAGTTCTCTTTACATGGGAATGATCTACTTGGCTGATTTGATACAAGTGGTGTGGAAAACAAATAAAAAGTCCAGTCTGGGCGTCCAATTATGCATAACTGAGAAAGAAGAACATTTGATCTATGGCATGAGCTTTACAGAACTGAGTGGCCACCATCACAGCTTTTATGTCTTATGTCCTAGTATAAAACTTTATGACCATCTGGCATGTCCCTTTACAGTTCAGATGTATTCAGTCTTACTATCTACAAAAGCCTAAACACATGCAAGCAGTTTAATGTCTGTTCTGTTGTATAGACTTCAGTAAAGAAATGCTCTTCTAAGGGTTCCTAAGTCTCTTCTACCCACATCTTCCAGAATTCTAACATGATATGATGTGCTGCAAACACTCCCTGTTTCAATAACGTATACAATGCCACAAAAATAAATCTAATACTATAGTTTTTATTTTTCCATGCTTATAACATATCCTATACAGATGTATATATAAGTAAAATAACATTAGATAAAGCATTCTATTGATCTTACTTTGTGATTTATTGGATATTTACAGTTCCTCCTGTTATACAATTAAAATGATGGCAAACAATGTTTCTAGCTGCCATGTTGTAATTTATTAAACAGGAGAACAAATATGAAGTAGTTCCCTCCAGATAAGTGTGTTGATGTTCTCCTGATCTTTCCAGCTGGCAGTATTTCAAACAGATGCAGTTTCACTCCTATAAAGCATCTGTTTGAATCCTTGCCATTTGGTGAAGAAGGTAAAAAAAAAAAATAGCATAAAATTTAATGAGAATACTGAAATGAATAGACACTTTCCGAATACTTACATATGTTGAATATATAAACAAATATGCATTCAGTAACCAGTATCACTTTAAGAGAACCAGTCATTATTTGAACATTCTAAAATGAAAACTTCATATTAATGAAAAATGAATAAATCCCCCCTATTTAGCATGAATTTTAGAATCAGATAGGAGAGATCACCTATGGTCTGTTGAAAACACACACACAATTATAATAAACCTAATGAGGACAGGCTTTGGAAGTCAATTTTTGTTACTTCTTGTACCTGTTTGATTCAAACCCCTCCAATAATTAAAGAAAGAAATGATGCTTGCTATCCATTAAAAGTTAGAATGCTAGTACAAAATCATCATACATTTATAAAACTTTGCTGCTATGCATTGCACTTACCTCATCCCCGCCAGGCAGTCATGGCTTAGTCTCATAAACTAGAAGTCAGTGGGTGTCTTCTTCAATAAAACTCTGCACACACAGACCACATCATTTTGTTTGTGTCTCAAGTTGGCTTACAAGGAAGCATTCACAAGAAAAATTCACAAACTCATTACTGAACATTCTTTTGAACATGCTTTTTGTTTGCCTGTGATGCTGACTCTATAGTTTACTACTTTTTTTGAACCACTGATATGGAAAACATATTCATCATTCATGCTTGTTGCATGTCAGTGACCCAGAGAGTCAAAAGACCAGTATAGAATCAGGCAAAGTGCAATCTTCACTTCAGAAGGAGGTAGTAATGATAATCTTCATAGTTCTTTTATGGAGGTGATTGATGGTGATACACTAATATGGGAAAAAGTGATTCTGGGAATATTGGAAGCATTGCGTAAGTATAACAAGTAACACACATTTTCATGTGGGAGAGGTCTTTATAGAGTAATAAAAGTAAAAGCTCCATCCTAATCCCAGTCAGTTTTTGAGTTCAAGGATGAAATACAATTGTCAGGCTCCAAACAAAGAATTGTACTGGCTACTGCATACCCTTTACTTCAGCTGTATAGTCTTTGTTTTCCAGGTAGCTTACTTTACAACCACAATTTAAATGTATATTGCCTCCAGTACTCATGCATCTCATGGAACCAGCACTTCAAGGTTTATCCAACCATCCGTGCACATCAACCTGTTGCTATTGCAAAATGATTTACAATGCTGTAGTGTCTCTACTTTGTCATGTCGAAGTACAAAGGTGCCGACTGGCATTGACACATACAACAGATAACTTCTGCCTTCATAAAAATATCAGAGTAAAAAGAAATAGAAGTTAAAGTGTGTAAAAAGCAGAAAATTGCTTCTCCAACATTTATCAGCTTATGTTCCAGTTTATACCAGCTAATCAGACTTTAATGTCCAAAATATTTTCTAAGGGAGGAAACTCCTTAAAATATTAGAATGAATCACAACCAAGCTTTTGACTTAAACTGACTTTGTCCATTAAAGTGGGGTTAGTTTAATATGATGTATCTCATCTGTCACAAGTGATGAATTTCACAATGTATAAATATTTGAAATGTTGTTAGCCGAAAAACACATGTGAAACAAATAATAATTCTCCAGAATGAAATATGATGTACAAATAGCGTCTCCACCCTAATTTCATATATATGTTTCTGAAAATGTTTTTTTGCTATCAGCCTTTTCTGTACCATATAAAATGTCATTTAGTATTAGCTATGATTTTGTTTGCACAGTCCAAATAATGGGTGTCATTTTAATAAAGTAAAACTATAGTCAAAGTTTCCCCCGTTTCCATAAATTTGCCACACCATTATTACTACATTATTACGACAAAATCCTATTTATATAGATTTGCTTCACTTTTTCACAGAGGCTAAGCTAGCCTAAATTGTACAGGACTTTGATGTACGTAAAGGAGAAGATTAGTCTATAAGGACTGGGGTGGCAGCTATTCAAAATTAAACATAGAAAATCTCTGTGCATGTGAATATAACCCAAATCCAATACAATAATATATAATATATTATAATATATAATACTGATACTGTTTGGAAACTTTGTTACTAGTCACAGATCCCCTTTGCAGTATGTGCAGTAAGAATGTATTTAACTTAGCAGTTTACATGTATTGCCCTAAGAGCTTCTGGTTATCTAGCTAGCACTAAAAATGAACCGTGTTTGCATGGTGCAGTCTTTCTTAGGCAGTGAAAATACCTCCTCCATGTGCCTCCTCCACTAAAAACTGTCCGCTATTTGTAGTTCTGCAAAAACAACTTATTTTAAAGAAGCTTATATTAGGCCTCTTTTAGACATGCAGTCTAAAACTACATAATTTGAAGCTCCAGGACATCTCTATATTGTTTTAGAGGCAACTTTTTTGTCATGCGGTTGAGTGCAGTTGTGGCATGGTTCGAGGGATAATGGACCATCTTAAGTCCTCCTGGTACAACCACAACACAACCCTGCTGAACTGCAGCTCACTGGAACATTCAAGTCAATGAAAGCGGCTGGACACTCAAAGGTAGGTAGAATGTACACATCTAAGATCTAAAACATGAACGCAACCTCCTGCACGTACCCTCACACAAGGGTTACCAACTGCTCCCATATTATTTATTAGGAATGGTAGCAAGCTCAACTGAGTTTATGCTAAACATAAAATAAGCCTTTGTGTTATAGAGAAATTATAATGGTCATTTTTCACACTTCTTTACACATCTTTTACAACACTATCTCTTTCATCACTCACTATAATACTGGAAGGGTTGGGAATACTAAGAACTTGAAGCCCCTGGAATTTGAGATACTGAAAAAGAATGGTGAGCTAATGAGGACAGAGCAGTTGGAAAATTAGTGTTAAAAGGTGATTCCCTTCACTGCAGCCCTGCTATTCTAAAAACTTCTTTTCACAGTTCCAGAGCTTTCCTCTACCTGTCCTTGATTTAAACATATTTTATGATAAGATTAATGACAGTAGGGAGGTTGCTGGAGGCCCCATGACCTATAATTACATCCGTTTTAAAACTATTAGGTAAAGCGCGTAACATTAAAGACAAATGAGCACAGACAACTTGCAAAAGAAGTAATTACTGATTTTCAGTCAGTAATATTTACATTCTAAGATGCAGTATATTACAGCCAGGCTGACTGCACATAGATACATACATCAGTTGCCACATATCTTCACTGAAAGTAGTTAGGCTAAAGTATATCTAGATCTTTGCGTGTCCTGCTGAAAGTGAGAGAAAATCTAGCTGTTGCTATTATAAAGGATACAGAAGTATCATCTTCCAATACACTAGTCGTCACTTGGGAACAATTTCTTTAATTACCTTATGTGTCTACAGGACAAGTAGGGAATAGAAATCTCCCAAATGGGATCTGACACATATTTTACCCAATAAATGTTCTAGTAAACTGAAAAAATGAAACATTCTGGCATACATTTATTTTAGAAAACCTGTGTTAATTAGATAATTAATGCCTACTGCACCTTATTTTCAGAACAGGTTTCCTTTAAACTTTGTCTGCTCGAAGTATCATAAAATGATTTACCAATGACCCACATGTTGCATGACCATCAAATATGAATTAAAAACAAGAACATTTAAAACTCCCCCAGACAGAGCCTGGCACTACCTTCCTATGAAACGAGGGAAAAGGTTAAAATGCTCAATGAACAAGAAATGCTGAGACAAAAGAGTCCAAAAGTTCTTGAAATTTTAAGAATTCTGATGTTAAGGAATGAATAGCCGTGCTGTGGAGTGATTTGTTTTTAATCTAAGTTACCCAGCCTTGTGTAAAAATTGGTATTTTTATATTACAGAGTGCAAAAAAGTTTTTACTGATTACCCAAACAAAAAAATACACATATGTTGTAGGAAATGTCTGATCTGTATAATGGTTCCAGGTTAGTAATTGTAGTTGAAGCCAGTGGATTACCATGAGAGCTAAGTTACAAGCATTTAAAAACTGAAGTTCAGTTGTTAATGTCTACATAGTTCTCCAACTGGAGACAACAAGACAATGCAAAATTACTCCACGGGTTGAGCGGCACCCTGATGTGCTCTCCGGAGCGCACAGCATTCATTCCCAATCATGGCGGCTTGATAAATGTTGTCAGGGAACTGCTGTACACGTCAGATTTTCTACAAATTCTGCAGCCTAAAAAAGTCACAAGCAAATCAGATGTGACTATGTTGACATGTTGACTGTAAATTTTGCCACAAATGTTCTTCTCTTGACAAGATTCAGTCACTCACCATTCATTTTTAATTGGGAGTTGTTAGAAACAAACAATTGTTAGATAATCTGTAAGCCAGTTGTTAACTAAACCCAATATTTGGCTTTGTAAAAATGTTTGCTTTTGAATGAACTGGCTATTCTGGGGTTCATGTTTTCTCACCCTTGGGTTTACAAAGGTAGCACTGTCCAGCTCCCTTGCTCGAGGACTATCAGCCACACACATTTTTAGTATTTCTTTAAGAGACAAATAAATTTATTAGGGTATAATCTACGAAGAGTAAGAAAATGATTGTTTATATGTATATAGCCTTTATATGTATATAGACCCTCAAGGCCTGGAATTAGACAGATCTGCCCTTTGGGATGTAAGTAACCAACCTGTAATTCAACTTGACAGGAACCACAGAACACCAGATTTTAGCAGAGTTGACCTTTAATAGCTAAAATCATAATACAATGTTTTTCCTAAATATAGAATTCAGGCTAACAATGCCCTATATACTTATGCATTACGTGTGTACCATTTTTATTCCTGTAAACTTCCCAGATGCATCAAACTGCAAAAAAAGCAAATAGGTTCAGCATATTTATTGTACTACTGGCTTCATATACACTAGGGAAAAATTGAAATAAGCAAATTTGATGCTTCAGTGCATTTTAAAATATACTCTGTAATATGAACACGGAAATGGTAACAAAACTGCTCTCAGTTGCAGTCTTCATACAGTTCTAAATGTACAACAATTAAGTCATAATCTGTTTTATGTCCATTCATTCATCCGATCAGCCTCCCACCAGGCCAGACTAGTCAGAGCGGGCAGGGCCACCAACAGAAAGCAAAGTTGCCAAGATAAATGTTTTCCATCAAGAATTCACATGCATGCATAATGAAATAGGCATCATTTTTGTGCTCCTTATAGGGCTTAGTTTTTCTAAAAGATTTGTAATGAAAATATTTCACGACCTGTTGACATATTCATGTGGTGAGTTGCTTAAGGGAGCTTTTGGTTTACAAAATGGTCTTGGCATAGCTATTAAGAATGAGGAAGCTCAGCACACTTAGTGACAGGTAAAACAAGGGCTGGCTCATAACTGACACTTCATATGTTGTTTAGGGCTTTCTTTCTAACTCTGTTCTCTGATCAAAGTTACTCTAATCTGGGATGTTGTTAAAACAAGATAGTGAATCACACATTGCATACAGGAATTCGTTACCTGCACATGAAAGCTGAAAGCATTGCTTTGTGTGATATCCATCTCTCTTATGTGCGGTGAGAGACTACAGTACATTAATGTTGTAGCCAGCAATTCATTAACCTTTGTTAAACCATATTTAGGAAAGTTTGAAAACCTCTTTCCCCTATTTATTTTCATCACATTCTGCAGTTATCACAATGACCAGGGTAGCTCGGACCTTCTAGCCCCTCCCTTACCACCACCTTCTGAACCTCCGCCTCCCCCGGACCCCCACCTGCTTACCAACCACTCCCCCACCTTTAAATACACAAACACCGATCTTAGATTTAAATTGGCTGGCAAGCAGCTGTTTATTAACAAAAAAATAAATAAATTACAATTCAAGTAAATAACAAACAAATATCCACTATTAAACAAATGACAAAATAAATAAATCAACTTTACATTTTGATATGCAAGCATACATTAAGATAACATCACATAACACCCCATTGAAAATAACCTAATTAACTAACAACCTAATTCCCCCCTTTAATTAATACATAAATTCCAAACTCCCGGTTATACACCCAAACAACCAGGCTGCAGGTCTCAGAAGGTAAAATCCACACCCAACAGGAATTTAACTCTTCCAACATCTCCACCTTGGCCCCTAGCCACCCAGCACAGCCCCAGAAGCTGTAATCATCCGTTCACCATAAGGGGGAGACCCCACCAAAGAGGATCCCCCCCCTGCCAAAATCCACCACTTTACCATGCACTGGATCCTTGCCTTCCAAGACCCCAACCACTAAAACATACCAAGCTTTCATATTATAACAATAACAAAAGATGTGGGTGGGCGGGAAACTGTTTTTTTCAAAAAGAGGGCCTCCCACTTCCGTCTTCCCCCTTTTAACTCGTCCTATGCCTAATCCCCTCCTAACCCATGCTCCACACTAGCACACCCCCTCCCAGCATTACTGTATTTAATAACCCTTAACGCCTCTGGGCTAGGCCTCACATCCTCTCATGTAGGCCCTGCGCCCAATTTCTTATGGCTTCGCTCCTCTCTGAACAGGTAAGGGGGAATCTTCTTATGGTTACAAAGATTCCTGTGAAATACTGTATATATAAAGTATATAAAGTCCATCTGCTGCTAAAATTTTAGCAATTAGAGAAAGACAAATATAAAAAGAAAGACACATATCTTCATTTTCCTTTCCGTCAGTGGCAGCAGTTCCCTAAATCTTACACAGCAGAGATATAGTTGTGAGTGCCTAGTCACATTTACACTCCAGGAACTGCACTGCTGTTTTTTTAGAGATATTTAGAACATGGGGTACTACTTAGGCACAATTGGGATTTCTAAATGTTCCCAATATCACAGCGAATCTTCACTTAAGAGTTCAGATCCCCCTAAAAAGCTTGCTAACATTTTGTACACTAATAGTAAAAAACAAATATTTTTACCAACACCATGATAGTTTACACCACCTGCTTTGGAGTTTATATAAGAATATGATATTGTATGAATCTTGGATTGTATCTGAGAAATAGGAAAGGATAGCATAAGATACTTAGAGGCATCAGGAGGTTGAAGATCCTGTCTCTGCCATATTGTTTTTAGTTTTAAATGCTTGTAAGAATCAGTAATTGTCATTATTATTATAGTTATAATAATTTATTCTGCTTTTTATTTTGTGATTTGTATTAAATGTACCAAAGATTTGTTCACAGGCTTTCCAGTATTCTTTATCATCTGTTTTAAGAGACATAGCCAAGTACTGCAAGCCCCTGTAGACATCATCTTGGGCAATTCCTTTTTGGCTTGTCATGCATTAATGCATATCGGGTAGCTCTATTGTGAAATATGCGTATATGGGATCTGGTGCCCAGCCTTTTCCCTACTGATTGCAATTGGCAGCATTAGAAAATAGAAGGAATAGTGCCGCATGCTTTTATAGGACACACTCCTTTCCTGTGTGGAAGAAATATTATTAGAAATTGGGAGGTGTGCAAACAGAAATTATTAAAAAAAGACAGCGGGCTTGTTATTAACAGGGTGGATATGAAGTCATTGCTCAGTCCAGTGTAAGAGTGTAACAGTTGTAAAGTTGATTGATAGAGTTCCAGATCAGTGGTATGTGTTTGAAAGGATGATAAAAAAGAACTAGCATGTCAAATAAAATGTTACTAGAAATGTCTGCATGTCCTCCATGCACAGTTACAAGGAAAAGGTGTCCTAATCCAAATGAATGCTAAAAAAATAAATGGGTATGTTAAGACTTTTTAAATGTTGCAAATAATACTAAGAAGTGATAATTGTAGCTTTTACCAATATCTAATACAGCATCAACTAAAATATTTATATACCACATAATCAAATAAAGGATAGCTCCTACAAGATGATCCTAAGGCTTAGGGAATCAGACATTCCTTGGTGAAGAATCTCCCTAGTCTATGTGTTTCAGTGGCAGTAATTGATTCTCCACCAGGGAATGTCAGATTCCTTGCTTAATAAATTTAGCCCTAAGACATGTTTTATTTAACATTCAGTTTTGTTTGCCTTGATGCCTAGGTGGTCAAATGCACTAATGAATGGATAAGGATCTGTTCATTTATGGGGTATATAAGATGTGAACATTAGATAAGGAGGCTCTTTACAATACAGCCTAGAAGTATATGGCTTGATGCCTAACAGGCTTGCTAGTGCTCCACTTGTAAAATGCTTAAAATTGATGCACCTGCATACTATTTTCATAGAATCTCATTAAATGTTTAATAGGACTGTCGAGTACTGTTGTGAACAAGGTCACTTGCAGGTTTGTTAACTGTTCTTGATTGGGAACATTTTATAAAGTGTTGCTAACACAACACAGAGGATATAAGAAGATTGGGTTTTTGACACTAGCCATTCACCTTTATTGGAAAGTTTTGATTTGGTACGGGTTAAAGATTTTTGGTGGCCGTTTTCTATGTACATGACAACAGCTGAACTAGATAGAAAACATTTTCATTAATAAAAGCTTATTTTCATTTTGTTTTACTGGTAAGGTTTTTTAGATATTTATATACATATATAAACATATATATATATATATATATACATATATATATATATACACACATATATATATATATATATATATATATATACATATATATATATATACACACATATATATATATATATATATATATATATACATATATATATATCTCAATCATTGCCCAAACATAATTTGAGGAGGTGTGAACATTAAAACAAAACCAGGCTTGAAAGTAATATAGGAATAGTATTTATTTTCAACATTTAGGGGAATACAGTTCCCAGCCACTTTCATAATGTTCATAATGTAATATGCAGGTCTGCACTATTACTTTCGGCTTCTGCTTCAGCTGCTCCTCTAGCCCAAACCAATTCCACATAAATTGAGACAGAGACATCTCCTACCTTTGCATCATTCCAGCTCTGCCACCCAGACTATGGTGTATGTCACCACACAGCCAGCTGGGGGGGAGGTGACATCATCAAAAAAAGAAAAAAGGGATCCCTTAGAACAGCGGTCGCCAACTGGTGGTCCACGAGAACATTTTGGGGGACTGCGGCTCTAGTGGGTGCACCCCCGAGTGGGGTCAGGAGAAAGACTCAGCCAGGGGGACCACGTCCCCCGTGCAAAACCCTGGCTCAGGGAAGTGGGCGGGCTGTGTTTCCAGACACAACCCGCCCACTTTCCCATCGCAGACTCAGATCTGCGATGGCAGGGTGTGCGGGGTTATGGCATTATTACATCACTATGGGGGAGGTTCCTCCCCTTTGATTGACAACTGGGTTCCCGCGCATGCGCGGTCAGGAGCTGGTAATTTTAGTGGTCTGTGGGACCAAAAAGGTTGGCAACCACTGCCTTGGAAGACATGCACAGTGTCGACATGCACATGCAAACTGGGGAGGGTAGACTTTGATGGGAGAACCTGGGTGATCCAACAAACCTGAAATGTGTTTTTAAAAATCATTTGATATTATTTGGCAAATGTTTTTAATCCTGGACCAGATCCATTCCAAGTTTGCTGGATACCTATGATAGTCAATATTCGCCAGTCTTTCCAGTCTTGGTAGAGCTTTGAACCTCATTAACTTAACCATTGCCAACATATTGTCTCCCTCCCAATCTCAAGCTCCCCTACCTTAAAAGGTTCCCAGGTTTGCAATTGTATGGATCTGTACAGATGTGAGCTGAAAAAAATCACTATATGAGGATTGCAGTCACTTTAGTCACATGGTAATTTTTGTGCAGCAATCCTCTTTTTTATTTTTTAACAGTGTCTTGGTAAGAAAAACATACTTATTTTCTATACAATTGCCAACTCTCTTTTTATTTAGTGATTTGCCCAGGATTTCCCTCTAGTTAGTGATTCTATCAATTAAAACTCCAGGTAAAAAGATAATCACTGCCATTAGTAGTTAATTGCTGCAACAAAAATTCCCGGTGGGGCTCTTAAAATGACACACAACTTTCAAACAAACTTACAAGCAAGAAATTCTCGGTATATCGAAACTGGTATAAACAAACAACCACAAAGTATTAACAAGCTGTTAATATCTGCAGTACCAAACTGTCACCTTTATCCAACAGGTGCACCTAAATATAACCTCACTGTTCATTTAAAGTCTTGAAAATATGAGCTGCTATTCTACATTTTTAAGAATGATCTGCTATATTTGCAACTTTTTGTGAACTTCTACCTATCTGCCTCTGGGTATAAATTTTAGATTGTTATTCACGTAGTTCATATTCATCATATACTTAGCTGACTATTATCATGGATTGTATTGTCTTTTGGTTTTTTAATTAAACATTGGCTGGATTATTTTTAGACTACTTTTTTAAAGCTTTGTTATTAATGTTACATCAATTATAGAACATATTCCCCAATGTTTCATATAAGCACAAATGTCACATCAGATACAAACATGTCACATCAGATACAAGAACAATAGTGGGTGGTTGATTGTGCACCTTCTGAATTGAGGCTGCAGTGACATATTCTAAATCACAACAACATAATACACAAGCATTTAGTTCTGAAATATGTGCTAGATATTTTAGAAAGAGTAATGAGGGTAGCTGTCAATCTTAACAATAAATCTCTTACAACTGACAGACTGACTTGAAAGCAGAATGTCAAAGCACATCATACATTGCCTTCAATTTCCATGTCACCTAAAAGTCAGTACCGTAAATTAGAAGTTGAAATGAAACCATTATGTATGTCACTAAGTATGAATTCAACTTCAATCAAAAGTCAAAAGAACAGTGGGGAAACAAGGAGTTAGAATGGAACTGGTAAAATCAAAGAAATAAATTGAAACAACAAAGAAAAAAGTTTGTATCTGTGGTTTAGCAATTTATAGAAGTGATTTATAGCTGAGGGCTAAGAGTAGCCACAGTTTATTTGAAAGCAGCCATAATTGGTGCTATGGGTTATCTCTTGCATTATATCTCCAGATCAGTTCATCTCAGCACACGTTTTAGTTAAGGGCTCAAATTCCATACAGCCCTTGGAAGGTAATAAATCATGAGACTGAACTATTAGTGAAAAAGCAAAAAAAAAAGAAAAGATAATTGGTACTGCACACTTTACAATACATTTCTTTTAAGCAAGCACCTTAAGCTAACTAGGTATTACCTTTATTAGACCATCTTTTCTTCCTTGACTTTAAAACTGAGCCAAACACTATCTCTTTTATGTAATGGCAGCACCCCTATTAGCCAATATTAGTAACTTAGGCATGTTCTTTGGGAAGAGGGGTGGCATTGGACAGTGTTCCATCTTGAAGTTTAATTGTCAAGACAATTTTAGGAAAGTGGTGTTCTGGTGATGTCTTTGTGGCTCATAAAGGTAGGTGTCTGCTTTTAGGCATTGACAGCTAGCTACTGTAGGTGGACAGAGGACCAACAGCTGACTTATAGGTGAGGGTTGCCTAGTAATATACATTACTTGACACCTGGCACTGTTTCATGGGTACTGCATATAACATAAAGTGGTATTTGTATGTTACATTAATATATAAAATTTTGATGGTTGGTCTCTCATTCTTTGAAGTGTATGTACAAAAAAAAATAATTTTATGTTTAAATAAAGAGGGGACAGATTAGGAATTCTATTTTTTACTGGTCTGGTCTTGGGCAAATTTCCCCTTATTCCTGTCCCACTGAAAGTGTAGGGAGAGAAATTAATCTCCTGTTAAGAAATGGAAAGTTTGAACTTCTGTCAGGTTTTTAGCTGAGAGTCAGATTTTCCCCTACCTTGGCTACAGTAAAACCATTGTGAGTAGGACAGATACTGAGGAAAAATCTTTCCTAACAGAGCATCTGAGAGGAGTAAAAACCCTACAAGGGTTCCAACCTTTTTACACTTTACCGATCAAAACTTTAATGGCCAGGTTAGGCTAGGTACACACATGTAATGGTTCTCATTCCAAAATCGGTTTAGAGCTGATATCAGATAAGAAACTTGCATGTGTACAGTGCCTGTCGTCCATCGGGCGAACAACCGTCCTGGCGGATCCTTGGATGATTGATGACAAACGATCATAAAGAAAGTGAAGGGGAAGAGAGCGCAGCTGGATGCCACTCTGTCATTCTCCCCCTCCACTCTCCATAGAGCAAAACGGTGCTGTATGTACACCACTCGTTCATGAATCTTGCAGTCGTTAGTCGTTGGAAAGTCGGTCGTTAAAGATCCTTTCTAATGACAATTATTGCATGTGTGTACATAGCCTTAGTCTTATTGGAGAAGGTCTCCTTACCATTTCCCTTTGCTGGCTTCACTGGTTCTGCTCCTCAGTAAATTAAATAATTGGGTTGATTTACTAAATGAATGTATGTTGTTTGCTTAGTAAAGTGAATACAGTAAAGTGAATTATCACCTTGCAAGGGATATTTAACTTAAGATAAGTAAATGTGGTACAAAATGACAAAATACCACTGAATTGTTACTGTTATACTGCATATTTGCCAAATGTGAACTAACCTCTTTTGTACCTCAGTTTGTGCCCCTAACTTGGATTTGGAGGAGCAGATCTTCTGAGTGGTAGACAAAACATCATGTTACATACATTGGTGCTCTGTGGTGCTATTCATTGTAAATGACACTCAATGCATCTCCGCCTGACCGCAATACATCACATTGTACTGTGTCCTGTGCTGTGTGCTGCAAATTTTTTAATTTGTATTTAAGTATATTTCAGCCCTTTTATTTTCAATAGGCTTCCCCCACAATGCAGCACCCCACAATGGGCCTCAACACACACATATGTTCCAAGCAATGGACCTTCTGATATAGGTCTTTAAGCAGGAAAAACATTGATGTGCAACAACTTATAACTTACAGTTTTAACCTATCGTACCTAGATCAGTAAAGATTTGATTTCTGTTTGTCTGTTAGAGGGTTACTGCAATATGCATCATCTTTGGTCATTGCACCATGTTAATGAATGCAACTGTAATTTTTGAACAGTGTAGAAAATAAATATTTTGTGTAATTGTAAGTAAAATATAGATTTCATTTTCCCAGAAATAATGTGTTCTTGGAAATGTTTTAGATTAAAGTGCACTTCAAACATACTGTTTGCATTTTATTTCACATCTGGATTAAGTGTTTTAGGGAAGTAACACAAGAAATCCTGCATGTGTCAAATAGGATATTTTACATATATAACAAGGGAACCCTCTCGGGGGACCTTTAAACAACTGCTTGTCTTTTAAGACATTCTCCATATTCATCATAGACTTTAAAATTAACCCATCATTGAGAAATTATGGGGGACAGGCTTGTATTGAAAGATTTTTAGCACATCTGCTGGCCAGAAGAAAAACTGCTGGGGAATGTTTAATATAGCTTGGAAAGAGGTATTGGTTAAGGAAAGGAATGGATAGTAATTAATTCTTAGAATAAACAATGGAATGCAGTCTTAATGCCCCCCCCCCCCCATCTTTCTTTAATTTATCTCTAACCCTTTAAAAAAATCAAATGCCCTGTTTATTCATCCAAAAGCTTCATCATAAAATTCTCCATTCCCAAGGCTTATCACTTCCTCTTTTTAGAGGGGTGATGTGGACATGTGCTATTGACCGTCCAGTGGCTGGGATCCACTCAGGATCCAGAAGAGGCTGCAACAATGACAATGACAAGGGATTAACAAATGCAAGCACATCTGCAGCACTCTAATAACCAAAATCAGTGCTAAAAAGGACCAAGATAGGTTTTAGGATTAGGTCCTAAAATATCTCAGGTGTTTGGTACTATTTAATGTGTATCTAAGCCCAAGCACATAAGTAACATATATATAACATATATTTTTATAGGCATTTTTGGCTTTTTTCCCTTGGTGACCAGGTTAGTAATGTATTTCCTGTGTTAGGGTGGCTACACTCACTGTATCTCTAGATGTGGAGTGTAGCCAGACAGCAGCATTGTCAACCTGTGTAGGTAGTATTGGATGAACAAGTAGATGTAGCTGTATTTTGCAAAGTAAAGCCTAAATGTGATTGTAAGCAATCCTGGCAGTAACTATTTTTCTGGGGTTAAGATGGGTTAAGATGTGAATAAATTACATATATGTTTAATGTTTGACCTGCCAAGGGATTTTTTATTTTGACCAGTCAGGCATGCAATTTACATACATTTCCCACATTTACAACCAGTCAAGTCATTGGTTACAATACCCTTCCCCTAAAATTTCTGAGTTGCAAAAGATCTTCATGCACTATCAACAAGTGACTGCTTGCTTAGGAGTTGGCCTCAGTAGGTCACATTCTCCCAATCTTATGCTTATAGTATGCTGATTGGGGAGGAAGTGTAAGATACACAGCAAATCAATTATAACTCCACACTGTTAAACCTGTAACGCAGCTTCAGCACTGGACAGTTCCTCAGATGCCACCTTATTGTTCTTTTAAAATTGGGCCTTCTGCTAAAATGAAAGGTCAGCTTTAACTGGCCAAAATCGGTTCAATGAGACATTGTTACTAACTGTACCAAAACCATTTTACGATTTTGCATGGTTACAAATAGAAAATACTCACTAAGCACAGCTAGACTATATATTTCCTATTTTTCTATTGCTATATAAAAGCTATTGACATCATTTGAAGTCATACTATCACCAACTGATGATGATGATTTTAACAGTATGGCAAAGAGGATATGGGGCCATACTGGGCAATCCATTTAAAAGTATATAATCATGAAAGGGTAAGAATCCCAAATTCAAATATAACACATTGTATATATATCATTTTCGCTCTTAAAGAGGCCCAGTCACATGAAACATAGGGGAGTTGCCATTGTTTATCTTCCCCTGAAACTTTACTTCATCGAAAATAGTAAAAAACAAAAAACAAACGTTTTCCCAGTAACAGTTCTGCCAACACAGTGTTAAATTTGTTTAGGCTAACAATAACCACATTTTACAACTGTGGGTGCAGAAGGATATCCTTTAGGGCACAACACATTGAACCTTGAACAACTGAAAAAGAATGGATTTTAGAAGTAACAATTTCTTTCCTGTGAGGAACAGGACAATGAAACTACAGCAGACATATTACAACATATTACAAGATAAAAATATTATTAAAACTTTGGGTTTCATAGCATCAAAGCCAAAAATTCAGATCAAGCCTGCATTAGGTAAAATCCAAAAAGGGTACAGTACTATGTTGTAAATCTAAGCAACAATGAATTCAGATTATCCTGAAGGAAAAAAGGGACCCTACTCAAAACTATGCAGGTATACCCAATAAAGTTTCCACTACTGTATAATAGTATTCAGTACTAAAAAAATTTCATGCAAGGCGAACAGTATATCAAGAATATGTCACTGAATCCTCAAAACTCGCATTGTTCCAGATGGGTTCACTTCTGTACATTACAGGTGCAAGCTGATGAAAGGCATTCATATCATCCCTAATCAAGCAACAAGAAGAAATTAAAGGATGAGTTTTTAGTTTTATTGTGCAAACACTATGCTTACGAAGTACATTCAGAAATGAAAAAGCAAGGCTACTCTGTTGACAAATTTCACCCTTAAACTGGAGTTAGACAAATGTTTGAGCAATAAAAGCTGACTGAGAAAAAGCCTGTCTTTCTTCCTACACAAGTAATGGGATGTAAGTAAAAATCCCCCCCCAAAAAAAGTTTTACTTTACCCACTTTATCCATAACAAAGGTTTTGGAGTCAGAAAAACTGCTATTTGTTGTTTTATTTATAAGAATAAATCTGATTGGTTACATATTTGTACCTATTTTTGCTTTTCACTCCATTGTTTATAAGAAAACCCTTGATTGAGATGGGAAAGAGAGAGGTTTCAAAGGTCTGTTCACCAAAGAGTGTTAGTCTAAAAATCAATTAAAAAAGTTCCCAAGCTTCAGTTTAAATTGAAAGAATAACTTATCCAGACTTTGGGGACCCTGTGGTGGCTGAGTTCCCCGTGGAATGTCACATAAACCCTGACCCAGTTGTCACAACTGCCTTAAAACAAGTTCTTTTTTTAACAAGTATTCATAACTCTAACATTTTGTATGGATTTTTCAACAAAGTGTCTTAAAATATTAAATCACCACAAGAAACTAATCAACAATTTTAACTTTTTTGTAAATGTAACCTAACAAATTCTCACCTATACTTTTGAGAATACATTCATTAAGTATGTTAAATGATTTTATACGTTTTAAGGGCAAGGTAGTAATATAAAGTGTCATTTGTAATATATCACCAATGCAGTATGTAGTAATAAGTGAATTGAATATTTATTTGTATAAGCAAATGAAACTTTGCAAGCTCAATTATTGTAATCTCATGTAACATAATATATTGTAATATAATGTTAAATAAAAATAAATTATTACTACAGTCTGAGTTAGACAGGCACATAGCAGCACCAACCAATATATACTGCCGAATAGGATATGTTTACCTAAACAAATACTGTAGTAGGTCCGCTTGGAGCAAGTGAATAAAATACACAATACTTGCCAAAATGTAGTTCAACTAGCTTCATCTGCTGCTTTCAAAAGTTTTAGCCATGGTACAACTTTCTCTTCAAGTTACAAGGTCACCTTTCCTATTATAGCGGTGACAAAAAATGGGAATTGACCTAACCATTGGCAATAGGCAGCTTCATTAACAAAAAACAGGTTGTAAAAAAATACATTTAACAATTAACACTTACATATCTGACTAATTATATCACTGATGCTAGGATTAGGCAATCCAGTCATAAAAAGTCCATATACATTCACTTATCATCAAGCAAATAAATTGGAAAAAAAGCTTTGCAAAAAGCATCATTAGCAACATTTAACGTGTTTCATGGATAATCAGTTAACACAAACCACTTTTTCATTACTAAAAAAAAGACATTTTCTTGTGAAATATTGTAATAATTAACATGGTGATTTATTGTAAAATTAAAACGATCAGCATAGGGGTTTGGCTACAGAAATTAATTTGAATTCTGCGCACAATACCTTTATAAATTCTTTTAATATGGCATAAAAAAGTTCTGCTACTAACACTTCCTGTCTCTGGGTAGTTACGCTTACTCTTCCACTTTATTCTTAGTTGACACACAGACTGTACAAATTTATAGATTATGAAGATATGAAATATGAAAATATGGTTGCTTTATGTTTCAAGTGACAAGAATGCTGTAATTCCTAGCAAAATTATATGAATTTGCCAAAGATGTCCTTGAAAAAGAAGCTTCAAAAAAAGCAGTGACCACATCTAAGAACTGGTGAGCTGAGACATTTTTCAGGCAACCATGTCCAACTACTTGTATAAAGACTTAAATCAAGCGCTTTTATATGTATCAAGGGGCATGCCAAAACATATTCATAAAAGTCAAAAACAAAAACAAAACTAAATTAAATTGAATGTGCCACCATTATCTTTAAATATACCAAGAATAATTCTTTACTATAAGGTTGATTTATTAAAGGCACAAAGGCTGTTCATTTAACAAAACTATTTGTCACTCTGCAGGGAAAACTTTACTTAGCATAGTAAATGCAGTGAGAATTCAATTTTCAAAAAAATATTAGCAAAGTTTCACCTCATTTTCTCAGATAAGTAAATTATTTCTTGCAGAAAGAGTATTCATTTTTTATGTGAACAACATAAACTTTAGTAAATCCAACTTAGTGTCATTTATGAGTTAGTTTTTAGATTTAGCCTGGTTTCTAATGAAAGGCTGCAAGCTTACTGTGGTCATTACGATAAGACAGAAATTCTTTTAGAAACTGCTGAGATGAGATAATATTAGTCCTCTTGTAGCACAAAACATCATAAATCTCACACTTAGCAACAGCTGCAAGAAAACGCCAATGAATCATGCTAGACATAGTATTGGCCACATGTACCTTGTCTTTGAAAATCAGATTAAATACTGATATTGTGATTGTGGAGAGTGGTGAAATTCAATCATCTACTATCACAGTATATGTTTTTCTTTTTAGGTAATGGAAAGGCAGCTGAGCAGATACAGACCTTTTAGACTGCACTGCTTAGTGAACTTTGCTGGTCATAAACTGGTCAATGTTTATGACTAGGCAAGCAATCAATATCACCCTAGTAACAATAATTTACGTGACATAACCATTGTACATGTATTGCTTGCTACAATAAGTTATTCAATGGGAATGGTCCTAATAACCTGCCACCAAAGGTAGCACTCCCTGCTGTTTACAATAACAACTGTCAGAGGCAGCAAAGCCATGCTGTGCTCCCTTTGGCTACCATTTATTACGGAGCACATTTAGTAAACATTACCCTGTCTAAGCAGGGGCAGACTGGAGAAGAACTCTATTGGGCAAAAAGAAGGTACTTACCATTGTGAAGGCCTACTGACTTAAAGATGAACCTTAGACCACAAATAGGAAGGTATATCTTGCTTGCCTACTGTTTCTCAGATATTTCTTCCAGGTCTTTGTAGAAATCCTGCATAAAAAGCAATTCCACAGATTGCTTCTGTGTACAAGTCTCCTGTGCTAAAGACTTTTTATCGATGTGCTTTATTTTTGTGCAAGGGGACTGGTCTTGTATCTGCCCTCCTGTATCTTTCTGCAGGCAGTTTTATATTGTTGTGCCTGACTGGTCCATCCTACACCTTTGCAGTCAATGGGCAGTAAAGTAATAATGAAACAGCTGCTTTAAAGGAGTGATCTCACAAAGTGGTTTATTTAGTTTAGGAGTTCAGTTCTAACTTTGACTTTCCTGATCTGCCTATATGTTTTATATTCGGAATCTAGAAAGTATTGAAGTCAGAGGTTAAGCCTGAAAGCCAAAAAAATAGCATTTTCAGAAAGAAAAGCCAACAGCAGGAATTTGATAAGTGTTAGCTAACACATGGTTGTAACAGAAGGAATCACCCATAATCTAACTGGTTAAAAATGTTACTGTTTATTTGACATGTTATTCATCATGGTAAACATTTGTGGTGGTTCTCCTATACATTTGAAAGAATGTTTTTTTTTCAAATAATAATAATAATAACAATAATAATAATTTTTCAAATTCATATAGGCAATAAATCACCACCAACCCCTGACAATTTATCCAAACAACATAAACACACATGAGTTGAGTCTGCAAGTGGCTAAGAGTCTGCCATGTAAAGCCACCTGGGAACTGCCCATGTGAACTTAACCTTATTTGTATTTAAAATTACATTTCATAGAATATTTACACATTATTTAATAAATCCCATTTTTTACATGTATTTATATATATCATATTTTGAGTTTGCATTGGCACTTTTATACACAGTGGTATATCAGCAAACACTCCCTGTTCTACAGTGCAATTAGTTCTTACTATGGCACATTATGTGTGTTTGTTAAGCAAAGCTAATTAAATTCAATTGAATGCTGTAATATAATACAAATGTTTTCTTTAAAGTCTCACCTGTACAAACACAACCTCAAAAATAGGGCGCATTGATGTCTCTAGAGAAAGCATAGGTAGATTCAGTGCATTCCACCTATGTTGCTGGCAGCATTTGCACCAGGATTATCTGTAATTATTATTGTGTTCAGACAATAACTGTCATAATATCATTTTATATGTTACAAAATAAGCTTGTCAGATTTTTAATATATTTGAATGTGATCTCTGACTCAACATAGGACTTATTTGTATTTTTGAACATGAGAGCCTTAGCAAGTTGTCATCCATATGTAGTAGAAAACCATCTACTCCTCCCTTGTTTAAATGCCTGTTTATGAGATAGATTTCAGAATAGCACATTAGGCATTATCTACTGAAACCATGAATGTTATAAAATGCTGGCAAACATTATGTGGTCATGTTTTTCAAATCCTTGCCCCATACACTCGTTTTGAATCTACAATGTATGCATGTAGTGAATACTAATTTTCTAACCTTTTCTCACTAAGGACTTTCACAAGAAAACATGTATTAAAAATATGGGGAAGAAGTCAAGGTCTGTATCCCCACAGCAAGCAAAAGTGTAAAGCCTGCTATTTCAAATGCAAGAAAAGTCAGAAAATATTTTTTAATATCATCTAGCAGCACCCAATTCACTAGTTATTAGTTTTTTTTTTTTCTTTTTTAGATGTTTTTTAAGTTTAATAAGAGTGTTGGCTTCTTTTCTGTTACCACATAGCATACTAGGCATGTAGACCGATGTCTCCAACCTAGCTTGGGGTACTTAAAAAGGGCCAAAAACAGGGACAACCCTTTTAAAGTACAAATATCTGATGCTTCTTTAGCATTCCTGGTACTCACATATCACAGCTAGCACAAAATGTCAAAAAGTTTGTATGGAAAAAACTAAATTGTTTAATGCTTTATCAGAGTAAAATGAGAAATGTGTTGTTTAAAGTTTACAAAGTAGATGAGTAGGTATAATTTTTTCCCCATGCCAGCACCTCTTCTTGCTTCCCAGAGGCACTAAAAAGCCTTTTTTTATGTGCATCCTTTTATTGGCAGCTCACACTGAGCTTCGCTGAGTTGGAGGACATATGGAGTGGTGTCAACATGGCAGGAAACCCAGTGAAACCATAGGGATAATCTACACAGAGGATTGGGCTTGTGTCCTACAGGGGGACATGTGTTTTCCATCCTAAATATTAATATGAAAAATGTTTTGAGATTCAGGAGAACTAACTGGCTCATCTCTACGTTCCAAATCACCTTACTTTTTGATGAACAGCACATTACGTGCAGCTAAGCCTTTCATCTTTTTTTTACATGCCCAGATACTGGTCATGTTACCAAATTTGTCTTACCTTTCCTCAAGCCTGGTCATTTCTTTATTGGCCTAAAAGAAAAATGCTTTTCTAGCAAAATTGAAATTATTTTCATTAAGATGTCTCTTAAATTCTTTTGAAAATAGCAAAGCATTTTTTTCACCTAGAATGACTATATAAAAATACACAATATACAAACTCACACTAGTATTTCTCCAGATATTTCATATGCTCAAGTTTTTTTTCCACCCATGGACAATGAATGTAGCATCTGAAAATATGTGTGGCAACAATACCACGAGCAAATGCCTGAAAAACAGAGAAAAAAACCCCAAACCTATTGGTTTCAATATTAACTTTTTTAGAGAGCTGTTGCATGCAGTTAACTTCAACAGTACTATTTGAAACAAAGCTAGTCTGAACAAAAGCTGAACAAATAACCAGTGTATACAAAAGACTTACACAACTACTGTGTACCCTACTGTCACATTCAATGGTTAATAGAAAAAAAAACAAAACATAAAACTGCAAGATTCACATTTTATTACACTTAATATAAAATATTGTAAAATTGTTATTTTTTTTCTTTTGACTATCAAAAAACATAAGTCGTTCCTTGGACAGCAATTATATATATTTGAGTACACTCTGACATTGGTTACTTTAAAAACAAATGTTAGTAAACATTTGCTTTTGTATTGTTTTGCTACCAATACATTCAGGGATTGTTTTTGTATAATCCTGTAATCTATCAAAATTTAATAAAAACATTGAACTTGTCTATGGGAGAGAAATTTAGCTCCATCCAATTGTGTTTGGTTGCCAGAATACCACTCACTCTGGCTCCAGTTGGCTTCTGGCTTATATGAAATCATATGGCCCCGTTTCTGTTCATGACCTCAGAGGTGAAAGTCATCTACTACAGTCCAGAAGAAGCTTGGCAGTCACTGGCCCCAGACACAAGTAAACCTTTTGGGGATGTAATAAATCTATATGTGAGTTCTGAGAAATGTGATTGCTCTCTCTACAGTGGGGTAATAAACACTTCATTGATACTATTCACAATTCTGTTTTGTTAATTATTGGGAAAATGATCTCCATCACTCTAGGTATTTGGGAAATGTGACCTACTAGTAATAGTTTAGGTTAAAATTTAAAGCATAATATACTGAGTGATACAATTAGTAATTATTATAAATATTGTCCATAGCTCTTAAGAACTTTTTTGTTTGCCAGTATAACAATTATACTGGGAACAGAATATACTTTAGGAGATCCTAAAACTTGAATTAAAAATCAACTACTGTTATCAAAACACTGAAACTCTTTCTGGAATTGTAATTGATTTCCAATAACAAGTGTGCATGAAAAGACCCTTCTACAAGTTTCTTAAAAGGGTTCACAAATGGGAGTTCACATATTTTATTTCAAAGGATGTTGTGTTTCTATAGCCACTTCAGCCTTTTTATAGGAAAACAAACCTAACATTTTTGTAACAATTTAGAAAGGTTTGATTGTGTTTCCAGTTTATTAGCTGTGCATGCTTGTAATAAAGTGCCTAAATATTCTTACCGGCTTAGTTAAACAGAAAGAGATATTGACAAAAAAAGGAGACAGGAAGTGAAATCACACAATCATGTGTTCAGATAAAATACAGATAGAGAGCAGACCATGGAAGGAAGATGTGACTACCATGGCTGTGCTCTCTGATCAACCAAGACATCCATCTTGATGAATGCAGAAGCATGCATCAGCCACCAGAACTCATTGCAGTCTCTTTAAAGCTAAGTAACAATTAATTGTCTTTGTCACTATTATCTGCTTACCTAGGGTAAAAAGATTGACTGCTTGTGTATACATGTGTGTAGCCCTACATGTGTAGTACTTGGAAAAAAAGGTTGCAAACAAGCAAGCATGTTTTATTTCAGCGGGACAGTGCCAACTGCAAAAGAAACTTGGACCTGTACTCTTACAAAGGGAGATATGTACAGATAATGCTGGACCTGTACTCTTACAAAAGGGAGATATGTACAGATAATGCTGGACCTGTACTCTTACAAAAGAGAGATATGTACAGATAATGCTGGACCTGTACTCTCACAGATATGAGGTGTGTACAGACAATACTGGATCTGTACTCTCAAAGACAAGAATTGTGTACAGATAATAATGGATCTGTATTCTTACAGACATGAGATGTGTACAGAAAATGCTGGATCTGTACTCTACAGACAGAAGGTGTGAGACAAGAGATGTGTACAGATAGTGCTGAACCTGTACTTTCACAGTAAAGCCAGGAATTGTAAGCAAACAGTGCACAGTTAATTCAGCTTTTACTTACACTCATAAGCACAGTCATATTACTTAAAAAATTACAATTACAAAAATATATAATACCCGTTGATTGACTTCAGGTCATTCCAGACTAACTAGCTTTGAAATGATCTAATTTCTAATCAAAATCGCTTAAAAATTATGAAACTAAATTCCAAGCTACAACTATTTTTTTTATTTATACATTATTATCGTGATAATAAAAATGACGTTTTAATAATCCATTAGGTTTTTACAGAGAGTTATAAAATCAGTGCTTTCCTTATTTAATTAAAAAAGGATTTTGGAACATAGAGGAGTCAAGTATTATTTTTATATTTTCCTGCACCTGCTAATGCCAAATACAATTTATAAATGGTTTCCAGTGTAATGTGAACATGTGACCCAGTCATTACCAGCAAAAGTAAAAAATACAGAGACTGTACGTGTTTGACAAGTATGCACCATTTACCCTGTAAAACTTATAGACCATATGGCAGTTCATAACATAATTAGAATTTATATATTAAATATTCATTGTTCTCTTTGGAACTGTAAAATGTAAAATTAGTGAGCATTTTTTCCCAGAAGCAACATTTTGGTTACTGATTTATTCATCTTGACTTTGTTTAAATATCTCTTTGACAATTGATAAGTCAGGCATTCACTGATTAACAATTTAATTGTTATTTTAGAGATTTATTGTTATTATTATTGTTAATTTATTGTTATTTTAGAGATGATTGCATGCTTACAAATGTGCTTCACATGCAAGTTGTAGCCATCCTGGATTGCCGCAAGCTATATATTAACCTTTTGCTATTGTAGTCTAGCTAACAAATAAGCAAGTCAAAAGTAGAAATAGTTTAACCCATACACCCACCACCCAAAAACATGTGCTGTGGAGCCATTCATCCTCAAACTCCAGGAGAACCATACAAGTCATTCTCTCAGCAGCTCCCCTTCCCCCTCCCAGCAGCGACAGCAGCCCCCCAGAACAGTAAGCTTTTGTTTACAGGGGCAGTGGGAACAGTGGATATTTCCAAGCAGTTGGCATCCTATGAGCCATTAACACAGCCCTAACTGCCATGTTTTTTTAAATGAATGAGCATTTGTTTCAGATGTGATGTGGTGGGTGCTAGTAAACTGTCTCCACTCATTTGGGTGTTCATGATCAAGACGCTGCAATGAGTTTCTCAACATCAGGCAAGATTCCTAGTATAAAGGAAGCAATAACTTCACTGTAACCTCAATATTCTAGGTGGGGAGCAAAAAATTTGGGAACAACCACCCTTACCAACACTCTGGTCCTTTAGCCAGTTTATACGCAGCCATATATGATTTAGTCTCAAATCCATTTCTTATTTCACGAATCTTAATATAAATTTTGAATTGCTAATCACATAAAATGTTGGTTAATACATTTTAAAATAATCATAATTAAACATATCTTTAGATCACAAAAATCATGCAATTGGTATAATATTTTCTCATAAATAGCAGAATGTAGATTTACAGCCGGATGTTTTATATTCTGATTCAGTCCAACGATATATAATTACTTGAGCTCTGCTTTAACTGCTGCAGTATGTCATATATGTATTTCCTGTGTGCATTCAACTGTTTGCCCGGAATTCAGCTTTAAAAACTTGTAATCAAGAAAGTAAAGAAGAAATCTATGTATGGTACAGTTTACCAGTTGTTATAGGGGAAAACATGGTAAGTAGTACCATGTGATAGTGTTAGCTTGTTACCTCCTCATGGTGTCATTACACAAGAAAATTATCTATAGGCTCTTTAGAGCAGTGGTCGCCATCCTTTTTGAGCTCACGGACCACTAAATTAATGGACTCCGGATTGCGCATGCGCAGAGAGCTGTATGTCACTCAAAGGGGAAGAAACTTCCTCCCAGAGTGATGTCATGATGCCAGAACCTGACCACTCATCCAGCGACACAACCCGCCCATTGCCCTAAGCCTGTGATTCACACGGGGACATGGTCCCAGAGCCGCGGACCACTGCGAGGCTCCTTTGGAAAACGTAACAGGTTTTTCTGGTTTATAACATAAAAGTTGTTTTAAATATAATAATATGTGTGCAATCTTTCGGTTTTTAAATGAAATAATAAAGATTGGTCTTTGTATGGCTACTGGATATTCAAAAGAGCTGACTGCCTACGTGAATGTAGATAAATGAAGAACATTGCTATACTGTGTTATACTCTACTACTTCACTAGCACGTTACCACTCACAAAAAGTAAAATATGATATTTTGTGTCAATTAGACTTTCTAAATGGCTGTCAACAGAAAGAGATGGTTTATTGGAAGTACTCTAATTACTCACTCAAAAGAATGTCAAATAAACAGAATGTATACCTGTCAGCAGAAAGGGGATTTCTCTGCTCACTCACAAGCATGACTGCCAGCCTTAAAATCTGGGACTAATGAGTGACAGACCCCCACTTGACCAAAGAAAACAGAAAACCTATGCAGCTGTTGGCAGATTTAGGCAGTCCAATAATTAGCTGCTTTGCAGAAAAAAGCACTGCCAAGTCATAAAGATTTGTGTCACCATTAGAAAAATAACAGTTTTATATTAAAGGGAAGGTTTTATAAAGAAGCGCAAAGAAGAGCGAATCGCAGTTTGGAACAGTGCTGCCAATGTCCGTAAATTCAAGGATGGTAAATGAAAAAGTAATTAAATTCAAACTGTCCATTACATCCTTTTACTTTCTTTTTTTTAAAGTGCCCATTAAAAAACCTCACTGTGAATGTGGCTTCGCAAACAGTAAGCCTCTTATAGTAATGATTTCATCTCCCTCACTGTGACGCATAAGAAGGTTCTTCTGTAAAATGCATCACTCTGGGTACTGGGTAGGAAGAAAGGTTCTCAGCGACCTTCTGCATAATCAAAAAGAGATACAATAGAATATTATTACCGAATACCAATGAGCATTATAGAATACATGCAAATAGCTGTGCTGCCCAAGATACTTTGGCTAGCTGCTCTGGGCAGCATTGCTGGTTATACCTAATAATGATGAATAAAAATAAGCAACAAAGATTTAAACAATGATAGCATAATCAAAAAGACTTATGGTAATTATGTAGTATCTATATTTAATAGTATTTGCCTTTGTGTTACCAGTTGTGCTTTTACATACCTTGAAAGTTCAAAAGCCAATAAGGTAAAGGAGACAGCAAAAGGAGAATTCAAGAATTTTCACCTATTGAATTATTACACTTTGAATTACGTTAAGAATGTCTTATTGTATTGCTTTATCAGTTTACAGCATTACTTAAAGCTAAGCTTCAGACAGAATAAAAGATGCATATACAGTTGTGTTTAGAATAATAGCAGTGTGTTTTAAAAAAAGTGAATAAAGCTCAAAATCCTCATAAAGGCTTTTATTTCCATACAGGCAAATACAATGGAAACTGCACATTTTATTTCAAATCAAAATGTATCAAATTTGTGAAGAAAAGGGAATATTAGGCTGTTCAAATTAGCAGTCTCCATTCTTCTTCAAACTCGAAAAATTCACTGTATAAATTGAACTTTTTTAAAGATTTTGCTTCCCTTTGAATCACTGAACTAATGTTTAGTTGTATAGCCACTGTTTTTGAGAACTGATGCACATCTGTGTTGAACATGAAGTTGACCAACCTCTAGCACCTGTGGACAGGGATTCTAGCCCAGGATCATTGATTGGACTATATTCCACAATTCTTCTGAATTTCCTGGTTTTGCCTCAGAAGCACCATTTTTTATGTTGCCCAACACATTTTCTATTGGACTAAGGTCCAGGGATTGCTGGCCACTCCATAATTTCAACCGTCTTGGTCTGTAACCTAGACATTTCTCATTAACTGGTGTGTCTGGCCAGTTTCATTTTAAAGGCATTTACCATTCTGCATACGGCAACATGACCTCTTCAAGTGTTTTATTATATGCAAACTGATCCATGAACCCTGCAAAAATATGCCCAACACCATATCGTGATGCCTACACCACCATGCTTCACTGTCTTCAGTGTGCTGTGGTTCAAATTCAGTATTTGGTGGATGTCTGAATACTGTCTGCAGCCTCTAGACCCATAAGGTATGATCTTGATTTCAACCCACAAAATGGTGTGCCATTTCTCTTTAGGCCAGTCAGTGTGTTTTTTTTTATTCAACATTGGGACTTTGCAGGGGCTTTTTGCCTTATCATTTGGTTTCACATCACCTTCCAATTGTAACAGCACTCACAGGTAACTGATGATGAGGTGATCTTCCTGGAGCTGATCATCAGTATTTCCTATTTTGGCTATTTTTCTATCTGTTTGAATTGTAGTTTTCTGTTTTCTCAACGTCTTTTAGGTTTTGGTTGCAGCTTCTGTTTTTTGAACAGACTAATATTCACCTTCACTTTCTGTAAAGAAATATTGCAAATTTGATAATTTTTTCTTCATGTTTTAGAATAGAATGTGCAGTGTTCCTTTCATGAGCATGACACCATGACTTCTAAGAAGAGATGTAGAACCAGTTCTACTATTTCACCCCTTCCTTGGTACGTCTTTGAGGATTTTTCTAGCGGCGGTTCGTAAACATCATATCTCCTCAGTCCCGAGTCCTCTCACTCCAGTGTGGCTTAACCCAACCTTACCATCTTGTTTATCCAATGATTTTTTAATTTAGCAGGCTGACCGAAAACTTTCAGCTCAACATTTTTTGAAGGTGGTAAATTCAGAGGTAGGCAGGCATTACTGGAAGGAAACAAAGGGGCTTCCAAACTGTGGTGGCCCTACTTATAGTTAGGACATTTTCTGTCTGACTCAGGTAAGAGGGAACATTAGGCTACACAACTCACTCCATTTGAAAAATTGTGTTCATCCACAGGTCCAATCAGACATACGATCATGTCAATTTATGGTATAGTCCCTGAGCCAACTGAAAATTCAAATGATCATTTTTGCAAACAATGGGAATTAGATTTAAAAATAAGCTTATCAGAATTGCAATAGGAACACATCACTTTTTTAACAGTCAAAGGCTCGCAAAATGTAAACATACAAGAAAATAATTAAAAAAAAAAAATAACATAAGATGGTATAGAGTAGTGCAAAGTTTACATATGCTACAACCCCAATGCGAAGGGAAATGCTAGCAATGTGAAACAGAGGAGGGCACAGTCATCCACATGTGGTGGAACTGCTCACGCATCCAGCCTTTCTGGTCCAAGGTCATAGACTTTTACCAAAAATGATGTACCCGTGCATCCCCCCCACAAATTTTCATGCACCATACTTACAATTCACCACAGAAATACAAGAAGACTCTTTTGTTTCATGTCTTAAACGCAGATGAGCTACTGATTCCAAGAATGTGGAAATCTGCTGCAAGACCCACCGTGACTGGATTGACCACATAGTAGAGATGGAGGAACTAATACATTCCTCCCAGGATGCTAGGACCAAATATTTTTAGGCTACCTGGGCATGTTGGTGAAACTTCTGTTAATCCCCAGAATTTTAAGTAATTGAATTTAGTACACACATAATACATTGAGAAATTCCTTTTCATTCTGTCTTTCTAATACCCAGTCCTCTACTTTACCTCCTCCATCAAACCCTGGGAGAAAATCTGTAAGACACTTTAGGAGATGTGTAAGATGTATTACTAACACATTATTAAAAATGAGAGCATTAGATTTGGTATGCCCGCATTTTACCCCCACCCGTATATGATAATTTACCCCCATGGGCTCATTGGTCCTAAATATTCTATGGAGTGATTTGGTTAGAAGTACCCCCAGATATATGTCAGTTGCTTATGTTAGCTAAACATGTATTAATTGTTCATGAATATTTTTTCTATTCATATTTTGTTTTATATGGAAAACAAATTCAAATATGTGTATTTTTTCTTTGCCAAAACAATAAAGCTTGTTTTTGGAAAAAAAATGTGCAGTGATCCCAATGCATTTGTGTGTATGGAAATAAAACCTATTGTAAGGCTTTAGGGCTGTGCTGCGCGGTAAATCTGTGTAAATCTCTATACTAATGGGCAGAATTCCAAATCCACTTGGTATGCAGAACATGTTCTATATATGTATTCATGTGTATTTATCTTTTTTTGATGGAGCTCAGTTCTAATACATGTCCGTCTGTTTATGTTCCATATGGAGCTAATATTATATACTTATAATCTGCCAAGTGACTGCACATTGTCCTTGTTTTAACAGTACATTTATGTTTCAGTAATATGCAGGAAATATTTCACATGCACTCAAAAACATGAAGACAGTAAATAGGAAAAGACAAAAATATTATAAATGTTATAGAAATAAGCTGAATACTGGCGCTAATTCTCATTTAAATGATTTGGTAAAATATGCTAAAACATAAAACAGTCACGAGTATTACTTTCAGCACTTCCTGGTACCCGTAATCATTTCCTTAGGTTTCATGTAGAGTTTTAGTCCATCAGTAAGGAAATTGAAACATAAGAGGGTAACTGAACATTTCCTCCCTACTATATTCATGTAATCCCTCCAGTGCCGTCCCCTGTCATCATCTCTTTCTTCATGATATTAACCTTTCCCTATGTCATCTATTTCCTCCCTCTCTTGTTTCACGTTATCATCTCTCTTTCCACTCTCCTCTTTAACCCATGTCCTACTATGTCATCACATTCATCTGCATTCTACGTCTCTATCATTTCTACACTTCATTCCTCTAAAGGCTGCAAATAGTACATGTGCATACCTTTACCGCTGCTTCATTTTTTAATGTCAGACATAGATCATAACACATTACAGGGTTGTTTGAATTTGCTCTTCCTATTAGCTTTCTCTGGATAGGAAAAAACCTATTAGTAATGTAGAGTTTGGAATGGAACAAGGGGAAACATTCTAAAGTGCTGCTTTGATGTTGAGAGTCCTGGAAAAATATTACATCACATAACAGAAACCCTGAACATCAATAAAGATAGTTTAAGTGGAACTATGCTCAAATAGTTGTAACACTAAGCTATATTAACATAGTGGGTTATATCTGGCCAAGTAAAGGGGCAGATTAGTCTGTCTTGCTCCCTTTTAGAATGGGCATGATTTATTAAAGCTCTCCAGACTATCATGGGAGAATGGGAACATGGAATAGATGTGGTCCAGGATTGAAAATAATTGCCAAATAATAGCAAATGATTTTAAGGAATGCAATCCAGGTTTCCTGGATCACCCATCATTTATCTTTTCCAGTCCTGGGGAGCTTTAATAAACCAGGCCCAAAGTGCTAAGCACCTAGGCCCTAACTCAGGTAGAAGCACTGTACAGCATTTTCTCCATGAAATGTAAGTATTTCAGTCCTACTTGCATTTTCGATTCACGCCATAAAACCCTCATAATGTAACTATATCTAAAATAATCTTTTTCAAAAGACATTTTGAGTTTTAGTAATTGAAAAATTAATACATTTCTTTTAAAATGACCCTGTCACTATAGAAAAGTTACTTAGGGAAGGAACACCTAAGTATTATTTTCTTCCAACTGTCCACATGGCTTTACACCATTCAGCAGAAATCACCCCCTAAAGCCTGATAGAAAATTGACGCCTTCAGAAGGATTGATCCTCTGGCTCCCCTGAAGCTCTTACAGGCTTCTCCTGCTGACCTGCACTCATTACTGTCTGGTGCAATGATGGGGGGGTCAACAAGAATAACCTTTTATTGCTGGAGGGCTATTTCTGCTAAATGGAGTAATGTTCAGCATCAACTGTAGGAGAAACACTGCACATTTACATAGTGCAGCAAAAAAAGGGAACTCAGCACAAACAAACAGAACTCAGTGACAGATATGTATTGGGAAAAAGGCATCAGAGTTTTTGATCACTGGAGAGAACTCAGCGAGTAATGGAGAGTCCAGAAACCTGTCACATGTCTGTCTCTCCACTAATCACAGAGCTCTCTCATTGCTCCATTCAGCAGGGAGCTTTCTGTTCCAATTCCAAAAGTGCAAAGCATAGAGTAATTAACAATACCGTGTACTCTATTGTTGCTTTCATTAGTGTATTCCAATATGAGCCGGTTCAAAATTACAAGATTTTTAAAACAGAGGAGGGAATCTTCCAGTAGGGACATTTGTGATGACCATAAAATGGAGAATTTCTCTAACTTCCTTTTGAGTTGTAACAGGCAGGATTTTCCTGTTGAATTATATTGTTTCTCCAGTTCTTTCCACTGCACCTAGTTTAGTACACACTCCATATACTACTTATAGTAAATAATGTAATTTGGTGTTTCAAACACATAAGTTCACATGGCAGCAGCTTAGTGATAATTGACTATAAACAGAGCCATATGGAGTACAATATTGACTCTATATTAAATTATGCACCATGGCACTCAAACAGATTAAAGAGGCGGTCACTATTATTCCCCAGTATAGCTACTGGCATGATATTCCAAGATTGTACAATCCCTGTGTAATCAATTCCGGATGAGTCTGGTACAGCAGACAAATTCAATAAAACAGTAATAATGTATTTCCATTTACAAACAATTGAGTTTTATTAAGTATTTAAAAAAACAACATGCTTCTTGTTAAAATCTACTTTTTCTAGTTTTAAAATATAAATAGGCCACCTGAAATAGAAGCGGATATACATATATTGTAATCCCAATTTTTCCTATTACTAACTTCCAGTTTCCAATCTGCACAGAAAGTTTAGTGTATTATAGGGAAATCAGCACACTATTTTGACATCATACAGTAAATTAGATTCAATTCCACAGTTCAGCTGATGACATTTAGGTGCATTGGCTGTGAGTTATGAAATCACAGAAAGTTAAACATCCTGCTGGCTTCAAGAACTATGATAAAGAAATGTACAATAGGAAAATACAGATCCAAGTTTAATTAAAAAAAAAAAACTTTTTTAGTAAATATTATCTAAAACATGATTAATGAAATATGAAAAATTTCCCAATTATTCAAACTGTGTGTAAACTTTAACAATGAGCATCTCTTACTTGCTCCCTTTTGTCTGGTTCTATATACCATTAAAAGTGTTTTGTTATGATAAGTGTGGATCCTGACAGAAATCTTGTAGGCTGGCATATTTCTGTGCCATCTAGTAGTACAACACCATTATCAGGTACCACTGTACCCAATTCTTTCCTGTGGAATTCTAAGTAAGCATTTTCATTTTCGGAAAGAAATGTGTTACTGGTGGTATCACTATGTACAAATAAAGAACTGCTAATGTAGCCGCCATACCTAAAGACTGGTAATCTGCAAAATATTATTTTTTGTATATGGGTTTAAATACCCTTCAAATTAAGGAGGGCAGACACATTTAGGTTATTATTTTCTATAGCTGCAAGCAATCATCATCCAGAGCAGCAGGATACTATGTCCTAGCTGCTTCTCAGCTCTACTTCTAGATTTTACATAAACCTGATAGGCCTACCTGAACTCTTTAATATACCGTCTATAGACACATTAGTAGCAAAACATCTTCCTAATAACAATTCCAAGATATCTAAGTGTATAACATGAGGAAGGTTTATTGATGCCGAGTATCTAGAAAAAGACCAATACTGGCTAGGAATAGGAAAAGGAAAACTAAATTACAAGGCAAAACTATGCAACATGGCTATATCTACATCATGGAGGAATATAGCTTTTCTTCGACTGACCAAATGACCACATTTTAATATTACTTTTATTATGGTCCTTTTTCTTATTTTTTTTTTTTTTTTATTTAATATAGTTTATAAAACAATAAACCAAAGGTTATAAAGATATAAAGAGAGAGGTCAATTTACAATAAAGTTCAATTTACATTACATTAATGGGTAAAAAATGTGCAAGACCTTGTTTGACAGGAAGTTGAAAATATCCCTATAAATCATCATAGCACAGATATAAAAAAAATACCTCCAGTAGAGGTGCATTAGATGGTCTTCTTTACATCGTACTACTACACAGGTAGTCGCTGAGTAAAGGACATCGGGCATAGGGACAACTCCTAGATACGAACAGGGCTTCCATGCTTGCTCTGTGCAGGACAGAGGCTTGAAGGGGAGGGGGAGGTTTGCGTGACTTGCAGAAGAAATCTTTTGCTAAACACAGGTGAGGTTGTGGTTGATCTTAAGGAGTGAGCTTCTCTGCTACATTTTGTAATTCTTTAACCTCCTGGGCAGTCCACTTCTGTATGGATTTATGTCTAAAAGCGGTACATTGTTTTTTTAAAAGTAAACTTTAGTTCATAGTATAAGTATAATAAAGTTTGAAACACAAAATCATATCAAAATAATGAATTTGATTAATTAAAATTTTTTTTTTAATAATTTAAAAAATTTTGTTTTAAATAAATATTATACACATACTAATATATTATACTGTAAAATAAATGTTCATGAAAGACAATGTGCTGCTTTTACACATAAATCCAATGTATAGTATTTAATACAGGTATTTTGTATTGAATGCAATACAAATAGATTTAAAATTTCCGACACACCCCGAATGGAACGTCCATACGTGCCAACATAACAGGGAAATCCCGGGTGATTCATTGAATGCAGAGGACGCAGGCCAGAGGAAGCAAAAAGACAGGGATATTGGTGAAGGACGCCGGTGGATCAGGTAAGGCTCCATTAAATATTCTATTTCGCTGTTTTAGCTATTTTGAGTTTGACTCGGTGTTACCGCTCTCAGCAATTTTTTTTTTACCGCTGCAGAGATTAATGACCAAGACAAACTCTGCAGTTGTTTCTTTTTACATATCAAAGCACAACTTGCTTCCCAACGTAATGAATGTCTAGGCTGAGGATTTTATACAGTAACTGACACCATGCTGCCTAATAATATGTTGAGACAAACATCTGTCCTAATTGCATTTATTAAAATAATGTACATACAATTTCAACTTAAGAACAAACCTACAGTCCCTATCTCATATGTAACCCAGGGACTACCTGTATAGAGAAGGGTCCTCAATTGGTGGTGGCACCAGGACTGTTTTATGCTTTCGCCTAAAGCCACTTCTTTGCAACCCTTAGCCTAAATATTTGTTAAGAAACAAGGCTTGTGTACCTTCCCACTATTTTACTTCCATAGACCTTGACTGAAGTAGTCGCACACCTAAAATCTTTCCCCAGGTTTCTTGCAATGTGCTTGCTATCAAGAAGGTAGTGTAAAATATCTCAACAATTCTATCTGTAGCATATTAGTTTTTTTAGGTTTATTTGGTCTGATACAGCATAACCAAGGAAAAAGAATACTGTCTAGTAATGTGAAAATGCTTAAGCAAATCTATCACTAGTTGATGACATTAAATATATATTTCAACCAAACTACACTATTGCAAAGCATGTGAAAAAAATCAAAAAGGTTGACATTATATTATTACATATAAAATATTTATGCTTTTAAGTATATCTTGTACATAAATACTGTTGATGAATCTATAGCATAAAATTTACAGTTAATGGGATATTTTTCCACTTAGTTCATGCAAAGACTTACTTAATAAAAAGTGTATATAATGCCTATACAATGCTCCTGAGAAACAAGTTAAGCCAATTTTTCAGTTAGTAATCCTTTTGGCCATGCACCACAAATCTAGCACCTTTCATAAGCCTCCCAACATGCTTCAGAGCCCATGCAGAGTAATGTTTTTTCCTGCCTTGCTGAAACATTTTAGATGAGGCTATTTTCCAATAATTTCTTGACAGCTGCCCCAAGGCTTTGACCCAAAAGAATGACAATGTGAAGACCAAAGTCCTATAAGCAGATAATCGTAAGTCTATGGATCTTTTCCTCTACTGTGATAATCCTTCATGCCGTTGAGAACCACAATAAGCCAATGTTAACTTAAACACTGTCAACAGCTCTTAAGGAAGAACCTAAGGAGTGATTATGATCACATTACAGAAGTTGCTGAGAGAAGGGTAAATTAAATCCTGGGCTTGAGGTTAATATTTTTTTTTTTATTAGTAGTTAAAGTTCAGTTTTTGTCTCAGTTTTTGCCATGTACTTTATTTTCTGCTGTCTTTAAGCAGTAAATGCACTATAATTCATGTCACCACATGTATAATTGGTGATTAAATTTTCCTCTCCAAGCAGTCAACTGTTAACGGTATTTGCTGGCTCTGTCTTTATTTTTATTATTTACTTTTACAGATCGAAAAAAATCGACAAAATGTAATAAGTTATTTGTCTTGGCAAAGCCGCTGTATATTGCAGGTTCAATGTAAATGTTCATGATAGGAAATGTGTGTGGTGATTATTAATGATATCATACTAAACATTTAGGATTTTTACTTATTAGACATAAATAGAATCAATGTGACTCCTTTTTATCAGCTTTAAAGAAAGTAGGACCATGATATTTTCAGAGGTTCCTTTTTGCATTTGGATATTTATAATAAGACTGTAGTAGATTCATAGGAAAGGCTACATTGTTTCCAATGGTAACATTGTAAAAATATAAATCTAGGGCACCTGTATGCTTTTATTGGAAATAAATGGATACATTTGTAGCTGCAGTTATTTTGAACTATGCAAGATTGTAAGTAATGTTGGTCGAATATCTCACTATTCGATTTGACAGCTATTCGATCGAATAGTGAAATATTGTTAATAATTGTTCGGGTGATTGAATTCCGAATTCGAACATCCCATGGTGGGAGAATTCGGGTTATTTTTAGGTGCCCAGGGATCGCCTGCAGTCACAGCTATGACCACAAAGTTCCCATGCTCATGTGACCGTGGGAACTGAACTGCAGATATACTCTGCAGTTCCACTACGATCCCCGAGGCACTACAGGTTAATTAACCTGTAGCGCCCTGGGGATCGCACACTCTTCCCAATGATTGCAGCCTTGAAATTATACATCATTTGGGCTGCAATGTTGATGTCTGTCTACTCAAGAATGTACATTTATGTATAGTACACAATAATTTAATTATGCCAAAGTCATAGAAAGAGCTTAGTTCAATGTAGTTGTAAAAAAAGATGTTAAACAGATACCTGTATAATAAAGTTGTGAGATCATATTTAACTAATAGTATAGTTCTTAGATAACAGAACGATTTATTATGTGCTTTAACTTTTTACATTTGTCCTCAGTTGACTTGCGACAACATATTTTATGTTGTGCCAGTTGAGCTAGGAACTTTAGAGCTCTGTATGTAAGAACATAAGTACGTATGGCTTTACTCTGTGGTGTGTTTTAAAACAGAAGATTTGATCAAAACTGGAAAAAATAAACTAGGCATTTAGGTAGTCTAAAATGTAATGACATGGTCATTCCAAAAAGGATCATCTCCCTGTAATACAGTACAGCAAACTCTGCTAAAATGAACAAATAATATTTTATAAATTAAGTATGTTTTTAAAATTGTGTTTAAGAATATATGGAGCTTTGTATTTGCTGCTTTTTAAAAGCTCTGTCCACATAGAACAAATTTAGAACTCTGTACAATGTAAAAAAAAGCATAAAGTATCCAAAATATAATTTTTGAGATGAAACAAAAACAGGACATTGTTTTGGTTCTATATGAGAATAATGATTGTGCTGTGCTAATGAAAGTTCACACTTAAAGTTCTGAAATCAAAAGCTGAACTTTATTATTATGCAGACAATGGTATTAGTACCAGCATGTCTCACAAATAGAATAATTTCAGCACTGATACTAAAACCAGAAACAAAGCATCCTATTCACATACAGTTACCAGTGTACAAGCTGTTTTTAGAAATTTTTGCAAAATGCACATTACTAAACTTCACGTAAAAGCCAACATAAATAAGTCACAAAATTCACAAGATCCATTAAAGTCCATTGTACTGTACTCACAGCAAGTGAGATAGAAGAGGAATAGTCAATGTTCTTTCCTACTCCTAATTAGGATTTGCGCTAAAACTAGTCATTTATGCATAGTAGCGGGCCTGAATGACCGCAAAATATAGATCCCCATTAGATGACCTGAAAAGCCTGCATGACCTCTTTTTCCTGGGGCAGATTTTCAGTGAGACAACCCTGCATATGTGTGGGATGCAGACAGAAAATTTTCAAAGAAAATAATGTAAGTCCATCTTATGCATATGTCGGAATAACAGCCTGTCTGAAGCCAGGTTGTCTTACAGGTATTCTATACTAAGTTCCTCTGCCAAACTGTGTTAGGAAATCCAGGGGGCATGAATCACTGCTGGCCATGCACGTTTTACTAACTAACACTGATGAGCTTATTCTATGTGGCCTGGGTCTAACTTTACCAAACATCCTAAACAGACCTTTGTAAAGGTCCTTTGTCTACAAGATGCTAGCAGAGTTTTCACTTTGCAGTTGAAGCCCCGGTTTGAAGGTTTTAGCCCTCTGGATCCATAGTGCATAACAATATTCTCAGAACCTTACCCATTCTGATATTGCTGCTAAAATGAATATTAATGTAGACAATGGAGTTACACTTGAACCTCTAACGGTCATTTTCTACAGTCATTTACCTGGTACAGAGAAAAGCAGGAACTTCTGTAGTATTTTTCTGTCTGCTGGGTGAATAGATGAAGTCTGAACTCCATCCAGGGACTGTTAGCTTAGCAAAGGTGTGCTACCACTTGGGTATTCCATCTACACCTGTTACCTTTGGTTCTGCAAAAAACCTTTAATGAAATAATGAATTGGATCAAAGTGTAGCAGCACGGTGGCAGTGGTTAGTGCTCTGGCCTTTGCTAGGTCCCAGGTTCGAATCTCAGCCAGGACACTATCTGTATGGAGTTTGCAGGTTCTCCTCGTGTTTGAGTGGGTTTCCTTGGGGGAAGCCAAAACCTTAGATTGTATTATAGAGATATGACCATGGTAGGGACATTAGATTGTAAGCCCCTCTGAGGGACAGCTAGTGACATGACTATGGACTTTGTACAGTGATGCGTAATATGTCAGTGCTATATAAATACTGTGTAATAATAATAATAAAGTAAGTACTATGTCTAGGCACAAGCCTAATCTCAGTTGGCAGTCCCACTTTCAAGAGGTCCAACTGAGTGGAGCCACTGCCAGAGACAATATGCTATGGTTCTGTGGTCCCAACTTGTAGTTTAAAAAAGTTGGAACTGAGTGCAAGGATGTAATTTAAGCATTGGATAGAAGACGTAAAACACAGTGGAAAGTGTGACAAAAGACATATTTGGATTTCCTAAAAGTAAATTGCTATTTGCTAGCACATGTTTTCAATCCTGGACCAGATCCATTCCAGCTTGGCTGGATCACCCAGCTTCACTGATGGAAGTATATCCTCTCCAGCCTTGGAGAGCTTTAATAAATCAGGCCCATTACACAGACTTGAAAGGTGGCAAAGAACAGATCCAAAATTGATATTTACATAAAAACATTTTATTGTTTTAATGTTCCAACTATTGTTGTTTGATGTTCCAACTTATGGTTTTGTATTGTACTCAACACTACCAGACCACAAATGAAAGGTGCTTGATGCCCTGCATAAAACGTGCTAACAAATTTGTAGTTGCTTTTTTTTAAAGAAAGCCTGGGTGAACTAGTCCTTAAAATCACTAATAGCAGAAAACATAATTGGATAAACTATAAGCAAATCAACTTTTCAATGAATATAAAAAGAAAGAGTATTAAAACTTTGTTTTAGCTATTTAGTAGAACATTATTCTTTTAAACATACATGTAACTGGTTCAATTAAATGTGTATAAGCTTAATTTAGTCTTACGCAACATTTTTACAGGATTAGCAAGAGGGTGTGGAAAGACAGGCATGTAGAGATACATGTCTTTAATGGAGCTATTCTTAAATATCTGTCTGCGTCCTAATAAAAGTTATTTTTTAAACTACTATTAAGAGTCTGGGCTTACTGCAGTCCAGACTTATTTTTTTTTTTTTTTTGCAATCAGTCACAGTTTCCCATTTAACAAGAGAGCATTACTTTAGGTTCATGAAAACTGGTAAAAAAGAGATGCTTTTTTATAGCAGCCAATGAGCACATAATAACCAAGACCTTATAAGCTAATTTAGCATCAGTTTAGGAAGCTATAACATGCTAAGATCAGAAAAAGAATTGCAGCTGTTTTACGGTACACACAGTACTAGCGAAAGGCAGTTGGAATTTGTGAAGTTACTTGTCAAGTTGCAGTTCCAAATTAATGGCAGAAAAATAATAAGTCATTTAGGTAGGCACCATGTAAAAGCTTACTGTGTGCTTTAATAAAACTTCATCTCAAGGTATTTTGTAAATGTTGTGTTGAAAAGTGAGATCACTGATGTTGTCTGGCACGGGTGTCTGGACACCAGGACTTACTAAATAGGACCACAAATCCCTTGGCCAGCAAAGCAGATATCTTGAAGTGCAACTTTATTGAAAGTTGCGGCTGACCCTCTTAACATAAGTAAGCGAAGTTGTATTTGCCAAAAGGCAGAACTGTACTCCAAATAATGCTGGGTACATTCACTTCCAAAATATTTGGTTAAAAATGATATCCTTTTTGTGGAAGGGGTGGCATGAGCATCAGCCCGTGTTTTTACAGAGCTCCTGCCATTTCCTCATGGAGTTCACCTGCCACGTACCTGTATACTCATTTTTTAAACATGTCATACACAGAGAAGAGAATGTGTGTCCCAAGTTTGAGCAGTGGGAAGGAGATCTGGCAGTATGTTTTTCTCTGAGCCATTATTGCAGGGTCCAGGCCAGGAAAATATGGCAACAGCACCTGAATCACAGAATAATTCCTTCCATCACCAGATGGGATCAACTGGACTGGAGCAGCAGATGTCCTCTATAAAAGGAACTTGATCATTGAGGAGTTGGTAAGTATCATCTAAGGTCTCCAGATAAGGTCTTCAAGAGCACAAATTATAGTCTGAGCACAGATTGCAAAAGTCATTGATCCCTCTGTTAGAGAATACCATACAAATATTTCCTGGAGAAGGTCAGCTAAATGTAATTCAATGGATTCATTCATTTCGAATCTAAAATCTTCTTTTAAATAAGTCTGCAGACGACGGATATGCAACAGGACTTAAAATATGGAGCCACCAGCAATCTGACAACATAGAAACAGCATTTCATATCATTATTCACATATTCCACATAGCTGGTATGCAAGGTTAAATTACTAATACTGAAGGAAAGCCATTTGCTTCTATGACAGACAAGATAACAATATGAAAGAGAATGTGAAGAATTTAGACAGTGTCACCAATATATAATCTAACAAACTATTTAGTGTACAGCCATTTCTATAAAGTCCTAAAAATGTACTGCATGAGGATAAATCAGTTTACATTATATTTATTTGTGTCTGCAAAAGGACACAAATGGTCATATAAATAATAAAGGCCAGCTACTGTATTACTGACTGGATTGTATATTCTTATAAACACAATACTTCCATATGTTTAATAGACTTAACTGAAATAGCTTTATACAAATGTATGCATTATTTCTGGGAGGCAACCATCAATGGTTCACATACCCAGATGTTACCCATCATGTCATTACAACATTACATTTTAGAGATGAGAAAAAAGTTTTTAAGACTATATATTTGATATTTAGTATTACTCACTGCCACTCTTTGTATTTACATATGTATCACAGTTATAGCATGCATTGGTGTGGGTTAAAGGAATCCATTAAACTCAACAGTAAATGTGACTGATATAGATGCATTGCAGCAGTATGTAGCAGGCCTCATTCACAAACAAGGCAATCTTTAAAGTCTAACAGACCCCCTTTTAAATCACTAAGAATTACAAATTCCTAATATTTTTGTGCATAGTGCCAGGAGCACACTTGAGTTCTCTGGCTGATCTAGTGAGCACAGTGTAGCTGGTGAGGAATTAAGTAAATTTAACTAAAAAACTCCCATTACACTCCCTTATCTAAACCATCCCCTAATATAGACCCCTAACAGGTAATCTAACCTTTACATTAAGCCATTAAAAAGGAAGGATATTGGAGTGAGGACATCTAGCAGCAGAAAAAGTAGTAAAACCTTTTCTTTGTAGTAAATTTCTGGATTAATTGTGAATATTTCAGAAAATCTGTTCTTTTAATTGGCTATTTAGTTTTATCTTGTTATTCAGGAATTCTGCTTTGTGAAAAACCAAAACAGGCCAAAGGTGCACTTTAATCTTACCTTGCTGAGCTCAACACCAACCTAGTTATACCCTATTCTAAGCCCAATTTTGATCAACTGTAGTTGGAGTACAATAGTAGTTGTAAGGATAAATAAAGTACATTTTTTACCACGGACCTATTGTTTATATAGGATAGGGATGAGGTTTAAGATTGTGCTACTTTGATTTTAAGTCATATTGAACAGGTTCAAAATTTGTGAACCTGGTGAAATTATATTTCACCATATTTCATATTTGGGAACACCAAATTGTTCTCTGGGGACATACATAGTGTATTTTTAAAGTTGAAAAGTTAGATAAAGGCTTTTTTTTAAGGTGCCTGGTATTTGCTGACTTTGGAAATGGGTTTGAGGTACTAATGGGCAAAAGTACCCCTGTACTCATTCCCCTGGGTAAGGGGGTGATTATATGCAGGCCCTTTATTACCAGGAGCTCCATATTCCATTATCAGCCCCCCAGCAAAGCCCCACATTCTTTTGGGGAGGCTGGATGTTATTGGGACCGCATTTATTGTTGAAGCAAGGCATTGGACTTGGTGGGGTGGGCACATGCTTACTGGCCCCCTTTTTCCTGGAAACTCTTGATTACTAATTTGCATGTATGTAGAGGCTATGTCATCTAAATACATTCATACACACACAGCACTAAATTTATCTTCTTTTGCATGGTAAATGTTGAACTACATTTTTTATTCTTTAACTTAAGTGATATTCCTGTGCATAAAAGTCTCACCATATCATACATTTCACACAAAATACCCTGCCTTTAGTGATTTATTATTGGTTTAATGTAATTCTTGTAGACATACCCAATGGGTGAAATGACTCTGTTCCGTGGGTTATAACCTAATGCAATCATTGGTTTATACATTGATAGGCCCATTACTACATTTATTGCAAGTCAAGTGATAAATCACAATTTTTCAGCTGGACCCCCACCCCTTAGAATGGTTAATAATCCACAAGTGACTTTTGTCCAGACCGCTCACTCCCACAAACATCTGCTTAAATCACTTATATTGGTTCCTCCCATCTTATACTGTACTCATTCAATTTTTTGTTAACTTGCTTCAGATGTTATCTTGATGTCTGCTTTCTCTCTGAATTTGTGGCTATATAATAAAACCAAGCCTTTTTTTTTAATGAAACAACATATTATAATATTTTTACAATGTGCTAAAAAGACAGTAAATTAAAGTCTATGTCATAAGCTTACAACTGACACATACTCTCTACCTATATATTCATTTATTGCAAAATTACATCAGAACATATTTGTTTATGTGAAGCATCAAGAACCCAAAATCTTTATGACTTCTGCTCTGATCTGTTCCAGCTACCTAGTGTAAAAGTAATGGTATTGTCATGCCTCTGTACATCAGGACACTCAGGTTTCTTCAAGCAGAAGTTTATGGCGCTTCATATGTCAGTATAGGTCTTTCTATTGCAACCCATATCTTCTTTTTTCTGTTGTCTGTTTCCTTTGCTTTTATATTTAGCACAATTTAAGGTAATCATTGTATATATTTAGTATATAATTTGTCTACATTATTACTAGACTATGCACTTTAATTGCATATTGTGTCCCAATTTATTTTAGAATAATTACTTTCTAGTTCAATGACAGACACGTTATGTGAAGCAGACCAGTGTGATGCACTTTTGAGACAACTACATTGTTGTCATCTTGAGCTGTTTTGATTGCAAGTGCATAGCTAGTTTTTCCTACCTACTTGGAGTGTGTTCATGTTGGAAGACTGGGGCAGGAGTGTGCTTCCATTTTTTGGGGGAACAATATAATGCCACCTGAACCATTACCATGAGAGCTAGGTATAAAGATCCTCAAAAAGTGATGCAAGAGATGTCCTGTGAAAAAACATTTGGAATGTATTTGTTTTATTATTCAGCACAATAAGGAACTGTGGCTCCTCCATCTCTTGAAAAAGCAGTGTGATATCGCTGTGAAATGCATTGAGTTTAGAATTTCTGTAGACAATAAAGCACATAGAATTATGATTGAACAACAATGAATTGGAATGGTCAGAAGCTCTAGGAGCTCCAGTACAAGATTTGCATGGAATAGGTATTGCCTTTATTGTAATTGTCTTTATTACCTGTGAATAAAGAATGTTTTATATTAACACTGGTGTGATTTAGAGACTATTTGTTCAAATCCCTAAATTAAAAGTTGATTATGAGGGAGAGGTTTAAAGAGATTGGACAAATGTATTTTTGTCCTGACAACGCATTTGGGAACTGTATGTTGTGTTTACTTACTGCAGAGAAGTTTATGGCCCGTACCACAAATGATATGGTTTTGCTAGCAAGATGGCCTACATGGAGCTTTTCCTATAATTTATACCATTGTGAGGGTATGCATCAATGAATGTTACAATGCCCCTCTAACGGATACCTGGTGATGACTCTATCTAGAACTGAATGGTCATTAGTAAGTTACTACATATCAACCAAAAAGCTTTTGATTGTTTCCTTGACATGACAGTACTTCCGCCAGTGGGTCGTTGATTCCCTGGGCTTACAGGAAAGTATTTGAAAGGGTTGAATGTCACTGGACATCATTCAACCCACAAATGTACCAGCACTACGTCTGCAAGGGACAGAGATAGGGTGGTTAATGTCAGAGAAGGCATCGAATATTACAATTTCTTTTATAAACCTCAAGTTAAGCTTCAATACTTCCATGAAAGATTTGTGTCCAGATAAAGAATATTATGTATGGGTCAGCCATCGTCTACAGTCACTAACTATATATGAACAACCATTTTAAATTGTACATCTTCCTAACCAGCAGTGAGCTCCTAAACACAAATTTAATAAAAACTCCTAAAAAGCGTTTATTCCATATGCTGAGAACTCCAGCCTACATACACTTTTGATTACAGTGGCAAAAACCCATCCAATTATCAAGGTTTTATCTGGATCATACCAATTAAACTGCAGGCAACTTGATCACAGAGTGTCCACTGTCTTATCTAACAATGACAATTGAAGTAAAGGTGAAATAAAATTAAACTAGAGGTGTCAGCTACAGCAACCAATGATGTGATTGGGTTTTAGCTTTAATCCTATTTCAGTTGAGAGTTGAATTCTTGTTTGGCTGGATAATGTTCCTACATGTCCTTCACTCAAGGTACAATATCTGTGTTATAGAAGTCATTAAAGCCACATGTGTGGAATAAAACTACATACCAGTATATGCTACCTTCAGACCTACAAAGTTTTTTCTGTTAAAGAGGCTAATTGACATAATATGAATAATTTCATAATGTTTAGAGTGAGTTATGAAAGTTGCTCAAAAGCTGCTAAACAGCATTGCATGACAGCTCTAAGTTGTACATTTTAGTAAAGCCCTTTGGTATTTCTGGTCAGTAAAAGCAGCATAATTGAGATTGCGATATAGTGTTCCTGCACTCAGATTAATATTCTGGCTTCAAATATAAGTTTGTATTTGTGACATTTTGACCTAACCACTGTTTGTGGAACGTGTGGAATGTAAACTTGATCTTCACAAGTAGAAAATGTGTTAAAGATGTTTTTACTTCCATACATAAGAAATCATTTTTCAATACAGTATGCTATATTAAAACCTCATTAATAATTTTTTGCCATTATTTGTATAACAAAGATACATTTTATGCAGTTTTAACTGACCATGAACTTTTACTTTACATGTTTGTTCACTCAGAATTGAACACCCTTTAATCATAGCTTATGCCAAGTTAGTTTAAATCCTATAAACATATATTACTCATTGGAGTCAATCTATAAATCAGTAAATCTGAAACGCACCAAACATTCTCTGGATAGGAATCAATCACTCCCATTGAAAATACATTTACCTGGGAGATTTTTCACGCAAGATATTTGGTGAATTTTAAATTCACTGCTTTATAAATAGATCCCATTGGGTCTGCAGTGTGTTATGTGAAATATATTTGCTAGTTCAGGGCAGTTGTTTTATTCAAGCACAAAACCAACTTTTTTTGCCATTTTTGAAAAACTTATGGCTCGTTAGGTTAACTCTATCATCTCATAACACAATTGCCTTTGCTAAAAACTCACATAAAGATATTGTTTGTTTTGGGCCGTCAGTGTTGCATTATATAACTAGTATGGTTTGCATTTTGGTTGGTGTTGAATGCATTAGCTGTACCCCAAGAAAGTTTGTGGTCTTGGCCTAGTTTGGAAGTCACAATAGCATGAACTGGAATTGGTATGGTATGACTGCAATTTCATGCAACATTTTTGCAGACATGACTTTAACAGCAAAAGGGTGCAAAATGCAATTCTACACAGTTTTATGAACACTACTGTGCAGTCCCGGTGAATTTATGTACAGATTGACCCAGAAGGAAATTTCTGAAACCATAATGCACTGCCCGAATCTAACTAATAAGATTTTTTTACGGCAGCCTCCTGACTTTATAAGAAGGGGCACAGGTCTGCCTTAAGGTCAGTTTTTTTGGAAACTGTTGTTGAGAAAGGACAGCAGAAACTGACAAACTGTATGAGGGAGATTTTAGGGTCAGGTAGGAAACTCTACTTTCATTCTGATTACTAGTTCTTTGGACAATCAACCTCTTTGCTGCTTTTTTGTTTTCCTGATTACTGTGGGGATTGACATTAATTTTATTTAGTGGTTGATTTAAGGTCAGCAGTCATCTTTAACTGCAGTCCCATTCCTTGTTTTCCTTTACCGATTCCAGCATGTTTTGGCACCAGTATACCTAAAATCACCATACTAGCCTAACTTTACATTGTATAATTATTACAACTTTATTAACCTTCCCTTTACAATATCACAAAGCACATGTACTATAATTTCTTGTACCCAGAAACCACAGAACAAGGCAACATTAAACTTATCTGTGATTACGATAATATTTGGGCTAAAACTATGTTAAACACATAATTACTATTAAATTGTATTTCTGAGCAAGCCTGTAAATCTCTACACTGTTTGCCTTGCTCTATTAGATGGCCCTTGGGGCTTACTAGGGGACAAAGCAGAAGGTCAGGTTGGGGCAGGGTACTGACAATGTACTATCATCAATTTAGTCATTAAAGCTGAACCCCAGGTAAAAAACAAAAAACAAAAACACCATTTTATTTTAATATATTCAAGAACAGCAAAGGATAAAAATACACTTTGTGTACACAAATGCCTTTGTAAACCCAGATTTTTCCTTGTAAAAGTAGCAGTGATATCACCTGTGTAAAGAGCTGATCTGTGGGAGGGACTCAGCTGGACCACTATTACTATAAAGGGTCTATATACAACTACAGAAGGGCGGATACAAGATCATTCATTCTGCACAAAAAAGAGCATCAGTGTCTGATCTTTATTACAGAAAGTTCCCACACAGAAACAAAATATCATGCTGGATTACTGGACAAATGTGAAACTATATAATCTTCTTAGAAAAAATATAATTGAGCTCATTATTTTATTTTTCATTGCAATCAAATATTTTTGATTGTTTGAGTTTCGTGCAACCCCACACAAATATAGAAAAAAATCTCTGTCCCTTTAATTCCATTGTCTGGGTACTTTTAGGACTTCCTTTAAATTCCCTTTACTTATATGTCTAGGAGATGTAACAGGAGGAAGGCCTTACAAAGTAGACAGTTGTCACCTGATCAGATGTCAAAATTAGAAGATTTCCACTTATCACTTGTTCTGCTGTCAACTGTAAAATATTGGATTTCCTATGACCTTTTGTCTTATTAACAATAGTAATCAGGAAAAATAAGGTTAATAATTGTATAATAAGGACACAAACCGTCAACACACTGATGAATACCTGCTTAGTGTAACTACTAGTTCTTACAGTGAAAATCCCTATGAATGTTTTCACACAGTGCATCTTTGTAACTAATTTAAAATGAAATGGCATGCATGTACAATTAACAAAAAGGGCTGCAATCCTCCAGTTCTGAGTCATGTGACTGAAGGCCAGCACATTAAGTCATGTGACCCATGCCTGTCATCAGGGGAATCATTCACATAAATTTCACCATTGTCCACACCTTAGAGTTTGGCCTTCCGGGCTTCAGATCTTGTGACTTACAACAGACATGCAGTAGACTTTGAATCTGCAAGTTTATATAAAGTAATACCTAGGCATTCTAGCATAAAGGTCCATTTCTGATGGAGAAGATAAACAGCCATGCTGATGTTTGATGAGCAGGCATGTCCTGCTATTGTCACCATAAGATTGCCAACTCTGAGCCATGACACCCAGCTGAACCTCATGCATGTACACAAGTATTGGCTACCAATAGGCGGGGATAGCATATTATTATATTTTCATTTTGCATCTTTCAATGAATTAATAATGCTTTCAGAATCATTACAAACAGAAGTCAAGCTATCAACAATTTAAAGTCTGTTGACACCGGCCCTCAATGTCATCTGGATGGAGATCGCAACTGCTTTGAAATATAAAACACAACTTGGAATAGGCTTCTAATAGTAATATAAATGAATGCAGTTTTAGCAATGACATCACAAGCATGTTTCCCAACATAAACCTGGAAACGTATAGTTAAGTCCCATTTCCACACTACACAATCAATAGTACATCCATTGAAATGGACTTCTTCATTTCATTCTTTGAAAAGCACATTGACCTGCACACCACATCAGTGTATTAGACAGCAGATGGGAACACAAGAGAAGCATGAGATATGCACGCCGTGTATAAAAATCATCAGCTCAGATGACAGCCAGTTATAGTGCCCTTTCAAAGTAGATGAAGACAATGTAGGTGATAAGTGCATGTGCAATAATAAAGTGTCACACCAGTCAGTAGGGCTCAGCAGCATGTGTTACTCCCAAGACACATTACATACACAAATAAAACTTGCTGGCTTTTTTTAGTTTTCTTTTTCTGCACTGGAGCAGTTCCAAGTGCTTTAAATTGGACAGTTGGGAGATGTGTGTCCCTTCTGTTTATGTAGAAGAATGTCTGCCATATGATTACTCAATGTCAAGAGTCTGGAATGCAAGTGTCCCTCATGTCACAAAAAAGAAAGTGCAGCCTATGTGACAGTTACCTATTCAAGCAGGTGACACATGATATATTGGTGAGATAAGTTGTAACAATGCTGTAACTGGCAGCTGGATGTATATAGTATGAACACATGCTTTTGGAAAAGCTAGCTAAGGTCAGCTGAGGTTGTGGATACTTCTGATGATCTGTGTATGGCACAGCCCAATGATTTATTCAGATTACAGTCGTTATTAGGCCGTGTGCATTTTGGCAATTAGGCCAAACATCTTTATCTTTAAATCTACAACCAGTCCCAAAAATGATTAATTATTCTGAGTTATTCCAAGTGCATTTAAATACAACAATCAGAAAAAGAAAAAGAAAAAGTGGAATAGAATAGTGAATCTTTAAATGTTATCATCTTGATTGGGTAACGGTATCTGTTCTCAGGGATCTTTGAATTTACCATGATTATGTTTAAACTTTCTGTGGACAATGTGTCTTTTAAAGAAAATCACACCACATACTGTAGCAACTGTATCTAACACAAGCCCATAGGCACTAATATAGTCAGCTGGCCACAAGTAACTTTTTATTTGTTTTACAAAACTTTTTCCTAGTGTCCAAGGAGCCTCACCCTTTCCTTCAAGCCAATCATTGACCCTGGCACATAGGGGCTGCAAATGATTGATACCAGGGTTCCAGCCTGTCCCTGCATCATCCATCATCATCAGGTGCTTCTCTACTGCCTTTTGACATGCCTATAATAAACTGAGGGATTAGGAGGTTGGGACTAAATTCCAATGTGGACCTAAAATCCACAACATTAGGATGAGCTATCCACACATGAGGAATACCCCCAGCAAAAAAATTGTAGGTCTTTGCAGGTTCTTTCTGTGATCTGCTTTGATGAATATGCGTACAATTCATTTTGCTCTGTGAGAGATTCACATACCCATCATTACGCAAAAGTATGCAGTCTCATTTTAAACCATTATACCAACCAACATAGCATAAAGCAAGTATAAGAAAGTCATTTTGCTTGCAAATGTATAACTAAAATTGTAGCAAAAAAAGAACAAAAAAACTATTGAAAGAAACTATTATAAACCAGTGGTTGGTATTAAGAAACATGAGAATGTTTTATATTACATGAACAGCAGATATTCTTAATTCCTAACCTATACAATGCATGCATGCTAATTGTCTGACATTAACCGGGGTGACGTCTTATTGCGTGCTATTGACATTTACCTTGTCCAGCATGGCAGGTTTACTGCCTAAAGCTGCAAGGTGTAATGACAGGTATGTATGACAGATCACCTAAAAGTGGATGCTGTAGCAGAATTTACAGTCTTTGTGATAATAACTCCTTAATGTAGTGCAAACAATAATACAGTCATCATTGTATAATGTTTTATAGGAGTCGTCATCACAGCTAGCTTAAGTGACAGATAGCAAGCAAACTGATACAAACTGTAGTGTATAATAATGCAATAATAAAATGTGATTCATTTAAACATTATAGTAAAACAAACCCAATACCATGTTACCAGCAGCTTTCAATGGTCAATTTAACTGTACCCAAAATGAAATGGGTACCAGAGAAATAACAAGGTGTATTTGCTTCATCTCATAGCCAATAGAAAACAACAATTGAAAAGTATGTACAGCCTATTCTTACTTGGCATGGGGAGTTCAGCAGTGAAGAAGTAATCAGCAGAATGATAACTGGGGTCATCTTGATCCAGATATTGAGTCTACCTGGTGATACCATGCTGTCCAATGTTGCATCTTGCTCCAAACAGACTTAAGAGTTTGCTAGCAGTCCCTATAGCAGGAAAGGCTGTAAAACAGCAGGAAAGTTAACAGGAAAGTTTTGCCTGTACTTGTAGCTGAGGACAGGTAGACAGTACTAGAGCACACAGCAACACATTATTCCATACAAGCTGCTTCTCTCTTCCCTGCTGCTGACAGACTGTTCATTCCTAGCAAAGGGAATGAGGGAGGAGCATTCATTACAAGGCACACACACACACACACACTTGCAAAAGCACATATTAAAGTCACAGAGCACCTCAAGGTATATTTAACCTATCATCATTTGCTGCTTTTTTGTGAACAAATATTTTAAGGGATATGTATAGAATGTATAGGGTATATATATATATATATATATATATATATATATATATATATATAATGTTTTCATTAATGCTAGCACATACTGTAACTGTGTTATTATTTGTTGTTTTGTTTTTCATAAGGGAGTAAAAAATATTTAACTATAAGTCATATGTCAAATTTCCATCTATCTCAACCAGAACTATCACTACTCATAAATAATTTTTAAAACTTCATATGTTGTTTTATAAAGCCCACCCTGTCATAAAAAATATTTATTAAACCTTTGTTACCTGAAAAAAATGCCCATTTTTTTCTGGTGTCTACAACTGCTCCACACTGTTCTGTTCTCATCTCACAAAGAAGCCAATTTTGGCATGGGTTTGGCTCTCTCACAGCTCCCACTGTTTCCACCTCCAGAGTCCCTTTAATATTTTTGGTGGAAAACCTATGAGTCCAGGAGCAGCAAGCAGCAACACAAGGTAATGAGTTTGTGTGTGTTACCCTTGCAGTAGAGTGCAGTTCTACCTCTAGAGGTGGAAAAGCAACCAAGTGACAAGGAACTTGTATGGTAGCAGTTGGGAGCTCAGCGAGCTTGTAGTAGATCACTTCAATTAACCATGAGTCTGAAATAGTCCTTATATAAGTATATAGTGATATCAAGTCATCAGGAGGGACCAGGAAGAAATGTGAGGGTCCCAGGAGATCAACATTCCTGAAAGTGTTGATTTTGAGCAGACTTTTAGGGAACTAACTTTTAGGGACCAAAAGCAATATTTTCATTTTTTTGGGTTTCTCAGGAAGGTGAGACTCCCAAACACTACCTCTTAAAATAACTCTCCTTTTGTAAATTATATTTGCCTGGCTGTTTTGCCGTCAGACTGTTTTTGTATTTTCTGTATCCCTGTCCTAGAACAAGATCAATAATGTCAGAAGTTCCAATCTGCATATTTATCCCAAGGTCAATGATTTAAAGTATTGAAGCAATGACATCAGTATACATTTTCAGAAACAACCATAGCAATCAAACCCCTGCTGTTATGTTCAGTGTGTTTAGTGATATACTGCATACAGTAAATATGTACACACGTGCAATAATTATCGTTAGAAAACGAACGATTAACGACCCATCAATGATTATGCATGATTATTTTGAACGATCGGATTGTGCACAATTCCGTTCATGTTGAAATGATACGATCATGCAAATATAATCCACCAATAATGTACACACACTAGATACGATCGTTTAAACGATGCAGGAAATGATGTGTACAGCAGAAAGTGTAATACAGAACAATATATGATCAATGAACGACCATACACACAATAGATAGCGAACACGTTACGCCCAATCAGATCCGCTGGGATGGTCCTTAGTTTCCAGCGCCATTGCTCATTCATTGGTGTCATTGGGCAGTAGTTGTTCACTTTTTTTGTTGGACAATTTTTGGACGGTGTTTATCCATAGTAAGACACTTTTGCTGTTGAGCTAAGTCTAGTTAGCTGTCCACCTTAGTAGGAACCTTATATTTTATTTTTATTTACTTGTATATATAGTGCTGACACTTTACGCAGAGCTTTGCAATATATGAATAACATTGGGAATGGTAACAGGTACATCAGCACAATCTCAGTGAACTTAACATTGTCACAGACAATAAATGGCTCTTGGTATCTAGTGTGAATTGGCTACTCTAAACATTAGTCTTTGCAGCATCAAAAAACAGTTCATACGATAAATTTAGAGTTTGAAACAGCTTCATACATGTAACATACACAAAACATTTTTTTAGATTGGAATTCCTTCAGAAGCCTGTGAGGACAGAAATATGGGAATTGCCACTACTGACTTACTTTGTAAGGTGTGGACTTTGGAGCTGTCATCATCCTTGCTTTACTACTTTACTGGGTGTGTGATTGTTCCAGGTCAGTGACTCACTTGATGCTGAAAACAGGATAAGGTTTACAACCCCCAGAGCCTTTCAGCTGTACGAAAACATTTTAGCCCCAACAAATACATATGCATAGATACTGATATCATGCAAAAATATATACATTTTTATTGCGGCCTGCTTTGTCATATTTACCTCTGAAAAATGAAAACAAACGTTGTCACCTTTGTTAATCAAACCATAAAGCAAACCTTCGATTTTCACTTGCAGGGCAAGGCAACAAATCTATTTTACTGCTTTACTCTCATGCTTACACATGCTTAGCATCCCTTTACTCCCTCACTGCTGGGAACAGCAGCTAAAAACTAAAAAAAAATAACCAGCACTTTAAAATAGGAATGTTAGACTCAGTACATCAAAAAGCACAAATAGTGCGCATGTGGGGTGCCCAGCGCTCAGCTCGGTGTAAGCTGTGTGTCTTCATTATCACTTGAAGCCATATGAGGTAGGTGGTAAGCAGCTGTAAGACCTCAGTTCTGTTAACTGGAAACTAAAAGGAAGCAGAGCTCCTGGTTATGTGGATAAGTTCACAGTAATCCAAGCACAGCAATGGGAATTTGTTCAAAAGTTCAGTTGAAAAGGTAATACCTATAATTTACACTAATCAACATGGCTGCTTCAAAATTTGCTGGGTGTCAGCATGTTTAGGTCGAGACTATTGTGAGATTATCACTTCAATACATTTATAAAAGACTGCTTTCAGGGTAGGGCAAACGGGGCAATTGCCCAAGGGCTTCATCTTCTCTAGAGCCCTAACTGAGAGAATAGCAGTGGTGCAAGGGACTGTAATGCTGTGAATTTAGGACTTCCACTACACATTTATCCAGGGCCTCATTTTTTCTAAAATTGTCCTTGTAGGAAAGATAATTTCTTGGTCCTATATTAGTTTTAATGGTAATAGGGATATAAAAGGTTAGATGGTTTTAGGAAGCATTTCAAAGTATTGTGTAACATACATGTACTGTTATTGTGAAGCAAATGATGTCTGGAATTCATTAGTTTTACAGTTTGAGATTCTTGCAGTAGCTGCATCCTGGAAGCACAAAAACAATTTCTATTGACCCGTCAGTAATGTTTCCATGAATGGTGGCAATATGTGCAGCAACAACAGATAAGCTATGTACAATAAAATAGGGTCATTTAAAAGTTTGTTTTTTAACTTTCTAGGATAGCAGAAAATCTAAGAAGAGCATTATAGTAGTAATTTATAACCAATTTCTACAAGTTATTTGTCATTGAATAAAATATTGAATGATGTGGCATACATAGTATTGTATTGACCTGATAGTCATGAAAATGAGATCAATCAGTTAGCAGAGGTTCTTTGGTATGCAAATTTCATTACCTCAGATCATTTTAGTCCCAATATAATCTCAATAAATATGTTCACCAAATGTATTATCAAACTGGTCGTGGCCATCTAAACCTTGGGTCACACAGAGACATCCATTTACATTTCATTACACATATCATTACCTAATTGTACAATCTTTAAGGAAACCTTGTCACAAATTTAAAAAATGCAGTTAAATCACAGAAAATCAGGTATTTTAAATGTTTACTTGCAATGTGTTTCCTTTACATATAATATTTTTATGGTTTTACCAGAATCTGCTAACAAATTTGACTTCAGTAGGTCAATTTCCCAGCAAAGAGATTCTTGCATATCTTTTCTTTTGGAAATGGCCAAGCACCCTAAGGAGGAGCAAAAGGAAATATGCTGGTTGACATGCTGGAGAGAATACACTTTAGTGAAGGTAGGTTATACAGAAATCCTGCAATGGATTTTATTAGCTATCATTAGCTATTTGTTAGGAAATGTTTTCAATTCTAGTCCAGATCCATTCCAGGACTAAAAAAAGCTAAAAAAAGAAAAAAAAACTGTTTCTACACTCTTCTAGGGAGTTTTATTCAGATTTAATTAGAAATTATTTTGATGTTTTCCAGGGCCAAAGACCATTTTATACCTAAAAAAAGAAGACTTTTTAAATAGACGTGTGTAACAATGAGAACCTCTAAAAGGTGCAAGCTTTTATCATCAACTCTTATGGCCTGATTCCCACACAATGGGCCTGATTTATTAAAGCGCTTCAAGACTGGAGAAGATACAGTTTCATCAGTGAACCTGGGAGATCCAAAAAAACTAGAAGATATCTGGTCCAGGATTTTTGAATTTGAATTTTTGAATTGAATTTGCAAACAAATAGCAAGTGACTTTAAGAAGTCCACTCCAGGTTTACAGGATCCCCCAGGTTCACCAATGAAAGTGTATCCTCTCCAGGCTTGAAGAGCTTTTATAAATCTGGCTCAATACAGGAGGTGCTGTATATGCTTAGTCATATTTTGTCAGGCAGTGAGAAGAGGTATCTCCAACACACAGATATTTAAATACATCTTGTAGATAAGAATATTTTAGGTTACAAATGATAAATAATAACTGAATGTTACAACTACTAGTCTATGTTGCAAAACCTGAGATGAAAAGTACGATTGTGCTGTGTGCATGATAAAAAAAAATTCCCTTTAGCTGTTAGGGTTACCAGAAGTCCAAAATAGCCGACATTAAACTGTAGCAATCATAACTGGACATCTGCAATAGACATGATACAAGATAAAATAATAGTTTATTTTATGATAATTGGAGTATTGAAATAATATGTGTGCATCCAGTCTGCAGCATGTCCAGCATGTCTTGAACACTTCCAAGGTAACATGGGTCCACCTAAAGGTTAAATCTCAGGCTACCCCCCAGACCACCCCAATTATAATCTAATATTGCTTACAGATTTTGTTGACTTTCCTTATCAGGTCATGTTTATGGCTACCATCTTGTCTGACAACTTTGGTTCTCATATTTTATTTCACAGCAGCAAAAAAACCTGAAGGACATTACAACCTTAGGTAGCACAACAATATCAAATTAGAGGTAAAATTTTTCCAAATCAAAAATGCATTTAAAACAAGATGTAGTTATATCACTAGAGTTGATGCTTTAAGCAACAAAATTTTATACTGGATTACAATGTGAGCTGAGATGTCAGATGTGTAAAAATACCCGAAAAGATTTGACAGACCAAATTTATATGGTTGATATTAACAAGATGACTAACTTCTACCTCTGCATTTGTTACTTTTTTTCTTTCTTTTAAGATTTTTTTTGCCTTCAATTTTAATGAAAAAAAATGTGTTAATAGTTTGCATTAACATGGAATAGGACTGCCAGGCGTTTATGATTTGTGGTGCCAAAAAAAGCTTGTATTTTGCAGATACAGCGGAGAAAACGTAACCTTTAAATAATCCAGGCCAATGAACTAGGGATGGGCTGAATGCTAAAGGAGAACGTTTCCTATTTTCTTAAAATAAAATAGTTACAGGAATAAATGACAGCTGGGTGTGTGTAAAACCTATCACAAATCAACTCTACACTTTAGGAGGCATGTTATACATCAAAACCTTTTTATTTCAAAATCACTTTATACTGTAGATAAATTCTTTGGATTTTGTTGTTATATTTTAAATTATTATTGTTAAATAGGTAATAGGTATGTATGGGCTACTTGAATATTTTGGATAATGATTCAATTTAGACTGTCAAATCTAGGGAATCAGAGAATATTTATTACTGATGAACACCTAGGATTTAATTTATGATGGATGAGATTTGCATATTCTTAATCTGTTCTTCAGTAACATTGTAAGAAATAATTATACAAGTTCTTCAAGAAACCTGAGTGTGGAATGAGCAGAAGTGTATATAGACTATTATATATACACTCTTAAATCGACTATTTTCCATATCTTTTCCATAAATGGGAAAAAAATGGCAATCCTTTAAAAAAAAAACAAATAAACTGAAGGTAACTACAGAACCCTTACTACCTTTGTAATAGATGGAGGGAAAGATGCTCTGTAGTCCAGTCCCAGGGTGACAACACTGCTTCTTTTACCAAACAGTACAGCAAGTGTTCCAATACCAAAATTTGATGAAATCTAGTACTATTTCTTTCAATGTGCCATGTCCCATAGAGATAAATCCTAAATTTTTTAGGTGTAAAAGAAAATTTAGGACTTAAAAAATTAAGTACAGCAAGTGTTACTGACAGAATCTGTAGGAAAATAGAGGAAAACTTCTATACAAAGAAACTAGATGCAACCACATTTAATGACAGGTAAACTATGCTGCATATTTGTGCTTAGGCTTAGATATACTTTAACGTTTGCTCTGTATTCCTAAATAAACATGGTTGTTTGAAATAAAATGTTAAATAACTGTTCACTTCAAGTTTTTGAACCATAAAGGACCCCTCATACACTCAATAAGAAGTGATGTGCACAGCAGACTTCCCTAATTAGAAGAACAATATAGCTTTTTAACAAGAACAAAATGCATATACTAAAGCACATATGGCTTGTAGTGCATGCATAAACCAAGAGATGAAAACATGAGATTAGTTATATGAAAATGTTGTCTATAAGATTGGAATGCATGATACTGTTATTTTTTTAATGGAACATAGCAAAAGAGAACATTTGAAACTGAGTTTGCAACATCTGTATCTCTTTTGTTTACAGTTCATAACTGTTATTGTTTAATGTTTTTGTGTTTTTAGAGAAGTAAACAGTTCATGTTTAATTCTTTTCCTGTGTTTATTCCACATTGGCTTTTGTATGATTATTTATTTTATTACTGAGTGATGAATTATCTACGTGGAACAGTATGGTATAATCTAGGCTATATTTTTATTTTGTAGAATTATCCTAGGACAAAGAGGGTATTAAAACCAAAAATCCATTCATGGATTGTATAACGATTATGCTGCAATGTTGGGAAGTCATTAGGCTGTGACATATATATTGACTCTTCCTTGTCACCTAAGTATATCTCTCTCTTCCTGTCTGAGTTATCTTCTATAGGCATGACAATTAATATTCTGCATTTCTCACTTTGGAATCTAAAAGGACATCAATAGGAGTTGCAGAAATATATTGCCAGACAGTATAGTGATCCTGTTTTTGTTAATATTGAGATAAAAGAGTGTATCTCTACAAAAGTACATATACTCATTTACGCATAAGGATTAATTAGATGAGATGCTTAAGACAGCCTTTCTTAACCAAATAACATGGGGGAAACATTGAAATACCCTTCAGGCTCTGCTATAATTACCTTGAAGAAAGCCAAAAAGATTATTGGTTTCACCTAAACTGACCTAAGAGGAACAATTTGTTCAAGAAACCACTAGCAATACCTGGGGGAACCCTAGAATCTATGGTACCCTGCTTGAGAAACACTGGCTTAGAGCATACAAAGTGTGGCACTAATTTATGCACACAAAAAAAAAAATGTTACATTTACTGCATGCCTTTTGGAAAATGCTACCTGTAGGGTTGTGATTCAAGTTCACATGAATAGTTTTGTGTTGAATTCCCTGGAATTGGCAAAATGTGTGAATTGCAAATTGCAAATGGATGTCGAACCATCCTTATATTTGTGGATGTTGTTTAATCATTATAAGTTCACATTCATACACCGCCAAGCCTCATAGAATTTATTAGAATGGTGACTGAGCTGAAGACCAGGTCTTTCTATGAAGTGCTGAGTGAAAGGAGCAGCAGTAAACACAGAAAATGTTTAAAGCTGTACTGTTATGTGTACCCTCTTTTAATGAGATCACCTCCCCTTTGCAATCGTTATTAGCCAATTCGGTCTAGAGGATGATGCGTTTAGAGAAAAAACATATCTTATCCCTGTTTTTTGCAGCAGCTGTGACTGTCCAATGTTTATACACAGTTCTAGGGTGTCACTAGGGACACAACCCCAATCTTCCTGTTGTACACAAGCAATGCCACTGGCAAATCAGAGTTTTTCTGAGTTTGTTTGGTCTCAAACAAGGAGTCAACATTGGTATGTCATATTCATTACTTTATTCACATCTCAACACGGGTGCATGATGGTGCCTTTGTGTTTTTTTGTTGCCAGTACTTTTTCATTAGTCATTAGGTCCAATGTCCAGATTGTAGTTGGGGGCCCCAGCTTTATCATGTTCAATGCACAGCTCTTAGACTGGTGCAGCCAGCGGTCGAACTGAAGCTTTTGACATGGCTGCATCAGATTGATCCAATAAAGCTGGGAAACATTAGTAAGCTGAGTTTTTTACATGAAAGCATCATCCCCTTGACAAAAGAAGCCATTAAGCCTTGAACTAATGAGCGGGACCCACCTCAGGGATAAAATACATTGTTTTGTCCAAAGTTCAGCTTCAACCTCTCTGGCGGAATTAATTTTAAGTATTTTTAAATGTAAAAGCAGTACATGCTTTAGTATTTAAAATTTCCCAACTGGTCCCGCGCCCCAGCCACAGGTTTGCACGCAGATGCCCGGCCGGCATCTGCTTCCCATGACCTCGTGTCTCCAATGTTCACATGCCGTGGATGCAGATGCCGGCATGTGGGACCAGGTAAGCTTTTTAAACTCCCTGGCAATTCCACCCCGAGTGGCTCGGGGTTATCGCTTTTGGTACTGAAAATTAACCACAAGCCACACTGGGGATTACCACCAGGGAAGTTAAGCTACCACCATACAGCACAAATACATTTACTATCACTATCGATAAGTCACGGCTCTTAATTCAAATCCATGTTTTAAGAGCTATTGAGCTCCACAAAAAACAAGTTTTTTTCTTTGAAAGCAGCTTGGGATAGCTTGGTAAACATGTGAAGAGCATAGACCCTCATCTTATAGCTGAAAACAAATATTGTTTCTTTAGCATTGATCATATTAGATAAATTAAAAAAACTGTGCAAAATATTTAAAACACTATAAATGCTCTTTAAATGAAGTCTGCAAATACTACCTAAACAGTTACATTTCTTGTCAGATATACTAATCCTGTGGTGTTAATAGGATTTTCAAACATCTAATAAAGTTCATTTCAGTAAATAACATAATCACAGTGGTCAAAATGTTCTTGTGTCAAAAGAAGAAACTATTTCCGTACAAAAATAAGCTTCACTCACAAAAGGTTATTTTAAAATGCTTACCAGATTGAACCAGGAGACAGCACATAAACCTTAAATAATGGCATGAACTAAAAAAAGGAGAAACACATACAGAAGAATTCAGCAGACTGAGTAATAGAAGAGAGAAATGATGCTGCGTGTATGGGGATAATTAGTGCTGGATTCTTTGTTCCCCTGGAGCTTGATCAGATCCTCCTTTATGAAGCAATGTGGAGCCAGACCAGATAACAGATAAATATTTGCTACTTCTGTACTATCTATGTAGGTTTTAAACCTAGATGTAGCCAAAGGAGAAAGAAACAGAACAAGAAATTTACAAATACTGAACTCAAAGTGGAACTGAAATGTTTCTGCAATATCATTGCCATTGCAGCTATGAACAGGCCCCACAAAAATTGGACAGGATAGGACTGGGCAAACTTTGCCTGAGTCTGAATTTCTGCTGTGACAAGTAGGGTCAAAATTTGTTGTCAACAAGATGAAAGCATGGATCCATTCTTGTGGCTGGTGGTGTAATGGAGTGGGGGATAAATGCCACAGCTCACCTTAGTATTGATGCTGACCATGTCCATCCCTTATGACAGCAGTGTACCCATCGTTTGATAGCTATTTCTAGCAGGATAATGCATTACTTAAAGATCAAATTATCTCAAACTAGTTACTTGAACATGACTGATTACAGTGTACTCAGATGGCCACAAGATCCCAAATGCGTAGAGCACCTTTGTGGTGGAACTAGAGATTTGCATTCTGGATGTGCAGCCAACAAATCTGCAGAAGTTATGTGAGGCTCTTATGTCAATATGAGACAAAATCCTTGATGAATGTTTTTAGCACCTTGTTCAATCATTGCCACAGAGATTTACAGCTGTTCTTGAGGCAAAAGAGGGTTCAACCTGGTACTAGGAAAGTGTATTGAGTAAAGTGGTTTATGAGTGTATAAACAGTCAAACACATACGACAGAACTGTAAAAACTGGTCTAGTAAGAAAGAAGATTTAGTACAGGTAGTCCCCAAGTTGAGGACATCCGACATATGGGCGACTCCTAGATACGAACGGTGCTTCCCTGCTCCTTCGGGTGCAGGACAGAGGCTTGATGGGGAGGGGTGGTTTGTATGACTTGCAGAAGAAATCTTTTGCTAAACACAGCTGAGCTCTTCTGCAAGCTCTTGTAACTCTTTATTGACCAAGACAAACTCTGCAGTTTTTTCTTTTTTGCATATCAAAGCACAGCTTGCTCTGGAAGTTAAAAAAACTCTGGAAGTCTGGGCTCCATAAAGTTTTTTTTTCATTTTTTGCTTTGTTTGTGATTAACTCACAGTTTATACAGTAATTGACACCACTCTGCCTAATGATATGTTGAGACAAAAATCTGTTTTAATTGCATTGATTAAAATAATGTACCTTTTCCGACTTACATACAATTTCAACTTAAGAACAAGCCTACAGTCACTATCTCGTATGTAAGCCAGGGACTACCTGTATGTAATGAAGTGGTAAAATACTATTTACATGTTATCAAATTATTAGTACAGCCAGTTAGATAATTATTAGATAAAACTAAGAAAGTAAATAGGTTAGAATGGGGTCTCTGATTTCCCTAGCCATGTGCAGTTGTGTTGACTACATAGGTCTCACTTTTGTTTTTCTATCTTTGTTGCCTTAAAAACCTCTTATGTTTGTTATTTAGTCCCTAATGTTTGTTGTTTGTCTCTTTAGTCCCCTTAATTAGTGTGACAAACTTTTATCAATTTTGGGAATTTGAGTCTCAGTATTATTTTTCAAACAGGTGACTGAGCTGAGAACCAGAATTGCATAGTTTTGTGCAACAAGAATAGAAAGAGATGGTAGTGAATGTTACTTTGTTTGCCAAAGTGTTTACGCTATTTCGCCCGTGCCTTAGGATACATGAGCGTGCATTTCAAACTGAGTGATTGTAGATTAGTGTGTACCTGCAGTGCTTCATCACTCCTCTAAATTGTTTAAGTGTTGTGACAGAACACAGATTATTATCAGAAACAAGTAGAAAATACCTGCTGATTCACCAGGTAAAAACCTGCATAGGAAAGCGCACATAGAACACCCAGTCTCAACATTTTTTTTTCATCCAATAACAGTAAAAGGGAAAAGATTCTCTGAATTTTTGTATCTTTTACTTGTTAATATAAAAGATTTTATTAGGAATCAGTTCAGATCATTTAGGTGCTCAGCATTTACCATTATAGTAAATCAGTCGAGTGGCGCCATAAAAAACTAGTATTTCACTAAGCACAATCATAGTAAAATAAAAGGCATGATTTTCCCCTGCTACAACCAATTGCCATGATTGACTCTTCCAAGTCAATAGCCATGCATATCAACTCTCTCTAGACCTGATGCCCTGCCCTGTAGCGAGCTATTTGGAGGATTTAAGCCTTGTACACAGTGGGAGACACAAAGTATATATTCCTAATGACAAATCCTGTACAGGGATATAAAGTGCCATGTACATTTATAACTACAGGTGTAGCACAATGGATATCTTTACTTTACATACACCAAAAACATTTAATTTTAAGTTAGATTATACAGTACAGAAACCATTGTCAAATATAGGAAGTTTGGCTTATGAAGAACTCTTTGATGTAACCAGTTTAAAACCATAATATCTCTCCAGTGCCCCAAGTTAGACACCTCTGTCCTTTCTGTAACAATCATGGACCACTGCCCTCTAAATATGTCCATATTGCCCGGGAAAGGGGATAGGCTTAGCCTCTGACTTTTGATTAATAAGTCAAAACTTGAATATCAGTAGAATTGCTGTTATGTTTGCTTAGATTGCACATCCTGGGCAAAAAAAAGAAGTGTACTGGAAACAGTTTATGGGGTGATTGGTGGAGGCTTTATAAAAAGTTTACATGCTTGGGGAATCGGAAGGCTCGGTTTAATCTTCAAAAGTGTTTTTTTTTATAAAATGTTGCTCAGCATTATATTATAAGGGCTTATATACACTGGCAGTGGGGTTGCGTCAGGAACATACTTTGCTGATTGCTATATATCATAATTCCATACATTAATATAAAAAAAATAAAAAAAAAACATGCATGTAAACATGCATAACTGAGAGACTGTGCCAAAATCAAACATGTATGGCTATTGTAAGCAGCTTTCATGTTTAACACCTTCAACAGTGGACATAGACCTTAAAACTGAACTTTAGGTACCTCATTATTATTTAGCAGCATCACCTTTCTGAAACCTTCTTACCGTATGAAAAAAAGCTAAAAAAAATGCCAGCTGGACTCCTAATCACGTGAATATACTAACTAGATATTTCCTACCGAGATGCATGCCAGGAAATTTACCTCGGCCCAGGCCACGGGCAGCCCTACCCACTCTTTGCTTCCCCATAGCACTGTAATACAGGAATCTAGTTTTTGTTGAACATAGCAAACAGAACAAATATTGAGTGTGGGATACATGACAGGCAGAGCATTTAGGATAAACTGATGTTCACTGTGTAAGAAGAACTAAGAAAACTATTATTACCTAACTAGTAAAAATTGCAATAAATGAGCATAAATCTCCTTTATCATCACAGTATATGGGATACAGTCAATATATTGACAATGAACATTAACCTGACATACATATCATTGAGCCACTATAGTGGAAAAGTAGATAACTATATACTTAAATCCCAACTTAAGTCTTGCACCATTTTTTATTTTCTGTCCCACCTTTTTTTGACTGCTTTGTACATGGAAAGACCTTGAAACAAAAGTCACATTCCTCATCATTAATGTCCTCAGTGCAGGACAAAGCCGGGGCTTTGAGACCTGAGAAGAATTCTTTTTGACCAGCTCTTTATATTTATTAGGTGTCTATCAGACTGCACAGCTAAACCAAGACACGTACAACTACAGGTAGTTCCCGGGTTACATACGAGATAGAGACTGTAGGTTTTGTTCTCAAGTTGAATTTTTATATAAGTCGGAACAGGCACATTATTTTAATAAATGTAATTAGAACAAATGTTTGACTCAACATATTATTAGGCAGCATGGTGTCAGTTGTAAAAAAAAAATCCTCACTGTGATTATATCACAAACAAAGCAAAAAAAAAACAAAGCAAAAAAAAAAAACTTTATGGAGCCCAGACACTAATCAACTTCTGGAGCAAGCTGTGCGTTGATATGCAAAAAGTGGTCATTAAAGAGTTACAAAAGCTTACAGAACAGCAAACGATTTCTTCTGCAAGGCATGCAAACTGCCCCCTCCAGCCCTCAAGCCTCTGTCCTACACACAAAAGAGCAGGGAAGTCCCGTTCGTATCTAGGAGTCTTCCATATGTCGGATGTCCTTAACTCGGCAACTACCTGTACTATAACAGGAAATGAGATTATAAAAATGGATGTTGCTAACATAATATCTATCTATCAAGTTATGTAACCAAATATTGGTCCACATACAGGATCTACTCACTACTATATCTCGTTTTCATAACAGTATAATATATTATCGTAAATAAATAAAAACATATAAATTAATTTCAATTATGGTTAATTTAACAATTCTAATTGTTCTAAAAAAATAAATAATTCTTACGCATATTTTTTTTTTCTGTTTGTGCTGAACAGTGTATGAAGCTACCCTATACGTGCTGCACCTTGGAAAGCCACACTGCTGCTTTACAGAATTGTGTGGGAGTGTAAGCATTGCTGTACTGTAAAGGGGACATGTCAGGTGCTTGGAGAGCTAAACTGTTGAGTTTTGTGTGGAGGGTAAAGCATAAACCCATCATTTTAAAAATGCTGTATTTCTGACTTTGCAGCCTTTCAGAGAGTGATGGGATCTCCTCCTGTTTCTTAGAAAAATTTAAAACTTGTTAACACCAGCATATACTAACATATGGAATATTGTAATTAGGTGTACAAACCTTTAAAAAATAACTGTTATGAATATGTTACTATGAATATATCATTATTCAACCTCAATGGGAGTGTATGTCTAAATAAGTTGTAAAGGGGTGTTCATAAATATTCTTCTATCACTCCACCCTGCGTTTCCCTTTTCCTCCGGCACTGGAATTCTATGGCTGTGTGCCATAACTTGGTTGCCTTGGGTGGTGGCTAATAAAGCCTTTGACTCTATTATGACAACATCATTATATGCAGGAAAACAGTAAGACTTTTTTGTTAGCCAAAAACGATGTATATTTTCTCTCCTTTAAATAGGCAAATGTTGTGTAAGGCTCTGAAAACCAAACATTCTGTTAAATTGCTATATCTGTGGTTCACCTGAACTTGCAAATACTTTCATCTGTGTTGGTATTGCTGAACATGCAAGCTACAGTATCCGTAGGGGAAGAGTATGTTCACCTTTGACACATTGTTATCATCAGGTTTAGCTGGATACCTTCTTTTCATTATGACATTTCAATGAGATTCTTTCCACTTCGCAGTAAACCTAGGAAAAAGTGTACTTGTGGTATGTTTGTAATAAAAATTAGAAGGAACATGAGCAGACTCATTTCTAAATCAATATAAACATGGAAGAAGCACTTTTTCAATGACAGAAAAAACATAGCACATTCCAGAATGAAAGATATTTGTATAACTGTTTTGTTTGCAAGTTCATACCTCTCACATTTTCATCTAAGTTCACATATTTGTTGAAATATTTGTATTGTGTATTTTACATGATAAAATGGGGATAAAGATAATGGTCAGCAAAATACTTTAGATATATATTTGTTTTTGGTGAACCTGCAGCTGAGGATATTATCCTTATCAAATACCTAAATAACATAACCACAAACCTTTGCTGACCTCTATACCTGCGGGCACTACAGAGCAATCAGGATCCTGCCGAAGGGAAGGAGGACATTTGTCCCCCAGGAAATGAAAAACAGATACTTTTTGGATCCTGACTGAATAAAGACACTAGGCCTCATTTATTAAAGCCCTCCAACATTGGAGAAGATAGATTATCATGGCTGAACCTAATGATCCGGAAAAATTTACATTTACATTAATTTACAATTGAACACATTTGACAAATAATACCAAATGATTTTAGGAAATCCAAACCAGGTTGCTGGATCACCCAGGTTTACTCATAATAGATTCTCTTATCCAGTCTTGGAGAGTTTTAATAAATCATACCCACTGCCACTATTAGACCTCAGTTAGAGTGGACACTGCAGTCCTAATCCAGGCAGCTACCTACATGATGTGCTTCTGCTATGAACTCTGAGAATGAATTAATGTTTATAGCATGGCCAAACGTACGTCAAAAATTTAGGTAACATACATATATTTGAAGGATTTTCTTTAAAATTGACTCTGTTTATCATATTTTTTGCCTACATGACATGCATAAGTTATAGATGAAAACATCAGGATATGCAGTAATAACTCCGTCCAAATACTAAAAAGATACAGGTCATGAGTCCAAAAAGTGTGTTGTACTGAGAAAAAGTAGCAAATCAAAGTTGGACTCTAGTTTTCAGGTTAATGAATGTCCAGAGTTTACAAGGTGGGTCATATAAAGGAAGAAAGGAGAAAGTGGCTGATCCAGTTTACTAATAAAATGACTGAATCATTTCTATGGGATTTCATAAGGAGAACCAAATCAAGACCAATAAGCAAGCTTGTACTTAAGTACACAAAGAAATATATTGATACCTTTCATGTGAAAATTACTCAAAGCAGGAGGGGACAAGCAAGCTAAGACATGCACAAAAAAGTACTGACACCTCACCTTTGGGGACTTTAGATGAATTACACCTAATCAGCTTCATCACTCAGTCCTACCTTGATGTAGAATGTTTACAGTAATGCCCCCATGATGCTGTGATGTCAGAATTGGGGCTTTTACTGCCACTGACCTAGATGTCACCACATAGGCCTATATATATGTCCCTTAGATGTTTGCAAATGCACCTTTGTGCATGTTGTACAGTAATTCATTAAATTAAATCTCGTAAAAATAATGATGAAAAAGTGATTTCTTTATGAATTATTATTAAGCTGCAACATGTTAGCATAAGGGTCAGAAAATAAAGAAAACGTAGAGAAGTGCAGTTTTGGCTAACTTATATACCTAAAGATTCAAACTTTTAGGAGGTCTTGGACCCCTTCCCTGGGCTTTATAAAGGATTGTATAAAGCATATTGCCAGACCAAAGGATCTAAGTCATACCAAAAGCTTACGTCTTAAGTTAGCTAATTAGGGTAGCTACTAAACTCCAATACTTTCTGCATTACTTAATCTACACACATATATATATATATATATATAACCCATTTAATTGTAGAAATGTATCATTGTATGGTGTAATATTATTTACTTAAATGTATTCATTCTCATAAAAAAAAAAAAAATTTCCAGGAGCCCCACCAAAAATTACATGTGATTTCCCATATATGGGATGTAATAATTGATGATAGGGACATAACGAAAGATCATGGGACCCCATTGCACAATATTGTTGGGGCCAAGAGTGACTTCTCTCTGTGTGGCACCAGGTGGTATTAACTGTGACAGTAATATTGAAGTTGCTAAACAGATGCCAGTGTAGTCCAGGGGTCCTGGGTTCCAGTTCATGAGGACCAAGACTAGTTTTTTTGTAATGGACCACCATAAGTGATGTTAGGTATTGTTACAGTCAGAAAATGAGCCTGTTTATAGCAAAATCCAGTCTGTTGGTGGCCCTTGATGACTGGAGTTGAGGACCCCTTTTATGGGTTATACCAGTGGTGTGGTCCGGGAGAAAATTTTGGTGGTCCGCGGTTCTGGCCGTTGCACTCCCGAACCGGGGACCACGTACTCCGTACATATCACAGGCTAAGGGAAGTGGACAGGTTGTGTCTCTGCACACAACCCGCCCACTTTCCCATCGCAGGCTCAGACCTGGGATGGTAGAGCGGGTGGTTTCTGGCATCATGATGTCACTAAAGGGGAAGTGTATTCCACTTTGAGTGACACCCAGCTCCCCGCGCATGCGTGGTCCAGAGCTGGTAAATGTAATAGTCCACCGGTCTGAAAAGGTTGGAGATCACTGGTTTATACAATACAAGGGACCAGAGCTTAGTTTTCCTGTTTTGTTTTCTGTTATTCCTGTACTTATTTTTCCTGTCTGTTCTTATTAGCTTACCAGTCTGTTTTAGCATCTATCATATTTCAATGGATTTAAGATGTCAGTAACATGGTGTAAATTCTAAACCTTTTCACCTCGTTCACCCAAGAATGGGTTTGATATTGTTTCATGCATAAATACTAATAAATTCTCAAATCAATCTAGCACAGTTATTAATAATGGTTATATAGCCTCAGTTATCACATTTTATTTGCTGCCTTAGGTTAAAGTAAGTTAAGAATCTGTGATGGGAAGGAGAAAGCATGGCTTGTTCATGGCAGTGAGGACACACACTTCTTTACAGCTCCCACCACTTTCTTGACATATCTATCTACCAGGTGCTCAAACCTGATGATTTTGCCATGATGACCAAGGAACATCTGGAGATCACCTCTAAGAAGCAGTATCTCAATAAACGAGTGTACATTGCCCCCCATGGGGCCCGCAACACTAGCCTAAAGACTGTGACAAGAGGGTGCCAATTCTCAAGCATCTGAGCCAAAACATTACACTTGGTCAGGCCTCAATGGTGTGCGAGCCATAGACCAAGGGAAAACAGCCACCAAATAAGACTGATGACTGTTCAGTTAGAAAACTCCAGGAGACTTTTCTAGACTCTGCTGCTGGGTACCTATTGGGCCTAGCCCTTCTCCTAGCTCTTTAAAAGTCTGTGTAGTGTTGATTTTTCTACATGCAAACTTAGCTAACTCTCTTCTACCCCTGTATATACTCATTGGGCCTGATTTATTAAAGCTCTGCAAGGCTGGCGAGGATACGCTTTCATGAGGGAAGCTGGGTGATGCAGCAAACCTGGAATGGATCTGGTCCTGGTTTCAAAACATTTGCTAGCAAATAGCAATTGACTTTGAGCTTCACTGGTGAAAAAGTATCTTCTCCAGCCTTGGAGGGCCCAATAACTCACAATGCCCTTGGGATGCCAGACAGCATGGCCCCATCTACTTCTACTAGTATCTAAGTCTCATTTCACAGCCCCCTCGGTGGTCTCAGACCTCTGTGCTTTAATACAAATGGATCTGGAGGCCTTGCTTGTTTTCATGGAAGCTACAGGCCTGGCAGCTTTCTTGGATGACAGGCAGGTTCCCACTAGGGATGTCTGATGAACCAAATGCCATTGAAGCGGAGTTGCCAGATCGAGTACACATTTATCCGTAACATTTAAAATCTCTGAAGGTCCTGCATCTCGACAAAACCTATTAGTCCTGCATCTCGACAAAACACCCTATTAGTTTTCTTTCCGGACGGCTCTCTTGCTGAATCCTCAGGGTGTTAGTGCTGGTGAGAACCTATAGTTAAACCACAAGAAACCCTAAGCCCTATACAGGATTATGTGATATCCAGAGGTATTTCTTCCTCGCTACACTCTTGAGGGCCTTACAGAACTTTTTAGACACCAACACCGACTTACTGGATGACCAGCTGGGCTCCATCTTGGATCCTCTGCCCCCATCAGCAACATTTAGATGACTCCCAAGGAGCAAGTGATAGGTTGCATTACATGATTTATTATGAACTTTCTTGTTTGTCTAGTTGTTGTTCTTGGTGTGCAATAAACTCCTCTGGACTTGATCAGTAGGGTGCCTGGCTACTCTATTTATGCGCTCCGTGTTGTTGTTGATGGATGAATATTTTTTTGTGGTTGATGGTCTTTTCTGTGTTGTTTTTCTGGTCTTAGTCAGTCATTATTTCTTTCCTTTTAATAGATTCTTTCATGTTGGATAGCCCTGTCTAGTTAGGGATTGTAACACAAAGTACCAATATGGATGCCCAAACAGAGTTGTCTCATAATGTTAAATGTCCTAATGTCTTTGAGAAATGTACAGCTCTTTTATTAGATCTCCACAAACAATGGTTACATGTAAAGTTCCTACAGGAGACCACTTCCACAGATACAAGGCACCTAACTTTAAAAACAGAACATATCAGACAGCATTGCACAGCTGTACAGAACACTCTAAGTCCAGGGGTGTGAGTATCTAACTATATTTCTTGGCAGCTGGGTGACAGCTGTAAATGAAGATAGTAAATATTTATTTATCAGAAGCCTTTAGGATGGCAATCTCACTACACTGACCACAGCATATCACCATACCAAAAATCAGGCTTGGCTTTTATAGGAAGTGCTTGCCTGCCTGGCAGAATTCAAGGAAAGTACTGTCATATTAGGGGAAGACTTGCCCATTGAAAAATGCTTGAAAAAATTTGCTCCAGACCCAGTGGTGGATGTTTCTTGACATAGTCATCATTTGATAGATAAATGTGTGGTGGCATTTAAACTCAACACTTATGGGCTACACTTTTATTCCCAACCTCTCCAATCATACTCTAAAACTGACCATTTTTGATAATTAAAGCCACAGGGTTTCTGGGTGCTAAATTAGAAATATACCTATTCTATGACCACAAAGCAGTGATTCTGCACATCAGCTTGGTACATATCTCATCCAAGCCCTAGCATTGGAAACCTAATTACTCACTGCTACAGGATGCAGTTGATCTTTATACTGGTATTGGTTTCTACTAACCAATGTTTTGGAGGCCCATATAGCGTATATTTTTTTTTAATCAAACATGGGTCTAGTCTTAAAATGTCCCATAACCAGAAGATCTTGGATCCGAATTACAGCATTCAGACTTTTAAACACCCTTGATAGGGATGCAGATATGGAATTTAGAATTCATTGCAAAAAACAAACTTCTCTTTGTCTGGGAAAGCCATAGCTACCTTGGCCAATCACTGTAGGTCCTTTTACAAGTTTGACAATAAAGGCAGCAGAATGTTGACTAATGTCCTACATTGCCAATGGGAACATTCCTTTCTCCCTCTAATTGTAAGTAAAATTGGTCAGAAATTTCACCACACTAAGGATTTTGCAGAGATCTTTCACAACTTCCAAAATGATCTCCACAATTATCTGCATATCTTTTCTTTACCCATTGGTCTTCTAGAGTGATTGCTATATAGGCTTACCTTGTCAGTCTGTCAGTCTACTGAAATGCTGATGTAAGTCTCCCAACTTTCACTCTCATTACTTTCACATTTAAAAAGAAAATCACATTTGTTCTGGTTTCTGTTCTAAATGTAATTGCTTTGAGAAAACCTGCTTAGAATTTTAAAATGTAAAGCATTTTTCTGAGCAGAAATTATGTAAATATTGTGCTTCTTACTATTGAATTCGCAGACAGCCACACTTGCTGCTGGCTTCACGTATCAGATAAAGTACCATTCTATATGGATGAATATTTTACAGTATTTTCTATAACTGATAAAATGAATACCCATTTAAAAGACTTACTGTACATTTACTGTACCAGTGGACTCTCCCAAACATCTGAAACCCTTTCCTAATGCTACTGGGTCACTGTTCTGCCTCTCCACCAAAATGTGGCATTTAACCTATGCCTACCTTTTTTGGTTAGGAGCTAATATGCTGCTTATTAAATTTTCTAAGCAGCCTGAGCCATGCTGTCTTGGCCACCTAGCCTCTTGATTGGCCATAGCCATTTAAGTTGAATGGCAACCGGCTACTGGCTTTTGTTAGTCAGAGTTGTCTGGTTCTTTTCCTTATTTTTAGTAGCAGTCAGAGTGAGGATACTGTGCTGTCTTTACGGTGTATGTCCGGAAGCTGCAGTGGCTAAGCCCTGCAAACTGGAGGTGGACTATGGGTTCTGTCCAAGCCTAGGGATGACCGGTGGCATGCAGGTACTGCTGCAGGTGGGGTGGGAGTACTTGACAGTTACCTGTGCAGCCATTGGTACCTCTAAGCACATGACTACATACTTACCTAGTACAGGGGTCTGCAACCTGCAGCTCTGGAGCCGCATGCGGCTCTTCAGCCTCCTTGTTGTGGCTCCCTTCGGCTGCCGCGGGGAGATCTCTGATGGGGGATCCCCTTCCTCCCAAGACACTGCGGAGGGGGGGGATTCCCTATCCGGTGTTCTAATGAAAAAAATCTACCAGTGAAAACCTTCTTTGAACCCCAATTCCTCTGGAATGGGGAGATGTACAAAACCAAAAATGTAGGTGCAAGTGGGGGACACCTGTGACTAACACCCCCTAAAATTTAATTGTTAGGCTATCATCAGAACATAAAGAACTCTGCCCATCAAAAATATCTACCGTTACACATTGCTGGAGGCACCTGAACCCCAATTTCTCTGGAAAAGGAAGGGGGTACAGGTGAACAAAATTTGAGGTGCAAGTACGGGACACCTGTGGCTAACACCTCCTAAAAATTCATAAAAACTCTGCCTATCAAAAAATTCTACCCTGTTACACATTGCTGGAAGCATCTAGCATCTGAACCCCAATTTCTCTGGAACGGGGGGGAGGCGGTACAGGTGACCAAAATAGAGGTGCAAGTGGGGGACACTTATGGCTAACACCACCTACAATTGAATCGCTAAGGCATCGTCAGAAAATAAAAAACTCTGCCCATCAAAATAATCTACTCTGTTACACATTGCTGGAGGCTTCTAGCACCTGAACCCCAATTACTCAAGATTGGGGGGTACAGGTGAACAAAATTAAAGCTGCAAATGAGGGACACCTGTGGCTAACACCCCTTAAAATTTAATCGCTAAGGCATCGTCAGAACATAAAGAACTCTGCCCATCAAAAAAATCTACCCTGTTACGTTAGAAGCCTCCAACTAATGTAACAGGATGATACGTTAGAAGCTGGAGGCTTCTAGGGGCATAGTTCAGTGTTTAATTTATTTCAAAGTAGGCCTACACATGCACACTTGTTGTAACAGGTAAAATTAAAAAAATATTAAAACTTTTAAAAGTTTATAAACTGTGTTATGTTTTGCGGCTCCAGACTATTTTTCTTTAGTGGAAGAAGAGGCAAAATGGCTCTTTTGATAGTAAAGGTTGCTGACCCCTGACCTAGTACAACCCTACAACCCACTCCCTCCTCACATATCAGAGTGCTCTACTATATAAAAGAACATATATATTTATATATATATTATAATATATGCATATATATATATATATATATATATATATTTATTTTTTTTTCTCTTTTAACATTCAATATCCAACCAATGAGAGTGAGCCATTTTATACTGCATCATAAATGTCAATGTGCTGGTAAAAAGGGGCATATTCACAAAACAGTGACTTTTCCAATTCCGATCCGAAGTTTGAATAATTGTTTTACAAATCTGTCCTAGAAGTGAAGTTTCTGAAATACTTAATTTGCATAAATCATTCATATACAGTAATATGCATAGCATTAATTTGTTTCAATGGTAGTACCAAAGCAATTCTAGACACAGTAATTTATGCATGACAATCATTTTTTTCTATACAAATAGAAAAGCCTTTAGAATAAGACACTTTCAAGTGTAAAGCTTCAAAAGCAATAAACTTGAGAAAGCCTACTTTTTAAACCATTAACACCATAGCTTGTAATCATATTACATACTGGTCCATTTAGGTTAATAAAGTTAAAACTGTAGTGTAATGACATTTCTTGGCAGTATGTCCCTTTATGATTTGTATGTGTTGGTACATAATTACATTAGCCCTTGGCTTTCAGAAGTGTACATGTGTTAGGCATTATCCCCTCCCTCAGGCCTAAAATTTTCCATTGTGAGCCTCAGTACTTGTCTAGGTTTCTTCAATATATGATCTTCCCACCAAGATTCAAGGTCAGCTAGGGGTTAGCATGAGTTCCTTGTAATGGCACTGCTATAGGCAATACACATTGTTTAATGGCACGTTACCTTTTTTTACATCTGTAATTGCAGGACATATATGTAATAGTTAAACTTGCTAAACATTAGGGTGACTTGCTTCAAAAAGCTTATACTGTTTTACTCTGTTTTGTCAATGCTGCCATAATGTACTGTTTCTCAAGCAAAAGAAGAAACTAAAATAATTGTATCATTATGTTTCATTTCATTCCAAATCATAGCAACAATCCACACATTTTGGAATAGTGATAACGATATGTGATGATATATAATAATAATTGATGGTATATATATTAATTAGTTTTTAATACAAAATAATTATGTAATATATTTAATTAGAGAAAATAGTTTACACAGAAATACCAGGCATCAAATCCTATGAGTTTTCTACTAATGGTAAACAGCAAACCCTGTTACTGGGTTAAATAAAAGCAGAAAGTTCACTGAGGTTTTCCTAATCTCAGTTTGAGTACTGCACGGCTTTGTGAATTCAGTTCACAACACATAAAATGTGTACAAAATTATTATACTGCCAGAGCCTGTGTCCTGTAAATTCTAAATTCTGTGGGCCTGATTTATTAAAGCTTTCCAAGGATGGAGAGGATACCCTTTCATCAGTGAAGCTGGGTGATCCAGCAAACCTGGAATAGATTTCTATTTCTAATTCTTGTTAGTAAATATTTCCAATCCTTTCTAGGTTTGCTGGATCACCCAAGTTCACTGATGAAAGTGTATCCTCTCCAGCCTTGAAGCACTTTATTAAATTAGGCCCTGGGTCTGAGGAGGCTGGGTTATTTTTGAAAAGAGTTAAAGAGTTGGAATGTACATATGTCACCATGTTTTATCCTCATAAAAATGCTGCAAGTACAGAAAAAAACTTGTTCTGCTGCAATTTTGGTAAGCTCTCAAAGTTTTGTTTAAGTTGATAACACTGCCTCTGCTAAACTGAAAGTTCAAGCATTGTTGATAGCCCTGTCCAGTTTTAATACCTGGATAACTGAACTTCCGATGTGAGGAGAACTCAAAGGCTGATAATATAGCATGGATTTTTAAGCAGTAGAAGTGGATTTGTCAACTTAACCAGAAACTGTAGAATTCACTGAACATTTGTTAGACTTAAGTATAGTTCACTAACCAAAACATTTTGTATAGAGACAATTTTTTTTTCCAGGAACACACCAGAAGCTAGGCAGAAACAATGACTGTCATTTACTATATGGTGTGTTATATGTGGGAGACAAGAAGTTTGTTTGGAAATGTCTCTCCAAGTTTTTAGATCACCATGGTTACCAACCCAAGTCTGCATTGCAAACTGGTGCTGAAAGGCCTATAGTCTTGAGGTTTGGGGCCAAAACAATAGACACAGCCTTTGATATGTTTCATATTAATTTTACACCTATAATGATTTCAAACATCACAGTTAATGTGTGAATACTTATGGAGTTTATTTACCTAAACTAATGTAGGCTGTTCAAACAAAAACTCTAGTTTAGTGAATGAGTTTAATTTTTTTTAAACTTTTAAACATGTGACTGGGTATTTTTTGTAAAGATAATTTACATAACCTAATGCACTCATGGTTGTCAAAGTTAAAACCAAAAGTGTGTGGTGGTGGGGGGGTTCCATGTGACTGTGGATCTAACATTTTGTGGTGTATACATAGTTACAACTCAAACATCAATTTTTGGATTTTGACCCTTTTTTGTGTTTCATTTATAAAAAGGCAAAGTAGACTGATGCCCATCGGCAGCAATAACAGAGGCAGCATTTCCCTGTACAGAAACACATTTTTGTTTTAATCATCATGTCTCATGTATGCTTATTTACATTTTATTTTTTAACTTAGATAAAGAAGTACACAACAAACTTTAATGTGCCAAAATGCTGAACCTAGCAAAAGGGCTTTCCATCAGGCATTAAAGCTTCTGTAACAGAAATTCAGCCCTGCATGCTCTTCATATAGTAATACTCATATATTAATACTTGCAAACTTAGCATTTAGCTTTAAACGGCCAACTGAACCCAAGAACAAAAAGTAACACATTGCAACTTACCAGTCCATAAATGAAGTGACTGCTTCTGTTTAGATTTTTTTCTTTTTTTTTTTTACGCTAAAAACACACGTTTATCTTCCCTAAAATGCAATGTCTATTTCACTTTATTATTATTACACTGTATTTATATAGTGCCATTATATTACACAGTGCTGTACAAAGTCCATAGTCATGTCACTAACTGTCCCTCAAAGGGGCCCACAATCTATGTCCCTACCATAGTCATATGTCTTTATTACAGTCTAAGGTCAATTTTAGGGGGTAGCCAATTAACCTAACTGCATGTTCTTGGAATGTGGGAGGAAACCAAAGTACCCAGAGAAAACCCATACAGACACGGGGAGAACCTGCAAACTCCATGCAGATAGTGTTCTGGCCGAGATTACGTAATATACCTTTGTTTTTTTGGCTTTTCTTTCAACTTTTTTTTCTATATACCTAAAACTAAACACATCACAGTATCACAGAAGGGGATCATAAAGCTTTAAAACTTTAAAAGCTTTACAAATTAATAGTTTAGTAAATACACACTGAAATACACACTGAAAGAAGTATATCTAAGAAAAACTTTTTTTTTTAAAGAGAATTCTATCTTTGTTAGTTGTTCCCTAATTACATGGAAACCCCGAAAAAGGTAGATATATATTAGACAAATAAAAACATACACGTCAAGTTACTGTGCTTTTCTAAAGCAATGTTGTGGAGTAAATAACATGTTGGAACAAAGTTAAGGTTTCATGTCCAAAGAATCTAGCTTGTAATCACACTTAAAAGAAAATATAACTTTGGTTTGTATTTCATCCGTAAAATGTGTGATTTCAGTGAACCAAAACACTTACACCAGATGCATGCAAATTTGAGGGATTTTAAATAATACAAACATAAACTGTGTAAATAACAAATTACAAGTAATTCATAGAATAATAACAGAGCTGATTCACTTTTTCATTTACAAGAACATGGTTGGCTGGCATAAACTTCTTAAGAGCCACATTTCTCATGAGTATAAGACAATCTTGCTGCTGTCCATGGTGCTGAGAGTATAATATATTGTTGGAGAAAACATGCATGAATATTGAGTTGCAGCTGGGAAATGTTTTAAAAAAGTACTTCTAGGATTTCAAATACCGTTTCTTGTTAATACGTATTAAGCATATCAAGGCTGAAAGAAAACATTCCACTCCAGGATAACAAGATGTAAAACTGATGTTGGCAGACAAGTGAATAGAAATGTATCCAACTGAAGATTTACAAGCTTTAACAGGACATTCATTGTAGGTCAAAGTTATTAGCAATAAAATGATCATTTAAAAATATATTTTCACTTTGGTATTGTATAATGTCTTATATGTCACTAAATATATAATATGTAATTAGGGAAATCTGAGCTCCTCTGTGGAATGGTTAGTGACATTTCCATGGATGTAAAGTGCTACGTAATATGTCACCACTAAAATAATATATGACAATAACATGTTTTAATTAATGTAAAAATATTTTTAATAACAATTTCTCTTTTTGAAATATAATGATTGAAATATATTTATTGTCACCCTACAGTAATAAATCTCAAAGCTGATGTTCAAAAAGAAATAAAGGCCTGTTCATTAGTTCAGTTATCCCTGATTTTGATTGATTATTGACTTAAAAACATAATTTTTTATTGGTCTGTCTAGTTCAATAATTACATATTACATTTACATTTTTAACACGTTCATGTTATATTTCTGTTTTTTTACATGGGTTTCCATTCTACTAACTGTGCGACTCTTGTTGAAAAGTCCTTTCAATAAATAATTATGTTGATATCAAGGGTTCTTACTGCACACAGTGACACATAATAAAACAAACTCTGTACCCAGGTGTTACATTTAACACCTTGAAGGCTTGTTGTAAGGCCTGGTCCTGTCCCCCAATCTAGCGCCGCTTTCTTCGCCTATGGTAAGCCCCAGCTCAGCCTTTGGAGACTAGTTGCTCCTACCAGCACATGGTTGCCCCCATAAGGGATGGTGTCTGGGGAAGGGCTGTTAGAGGACCAGGAGCCCACAGCTACAACAGCTGAAGAATCATTGGATCAACCAATGTCATCTGGCGAGGCTGGGCAGTATCGAGCAAAGTCTTCAGGCAAGATGATTTTATTTAATATCTTGGAATCCAGCAGTGCTGTTAGGTTTAAGGGTAACTCAGGGGACCCTGTCAGGGGAAGTTTACTTTTCGGACAACAACACCCACTGCATTGTTTTGGATGGATGTTACTTGGACTGTTAGAGGTAATTGGGAGCATTAAGCTAGACTGTCTGGTGTATGATTTTGTTTAATTTACTGTTACTAACTTTATCTGTTCCTTACCCTTGGATTGTATGCTGCCTGGACTGAAGTTTTTCCTGTGATCCCAACTCTACTTTGTTCTTCCCCTTGGAAACCTTGTCTAGTGGACTGATCACCCATGTATGACCTCTGGCTTCATATTCTGGATTTGCCTGTGTAGGAACCTTGTACTGTATTATCTGTGGACTCATGGTCCTCTGCCAGGCCTTCCCCAGACGGCATCCCTCGCACTCAGAAGTCCTGGGGCAGCCATTGCCCAGGATGCCCAATTTATCTCTCGAGGCTGAGGGGTTGGCTTGCTGTAGGCAAAGACTTTGACATTAGATTAAGGGAATTGGCATCTGCCGAGTACTGGTGCTGTACAATGGCCTTACAGAAGTGTTGTGCATGTATGATTGCACACACTCAGTAAGTTATTAATATATAAAGAAGGCCAGATATACTGTATATATATATTACAAACAACTTTAATATATATCATCTACAGTGTATTGTACATATTTTATTAAAAAATTATAGGGGGTTTAGTATATTGGTACTAAAGTGGTAAAGTGCAACAAAACTCTAAAAATGTAGATTTGTATGTTGTTGGCAACATTTAGAAATACTGTGCCTAAGCAGTGCATGTACTTTTCATCTGGAATTTCTGCTGAAAAAAAGCAGAGCACTTCCTTGCATATGAGTGTGCTTAGACGCTTTGCATATAGCTTCATAGTTGTAATTATCTTCTGCGTGAGATCTAAGGCTCTGGTGCCCCTGACTGATAGTCTTAGGAGATTTGTAGTATGAGCTGCTGATATTCCTACTGGCTGCTTGCAGTTCTTGTTTCTGGAAACTCTCAAAATAGTGTAGCAAATCTCTGGTTCCACCAAGGTGGCCCCTTTTGCACAGAGATACTATGCATAAAAAGGTATGGTAAACCAGTAATTGTAAAAGATCAGCTGAAAGGAGGCCTCAGAAAATACTGGTTACTAGGCATTAATTCTTGCTGCCTTTTTATGGGAACAGCTTTCTCTAATATAATAAAATGCTGTGCCAGTAACTAGACAACGCCTGTAATATATATTAAAAAAATTCTATCTTGGTTTACTTAACAATGCAGTGCAATAATGATATACACAGTACACAAGTACAATAACTAATTGCAAAAATTGGCACCTTTCAAAAAATAAAGTGATCAATGAAGCAACATATCAAGAAATGACCAGTTGCTACGGCTTATTGCACTTCACTGTTTAATTTATTTCGAGTTTTCTCTGCTACTAATTAATCTGGGTTGAGTTTCATCAAGGGAAAGCCTAGATTATGAGTGTTTTAGGGGCTTGTAGTTTCACAGGAAAATGTTGTAATTTCAATGCATTCTTGTGTAAATGGAAGTAGCATCTGAAAACTGTCCAAATAGAGGCTTTAGAGCAGACACTTAGGTCATTATGAAATTCAACAGGTGCGTTTTGGCTCAGCCAAGAAAACCATTCATGGATAAAGCAAGGTATTGTGCCCATCTGTGTACAAATAGTTATGTTAATACAGTTACTGAGCAGAGTTCCGAGAATCTGTAATACTTCCAGGTAAGATGTAAAACTAGTGCTTCACATTAAAAGATTTTGTGCAGTTTAGATGCATATCCATGTAAATTCTAATTGAAGACTTCTATAACTAGGGGAAGCAATTTTCCGTTTTCACTCCAGTACTTTAAAAAATATGCCAACATGTTTTTTGTTTTTTACATGTTATATTTATGTTTTATAGCCAAGTTCACCCTTTTCATACCTCTCCACTTGGGGTTTCCCTTTATAAACATAACATTATCTGTTTTTTAAAGGTCAGTTAAATGTTTTGCAGCTCACAGCAAATTAAAATAGTAGCCATACATGGTAGAAAGTCAAAACATTCTCCTTTATATATTAAACCCTCTACTATAGACTTTGAAAGTTTTTGATATAAACATAACTCTGAAACCATAGATCTAAAACTAACCCTCACAATAACCTTTAATCTTCTTCCTATTATTGTCATCTTGAATATTAACATTAATAGTTGAAGTTTTCTCATAGTTTTTTACTGCTATATGCTAAGATTTTGGTTACTTTTCACATTAAAATGCCCTGTGCTCTGTGTTGGCATAGATGAGTAGCGGGCACACCCCTGATCACAAGCATTCTGACATGGTCTTGTACTATGGAGGAAGAGAGGTGGTGTGCCTGGCCACGCTTGTTAACTATAGATTGCATTTGGCAGAACTGTCACATCTATATATATATATTGTGAATTTGCTAAAACAGGACAGTGGATGTAAGACTATATAAAATTAAGGTTTTATGTATGACTATACTTTGTCCGTAAACTATGTCCCCCTGATCAAATATCTATTTCTGTAGTTATATTCCTAAATCCAGTATAACCAACACAATGCATTTCTTATGTCCAACCAAATCTGTGATATCAGCAATATAATGTTGGTACCACATCCCAGACACCAATATATAAGTGCATAAACATTTGTACAAATAGCCAACATACAAATGACCTTGGAGGAAAATCATAATTCAAATGCAGATTTAAAGAATCAAATTTTGGTGCAGAAAAGGTGAACAGGCAAGAAGGAGACAAGCTAGAAACAGAATTACAGAGAGGGATGGGGCATGTGTTTGCTTTGGAAAGTTTTCTCTTTCATGCAAACACATCTTAAAGATTTGTTTTATTGCATCTGTCAATTCTGAATGATTTCAGATGCATCTTGAAACCATCTCAGAAGCAACAACACAGCCCAAAACCAGTCAACACCAGTGTTCAGCAAGACATTAAGGTAATTTAATATACAATGAAACCCAAGCGTTAACAGTGAACATCCTGCACTGCAGCTGTGCCTAAAGTAAAAAAAAATCTCTCTTAGTCCACCCTGACCTGGGTTCTCGAAAAACCACTACATCCAAAATACACACCAAGCTCCTCATAGAGTCAGTGGGTGGACAATAGAACCATGCTGTGCAAATGTGTACAGGACAGGTTTTATACCTCATTCAAGGCAAGATTGGTGGCCGGAGACTGACGTTCTAGGAAAACAGTAGACACATATAGAATGCAATACAGGTAGTCCCTGGGTTATGTACGAGATAGGAACTGTAGGTTTGATCTTAAGTTGAATTTGTATGTAAGTTGGAACAAGTACATTTCTTTAATAAATGAAATTAGGACAGATATTTGTCTCAAAATATTACCGTATATACTCATGTATAAGCCGAGGTACCTATTTTCACCTTGGAAAACTGGAAAAATTGACTGACTCGCGTAAAAGCCTAGGGTGGGAAATGCTGCAGCCACCGGCAAGTTTCAACATTCAAAATAAATATAAATAAAATTGCATAATGCAACCATTACAGCCATAATATGGTAAACAAATACCATAGTGAGAATGAAAAAAAAATTTAAAAATCTGTTAAAAAAATTAAAAAATGTGTATAAAAATGTAATATAACTGTACAGTGGCCTATATAATATATATATAATATAATTATATATATTATATGATTATTTCTTTGTACTGGACACAATACAGCAATTTTGTATTGAATCCAATACAAAATGATTTGAATTTCCCGCACCACCTCCCGCCCCCGTGCCAACATCACCCGGAAACCGCGGAGCTCCGCTGCAGCTGCAGGGACAAGGTAGGTGAGTTTTTTCAGTAGTAATCTGATGTCATACAATGTTGTATGACAATCAGATTACACTGAGCAGTATTTGAATTTGGCGCTGGAGTTACGCTGGAGTGTATCCGCCCTAACTCTGGCGCAACTCCAGTGTACTGCTGCCAGATCGGGTGCTTTTTTGGAGTAAGCTGTGCTTTGATATGCAAAAAGAATCAACTGCAGAGTTTGTCTTGGTCAATAAAGAGTTACAAGATGTTACAGATCAGCTCAGCTCCTAAGATCACCCACAACCTCAGCAGTGTTTAGCAAGGGACTTCTTCTGCTAGTCATGTGAACCACCCCCTCCCCCCCTCAAGCCTCCTGCACATGAGGATACGTTTGTATCTAGAAATCCCGTTCTTATCCGTATGTCGGATATCCTTAACCTGGGGACTACCTGTATATACATTTACCCCTTAAATCTCCTAAAGGATCTGTACTTTTTTACAGTCAATCTTGTGATTTTGTTTTCAATAGATTTTTATTGAAGATTTTCATTTTTAATAAAACAAAATACAAAAACTAGAAAATACAATGTTATATAAAACTGACAGCATATAATACAGTATAATACATACATTAACACCACAAATATCATTTGTCTTTAGAATACCTAAATGTTATTAGAATAGGACTTATGGTTCCATAGAATAAACTAGTTACCATAAAACCAAAATGGGGAAGAAAAAAAAAAACACATCCAGATGTATCCTAGCAACCGTTATAGAAAAAGAAAAAAGGAGGGGAACAGGGGCATACTAGTAACCAAGATTTAACCCACTTAAGTGCCATAAGCTCTACTTCAGAATGGCGAAATATTAGGCAACGAATGTACTCTCCAGGGTTCCCATATTTAGGAAAACATTTTTTAGGTATCATTCAGAACACTGGACAGTCGTTCATTTACACACGGAATAGCTTGTTTCTTCCAATTTTTTGCAATAGTTTGCCTAGCCGCCAGAAGTATATGTGTTCCCAAAGCAAATTGAGTATTGGTGAGATTGGGGGGTTCAAATTGTAACCCAGGAATCTCTGGGCACGCGCTTCTGGAATAAAGTTCCCATTAGCCTAAACACCGTATAACTGATGGGCAGGTCCACCACATATGAAGTTCAGTACCCATTTCTTGACATCCTCTAAAACATAGACCTGACTCCTTCTGGGATAAATGCCTCAATCTAGATGGGACCATGTACCATCCCTTCATAACCTTATAGGCAGATTCTAGTGTAAGTACATTATTAGAACATTAAGCCATTCTGGTCCAGTTGGTAAACCATTCCTCATCCGTTTTTTTTGGTTTCTCAAATCTCTTCCCCAAAGGGATGTGTAAGAGTGGGTGGACACTGTAGTGACTTCTGTGAATTTGGTGTATATTATTGTAATATGTTTCGGGTACAAGGGAGTCCTGAGGCATATATATTCAAAAATAGTCAACGTGACCCTAATGTTACTCTTCTGGATCAGTGAGGTAATTCAATCTTGTGATTTTATGTGTGTATGTATGTATATACCATTTTTTCTAGTTTAGCCTGTAAGTCAGAATGTCCTGATGCATTTCTGATACAAAAATTGTCTTATATGAAGAGAAAACATACAAATTGTGCCTCTAACCCCTTGGGAGGATTTCCCTTTACATTCTCACTCCACGTGCACCGGTAAGTCGATGGGGGCTTGCATTCCTCCTTCCACAACCCTATACACATACAATTTTTCTTTTTTCACTTTAATTAGGCAGAGGTAAGCCAGTATGGTACTGTGTGCTGTATGTTAAGTAAAATTACATTTACACAAATACAACTGTGATTATCTACCAGGAACTTCAACTAATTAGCACATTTTGTATTTCATTTCAAATTTCATTTCAAATTCCAGGGTTTACCCTGTCCCATTGTAGCCCATTTACTTAATTTGCTGTGAGCCACTGAAAATCCATACCATGTGAGAAAGCAATCACGTGTCAAATGAATGATGTCAGATGAATGAATGATGAATATTCATAAACCCCTGTATATGAGTATCTTAAGACTAATACTGTTATATGCAGCACAATATAGGTCCGGCCGCAAATTCGGGTAATTTTTCATTTGATGTGAGCCATTGAAAACCCATACCATGTGAGAAAGCAATCACATGGCAACTTTGGTTACTTTTACATCCTGCTGCATTTCTACAAATACAACCCCTCGTTCCCTTACAAAGGGGCAGGCTATAAAGAATTCACTTCATATTAATTCTGTCTGCTTCTAGTTCCCACTAGTGGGCTGTGAGTATGAACAAAATATCTGACATCCGCCTACCATCCACATACTAGGTCTCCAGCAAGTGAAACAACTTGTCAAAATTCCATGTAGCTGTATAGGATATCCAGCCCTTGAGAACAACAAATTTTCTTTAAAAAATGAATCCCAATCAATTGAAAACTATTTACCCCGTTGCGGGGTCAAGAAGTGGAGGGAGAAGTATAATATGTCTTTTGGGGAATTTAATCTGTAAAAATAGCTGGATCAATTGTAACTAAAAAAAGAGACTGTCCAATGCCAAATTACAGTTTAGGGTTTAAGTTTCAATGTTATCAGTGTTTGGCTGGAGTTATGAATGTTTCTTAGTTTTGTTGTAACTCAGAACACGCAGAGACTAATGATACAAGTTAGCTACTGAACATTCATCATATTCTCTTCCATTTCTTTTGGCAAGCAGGATTATAAAGAGCATGCTGTGTACTTAACAATTATCTAGCATTGGAAAAGAAAATAAAGTGCTTGCATGCAGTTCTTGTACTAGCTGATATGGGTGTGGAGATAATAGGGATTTAGTTCAATGGTTGTGCTAGGCAGCCAGAGTAACTGAAAGCAAGTAAACAACATTAGCCTTCTGAATCTGTCAAGTCCTAGGCATTAAGATTAAAAAGGTGATTTATAGTTTATATTTCATTTTATTAAGTAAATAATTTTATTAGATGATACTGCACAACCCTACAAGGTGCATAGACATGACCCCAATATATTGATCCACCCTAGTCCTATGGGTTGTTTTATTTGGTTTTTAATAAAAAAAACATTATTGTAAGGCAGGAAAGAAGTTCTCAAACACACCTACTGTGTAATGTTTTTCAGAGCCACTAATCAGCATTAACCTCTAGGATCAACCCTCTTGGGTAGTTTACAAACGATTGGTGGTAGATGAAACAAAAGGAGAAAGAAAGGTATAAAGAATAGTGTATAGAAAGGACTCATAGTGACCGTGGAGGTGTTCTTGGAGTTCTGCATTCTGGCTATAGTAGAGCATAGATTATGGTAGTGGTCGCCAATCTTTTCGGATCCACGGACAACTAAATTTAGTGGCGAAAAAGAAACTTCACCCATCGTTCCTTTATGAACAGAACCTGCCCACTCCCCAAAGTCACAACCAGTTCCCTGAGCCTGCGATATGTACAGTGCCCACCCCCCAAAGTGCAGTCCTTTTCCTGACCCTGCTCGGGGGCGCACCAGAAGGAACTGCCACCAAACTTTTCTCTGAATTATGGTATATAGAATTTTAGGCAGTACCACTCAGATGTACATATATCAGTGAATTAAAAACAAAGGCTTGCCCATTGTTGAGGCATTTATGTCTTTTCTTATAAAAGAGTGCAAGAAGCTAATTGCAAAATCAGTAGTTAAAAATGACAGATAAGAATCCATCTTATGATGGTCAGTATTAAGGGTAGAAAATGTAGACTGGTTGCTTTTCGCTACTACATGATTTACTTAGCACTTGTTTTTTTATTGGTTTATATAATACTAATGCCTGCAAATATACTTGAATACTGCAATAATGATAATTGAAATAAATTTAAGAAAAAACAAAGAGATCCAAAAAATGTTAGGCAACAGATAGACTGGACAGTTATTTTCGTCTGCCCCTCCGAGTTCCTCCCAAACAGCCCTCAGGTCAATGGGTTTTCAGTTGATTTTTTATTGTCTGTTTTTAACCTCTTGACACTTGATGCAGTCAATGGAAGTTTTATAAAGAGTGACTTGTCAAACATATAAAGTGGCCTGTACCAGAGATGACTATTCCTTCTGCTTTTGTGAAGGAAAATTCCAAATATTTAGTGTTTCTTTTAACCCTGAAATTATTATTTGACCTTTTAGTTTTTCTCAAAATAGTAATATTCTCACTCATGTCTAATCCTATATTAACTTGAAACTCTTTATGTTTGATTTTTGTGGCTATTTGTACTTATCATATGCCAAATGTGTTTTTAGTTAGTAGATTTTCCTTCATGTTTGTAACAAATTTTAGATACTTGGTTAAAGTTTAGCAGCCATTGTGATTTTTTTTTTAACGTTGTAACAAAATAACATTGCAATGTTATATACCGGTATATTTAAGGTACAATTTACTCACCATTTTGATCCGTGCCAATCTGGGTGACTACGACCCAGCTTTAGGCCATTTTGTACTACTACTGGAGCTGCCTGTATTGGAAAACAGTGACCATACTTACAGAAGTTTATTTTTTTGTGAACAGTTTTTTTCATATATATGTAATTATGTGTGTTAATTAACGGGAAAGTTTTAGTTTGGACATTTTTTCAATGTTTTTAGCTTTAAATCCTTTAGCTGATTTTCTGCATGTTGATTGCACTGAAATCTAAATGTGTGTGTGTAAATATGAGTGTCTCTAGCTTAAAGAGAACAGTATTTATGCCCCCTCCATTGTTGATAGCCTTCTAGACTGCTGCATTATGCATTATTAAAGTATGGGGAGATTATGGTGATTTTCACATTTCTGTTATCAGGGACCTGTTCTTGTGCCAAAAATTGTTATTTTCACCAGTTTTTCAATAGTAATCCTAGTGCTGACTCTAATGGTAACCCTATTGAGAACTAAGTCCTTGTTTATCAACAAACTCATGTGACCGCTATAATAGCGCTATCTTGGAAATCACAAGATTTGGTAGCTACAGAACAATAAATGCCAATTGCCTGTGTTTATAAATTCTACCCATTGTGGAATGGTCCTCTTTCTATAACATCTCGGTAAGTAAACTGGTGTCTGACTCTAATTACAATCAGATATTCATGAGTGTGTATGAGTTGGTGAGGTCTAAAGATCTTTAGTGCAGGGACTGATGAGAATGGTTCAATAAAAAAACATTTATTGTTTCTATATCAATAAAAAGAATAAATAAGTGCACTTCAGGTTACAAAACATACCAAAACTAGAGCTGTTGACTTGTAAAAATCATGTTGTCTGACAGCTAACATAGCCTCCTTTTAGTGACTGTGACGCTTGGGATGGACTGACATTCTAGAATCAAAGGCTAGCAGTTCTACTACAACAAAGAGAAAATGAACTTTGGCACAGCTACTTTTAGTTACTTTCTCTTTGTCTATATTGTGCAGTTTAAACCATAGTGTTTAATAGTCACATCCAGAGTTCATGTTTTGCACAGCTTTTATAATGTTGTCAATGTCCTTTATAAATCAAATTGATTTCAGCTTGAGTGTTACACATTTAGCACTATTATTTATGTTAACATTAATGTCTGACTGGTGTGAATTTTAGAAATCTTTTATTTTCTTTATTGTGATGTAGATATGTTTATATGTTTAAAATAATGGTGATATTTATCCACTAATAATGTCTAAAGGAAAAGTATATATATTTTTGTTAGTTACAGTTGGAGAGGGGTTGGCATATTTATTATGCATGTAGGCTTTTCTTTTTGTACTTCAAGATAGTGATAGACCTGCAATAAAATAATTTTAGATCTGAAGAACTGATGTAGCTAAAATAGTATACAAGAAGTAGCTAACATAGTAAAAAGAGGGAGCAAGTGTTAGAATGTATGTTGCAGTAATATATACTGTATATATATATATATATATATATATATATATATATAGGGGATAGGGCTAACATATACTGCACTATAATAAAGTGCAAATACTTAAATATTGGCACTATTTGCCCAGTAATGAAAGGGGCATTCAGCTCAAAAGACCACCACTTTTCAGCACTGTTCGCACATTTTACAGGTCAACAATTTTATAAGTGAAAGTTAGCATTTACCAGATAACATTTGCCACTTTATAGGGGTAGGAGAAAAGCCTACAATGGGGAGCTTTGGAGTTTGTTTCAAAACACCCTAAACACTACTTTTCACAAGTCATGTCTGTAGCTGCAATGTGTGTGTTAAGGCTGAAAAAGGCAGCGATAGTACTAGGTGGAATTTCTGATTGCTAATTTTGGGTAGTTATGCTACAACAAGCAATCGCTAATCATCCTTTACATCATTCACTAATCACCCTTTCATTGTGGCATTATGAAAGTAAAAAAAATCAGATGTAAAAATTATCAGAAAAAGAAAATCTAAGCAGCACTATAAAAAGATTGAGAGATTGCTTTTGACCTGAATTCCTTCTGAAAAATGTCAGTATACTTTCCATACCTAGGTACTTCTGCCTACAACCCCATAGCTGTATATCCACAGTGTTAGATTATCAAGGCACATTACAGCTCTCACTTTTAGGATTTTCTCTAATTGAACACATATTTTATAGAACATCAGAAGAAAGGAATGTATCATTAAAACATAAAACAAATATGATTTTAGTATCATATTGAAATATTAACTTATTTAGAAGAAATATTAACTTAAATATTTGAAAGAAAAGTTAATTAACATGAATTCACAGCTCTTTTACTTTACATAAAGCAGAATTCAAGATTACTATAACTAGTTTTCCCAGAGATTTTAAAGTATAATTCATTGCACGTTCTTTCACATATATCTGTAAGATAGCAGTTATCATGCAATCTAAAGGTCATATATTTAGAAGTATGAGCTGTGACCTTTTTGTATGACAGGATAGAATTACTACTTCATATTTTAATTTGATGAGTCTTGAAAACCCATCTATGACGTTAAAAGATGTAATAAAATATGCCAAACTAGTCTGTGTGTGACATTTTTATAGTCAGCCCTTGGCACTATTACTGTGCAGAATATGCATGTAGCATGACGTTAGATCTGATTTGAAATAAACATTCATGAAATATTTGTTAGGCATAAATATGACCATGTGCTGTTATCAAGTTATCAACACATGATCAAGTGATTGACTATATTTGTGAATTGTAGAAATACAAAAAAATATTCAATTTCTTGTTTTTCATCTGACATAAAATTTATCATGACCCAAGTCTTTATGTTGTATAATTTGTGTTTGTTTATTTTCCAGTGTGCAGTACTGGAATGATTATTAGATTCTTACTTCTGATTGTTGGCTGGAGGGTGTTCCAGCATTAGCAAATGTTTTCCAAGATATCCAGATTACAGAAAAAAGAGAGCGGAGTGTATTGGTGCAGTTCAGTAGTTATAAGATAAAACTTTAAATAATTCAGAATGGTTGTTATTCTCCCTCTCTGCATCTGAATTTTTGTTTTGAAGTTTTGACTACAGTGTACATTTCAGTGGTAATAAATGTCAGGCAGACAGGTCTCTGTGCAAAATTGCCCATGCGCAGCTTCTTACTCCCTAAGTCCCTCTGGTTTGTATCATAAGCCTGCAGTTTATAGGAAGAAATAGTTTCTCGGCTGACTTTACCGCTCTGATCATCTTCCAGATACCTAGCAAAGGTGTTACTAGAGGGAAGATATCTTTTCATAATACAAAAAATGTATTTACTGAAGTACAACAGCATTTCTCACTTTTAGTGTGGCAGATTTAGTTGGGCCGGTGAGATAAAAAATTTTCCTTTCTCTGTTGCATATTACACATTTCTAACATTATTACTGGTGGTCGACAACCAGAGGACCCCGTGGCTCACTGGTTGTCCAAGAGAAAATTTTGGTGGTCCACTGAAAAATTTGGACTTTATTTGCAATTTTTATATTTCAATAGTAATAAAACAAAAATATTATTCTAATAAATTATTTTATTCTTCATGATAATTTGCGCCTTTATTTTGCATTAAATCCGCGAACTGTACTAGAGAAAAAAAAACTATATATAGTATTATAGATATTTAATTCCCAGAACAAAAATGTAATGTATTTCTATTTACCAATCCTTAGATGTAGAGGCTAAAAAATACCTGCTAATCTTGCTAGTAATATTTTGTCCGTTATTTTCTGTAAACTGAACAAACAAACTAAACTGATACAAACAATGTTATATTCCTTCTGTTAACTAATAATCCCCCAATCCCCTGATGAAGAAGGCATTTATTAGTTTGGAGAACAACCACAATTTCATTAATTTTTAGTGATTGTTTACTGCAAATATAGAATATCATTTTTGCTACCATCTGGAATAAAGGGTTCATTGCATTTGTTCAATATTTTAGTATAGTAGTTGGCTTTCCTCTAGTTAAATACCAATGAAATTGCTTGGCTAGTCTGAAAAGTCTGTTTAAAATGGGACTGATGTTGTCAGGAAGTTAAATGAAAATGGAAAAAAACTACATAGCGGACATGTAAGCTGCATTTGCCATTACCTTTACAGAACATAATTGGGATTAGAGGCAACTCCAAAATTGTGAATATCTAAGATCACATATATATTTTTATATTAATTTAATGCATGCTAATGACTGTGTTAGTGTAACATTTACAGGTAAAATCTTCACAGTACTCTCTCTGACAAACATTTTTACAACACATCAATGACACATAAACAATTTGCTTACAAGAAATAGGAAGGTGGGGGGTTGTTGGGGTCCCTTGAAAAGAAATGAACACACAATGGGCCTGGTTTATTAAAGCTCTCCAAGTCAGGAGAAGATAGATTATCATTGAAAGAACTTGAGTGATCCAGCAAACCTGGAATGGAACTGATTTGTTTTGAAAACATTTGGCAACTGATAGCAAATTATTTTTAAGAAATCAATTCCAGTTTGCTGAATCACCCAGGTTCTCCCATGATAGTCTATCCTCTCCATTCTTAGAGATATTAATAAATCAGATAACAAAAAAATGTCAAAAGTTCCAAATCCATAATAACTGATCATCATCACTCTGGGCAATGATTCCTTTACTTATGATTTGCCCTTCGTAATAATCCCATGTAGACAAATAAAAAACATGAGCACTGGCTATTTTCTTTCCTACTTGCTTTACAAGGGAAATTTGCTAATAATAAATGTGTGAACAAAGACATATTGTATCAGGAGTGTTGTTTATGCATGCCAGAAAAAAATGATTCTTCTCATACCAGAATTAAAGCAAGTTTCAGCATTATTATACCAGCCAATGAATACATTTGGCCAGTCATGCCTGAGTAAATCAATTTGAAAATGCACGTTGCATATAATCTTTCATCCTATTCTTAAGCAGATGGCATTGGCTTCAGTTTCCAAGAAGAGAAATGCTCCAAAGAGCATTTTGATCTATTGGTAACTAAACGCCATGTTGTAAAGACTCTTTATATTGGATCCAGTATTCAGGATTTCCGTTTTAACATCATTCATCTGAAACCCTTATTAGACTGCTTCAGTTCTTTATCCTTCCATTACACAGAATAGGTGTATCATTCTTTCCTCATAATCTTGCCAGCTGTGCATCATGAGCAGTGAATACTGTGCAATGTCAGCAGTGACATGCTTTTTGGATGTGGTCCAGCTTCTCTTCTCCTGGATCATAGTTATCCCAGATATAATGAAGAAGTCTTCATATAAAACATGGCTTCATTCATCCAAGGCTATACGTTTCAGTTCTTATTCATTTACTGTAATGTAGTAATCGTAATTTTTAGCTGAATGTTTTACTTGCCTAGAAAAGAGCTCTGTTTTTTAATGCTGATCTCCAGGGAAACAACTAAACACAGAGATGAATAAATAAAAGAGAACTGTTTTACGTTTTAAAGGAGTTTATATTTCTGCAGGTTTGAGATTTAAACAGCCTTTGTACACAGAACAGTCAGGCAACGAATACTACTTCCACATAACTGCTGTTATCCCTCCATCTCAATGAATGGGCAATGAAGGAGCAACAGCAGAATACCAAGATCATCCTTCTGCTCAAGTTACTCTCCACACTTACTTAGCATGTTCCTTGTTAGAGTATTTGTGACTCATTATCTCCTATTGATACCCCTCTCTCCCCAGAATGAGTGTTACTGTACAGGGATTGTAAGTTGCTGATATCAGCATCAAGCTTGACAGGCAGGTGGGATATCTTTTAGCTCAAAGTATGTACCGTATTTTTCGGACCATAAGAAGTTTTTAGAGAAGGGAAATGAAGAAAAAAAAGATTCTGAAACAAATAGTGTCCTAAAATATTTTATGTGCATTAAAAACCAACATCACAGTCATAAACACATGTAATCAATCCTGTAAAGTAAACAGCAGCATTTAGAACCAATATTAACAAATAAAGTCAGCAAAAGACAAAATTACTGCCATTGATTGTCCCCTTCTGATCACTCTAT
>NC_092860.1:44186965-44236965 GCF_032062135.1 Pyxicephalus adspersus
ACAGCCAGCATCAAGGAGACACGCACACAGGAGAGGAACACGGTAAGAAACTTTTTTTTTAACAGCATATGTGTAGGCTGTATTTGGACCAAAAGGCGCAGGGACTTTTTCCCCCCACTTCTGGGGGGAAAAAAGTGCGTCTTATGGTCCGAAAAATACGGTAAGTAAATGAGCTCCCAGTCAAACCCCCATTTTGTGGACAATAAAAATCAAAGTGCAAGACTGGTTTAGGTCTTCACAATAACAAATAAATTCATTTAGAGCTGTGGTTCTCAACCAGGGCTTCGTGGAACCCTGGGGTTCCTTCAGAAGTTGAAGAAGCTAAGTGCAATAGGCAGTTTGTGCCTCTCAGGTCAGTTTAAGTGACACCAATATTTTTTTAGGCTATCATATATATCTGGGTGACATTCTTCCCAATAGCCAACAACGTAAGAGGCATTCTTCCCAATGACCACCCAGTTAGGGATATAGTAATTATAGGAGGGGTTCACTGAAGACCTTAGCATTTTTTTAGAACCTAGATGAAAGGTATCATGGAAAAAAATGTTTTAATAGTCAAATAGTAAACATTTTATAAATGTTTATATGTCTACCCAAAAGGAAAGACATTAAAAGAAGGAAAGGACAAAGGAGCAGTCCTTCCAAATCAGGGACTTTTGTAAGGTATATGTTATTAGGTCATATTCAGGTACCTACACTAGTTACATCAAAATAGATCCATTTAACGATTTATTTTTAAAAATAGAGCTCTGATCATTTATGTCTTTTTTATCTTCCTGGAGTTCTTCTTCCTAGAATTTTTAAGGTAAGTTTTAGAATTTATTTTGACTAATTAATTTTAGCATGTCTGAAGTACTTATCTTGAACAATATTGCCTATTTCCAATTATACCTGGAATAATAATGTACAAAACCAAAATTAGTTGCCATTGGATGCTGCATACTGTCATTTATAAGTTTTTTTATTATTGTCATTGTCATTTACTTAAGTGTATAGATTGGTAGTAAATTTAATTCTGTAAAAGAGGTTCAAAGTTTACAATAAAAGTGTAACAATAAATTTAGCGAATCAAATTTGTTTAGGTTGTGATCTAGTCTTGCTTTATTTTTATGTTGCTTATTTGCTATGGCATTGCCAACAGGCTGGAATAAAGAACAATTAGGTCCAGAATCTCAGAACCTCATTATGAGACATAGATTACCCACTCACAGTTTTCACACGACAACTAGGTGAAGCTGAATCAGAATGATCAGATGTGGATCTTTACACAAGGAAGAGGGAAAAGGTGAATAGCACTTCTGCTAAAAATAAACTTTATCTGCTGTTTAGTACTGCCAATTTAGATCAGTGTCAGTGGCCCCGGCAGACATAGGGGTTTGTTTAGAAAGAAGCAGAATGCCACATTGCTGCTTAAATAAAAAAAGTTACATGATTAGCTTTTCTTCCATTGAGCGTCTGCTGGCTACACATTGTCGCCTGATTTTTTGGAATGAGTTGTACGTGCTGTGATATAAGGCAGTGGTCGCCAACCTTTTTGGTCCCGCGAACCATTAAAATTACCGACTCCTGACCCTGCATGCGGGGGAGCCGGTTGTCAATCAAAGGGTGGAACCTTCCCCATAGTGATGTCATAATGCCAAAACTCCACCCACTCTGCCATGGCAGATCTGAGCCTGCGATGGGAGAGTGGGCGGGTTGTGTCGTGAAATACAGCCCACCCACCTCCCTGAGCCAGAGATTTGCACGGGGGATGTGGTCCGTGGCTCAGGTCGGGGCATCCCCCCTGCAGGATCCTTTCCCTGACCCCGCTCAGGGGTGCACTGACCAGAGCTGCGGACCCCCAAAATCTTCTCGCAGACCATCAGTTGGCGACCCTTGCTATAGGGTGCATATCAATATCTGGTTGCCATCATAACGTAGGACACTCCACCAGAACTCTGAGCCAGGGCTATATTATGCAAGCCGAGTGTACTTTCAGAGCTATCTCATTGGCTGGCTAATGGCCTCCTGTCTACCTCCTGGTTTGGGGGGTGTGCTTCTATTAAGTAAGTACCAGACTGTTCGTGCCGTTTACTGCTTCTAACCTTACTGCTGCAGGAAGCAATAAAGCTGTTTCCAGCATTAGGAAGATGCTGGAGATGTTCGGGAGGTCAATTTATGTCACAACAAATGTACCAATCCTGAAAAATGGTGTATATAGAGGCTTCAATGGTCTCTCATTATCTGCAAGCATCTGCATCAAAAAAAGCAACCCAACTCTCAGCAAAATATAACTTTTAAGATGTATCAAAAAATCTGACCCCTATTTCAGAGCTGTTCAGTACAAATTTAGTAGTCATATATTTAGGCACCATAAAAAAAACGTTTTATCTGTTGCTAAGTGGTATATAGACTAATTACACAACTGACTGTCTATATGCTGTGGATCCACCTCCCAACTTTCTTTAATGTAGGGTAACCCTTACAAATAGCTTTACAATTGCTATAAACACTATACCCACAGCTCACAGTACATTAGTGTGGTGGTCAGAGGGAATAAAGCCTCTTACATGGCTGGCCAGTGGGAAGAATGTCACCCTTACAGATAGCCTAAAAGATAACCGGTGTCAGGTAAACTGACTTGAGAGGGACTCCTTGCTCAAGGTAATCCTAGCAACCTCCAGAAGAACGTTAGGGTACTTTAAGGGAACCTGGTTGAGTAATATAGCTGTAGTCTGTACTGTGAAAATAGAAGCCACAAAATGAAACAAAAATACAACCCAGCAAAATTGCATCCACAACTGTATAAGAGAACTGCACAGTTTTCATCAGAGACTCATCTTTACAAAATGACTATTGCTATTTCCACAATTTAATATTATGGCACTATTTGTTAGGTTTGTAAGGTTTCAATGTACTTATATTTCAGTGTTTAAAAAACTTGAGTAGGGAAGGAATGGGAAAATATTTTAAATGTCATATAGCAAATGACCATGATTAAGTGCTGTAATGTGTCTAACACGTGTTCAGTGCAGTATTGTTTTTTTATATTAAAAATGACACATTCTTGTTTCCTGACACAAAAGAAACAGTTCACTGGACCCCACGTATTAAATGAGCTGAACAATGAAGAAAACGGAATCGAGAAGTATTTGAATCTTAAATGATTATGAAGCTGGGTTGTCAAAAAATTTGTATGATATAATAAAGCTTTTGATGGTTCAAGCAGATCCATTCATACTTTATGGGTTAACATTTAACTATATTTTCAGTAGCAATTGGTTCTCATTTGGGGGTTGTCTTCAGAAAAGGAGAGAATTTTCCCAATTCCAATTTGAGTGACAACTTTCAAAGCTGGGATTTTCCTTCAACTGGGGAATCTGGTGAAATCCCCCCAAATGGTAACAGCTGACAAATGTCTGCTGAATTCCTTTTTTTTTTTAAATTATTTTTATTAAAAGATATCATATATAAAAGGTACATACAGAGAAAAGAAAATAAAGTGGTCGTAACATACAGTTCAAAAAAGAACATACAGCAAGGTTAGGTTCTAACAATACATATCTTCAAGCTTGTGGCTTAACGGCCAACCGCATAGATATACAAACATTGTAACCAACCCATTGTGCTGTATCAGTAGCAGGAACCATGATATCTTAAGGTTTTCAAAAACATTTGTATAAGTTTTATAACAAACAAATTGACTAATTAAAAAAAGGAGTTAAGAATAAAAAAAAAGAAAGAGAAAGAGAAAAAGGGAAGAAGGAAGGGGGGGGCTGAAACAGTGGCAGAATGCAATTAGGCATCCATCCCAGAATACTCAAGTATCTAGGGGGGTGGTCGTAACAAACGGCAATATTCCTCAGTAGTGATAAAGTGGATCCAGTGGTACCAAGTCTGTGCGAATTTTTCTGCATTCTTAGCGTCAGTGGATATCATATCCTCCATGTAATATAAATCAGCAACCCTTTGCAACCAATGTACTACCGTCGGGGGGGGGCAGTATTCCTCCATAAGGCTCGAATACAGGCCTTAGCTGCATTGAGAAGGTGTCTCAGGAGAGAGTTACTATAGCACCTGTGGGACATGTCCAAAACAGTAAGAAGTGCCTGGGCCGGATTGCCCCTTATATCCACTTCTGTAAGCTTTAAGATAATATTAGCTACCGAAGTCCAATATAATTGCAATTTTGAGCACTCCCAGAATACATTCCCATGTATTCTATACATGCCTAAAGCACGCCATTGGCGAAATTTTGGGTCAGTCTGGCCCGGGGGGAATCCAGGATCGCCTAGAACGGGAGACATTGGAGACGGGTATATGGTTACGTTTTGAGAGGAGAAGTACTTAGTGACCATTTTCAAGGTCTCGCCAATCAATGGATGGGTGTACATTGCTGTCCTGGCCGCCGGTGTCGATCAGGCCAATGCGGCAATGGGGGCAGTAGAGCATGCATCCTCCAACCCAACCCACAGTTTGGTGCGGCTATTAGTTCACCAATCCAGCAGCCTAGACAAGTGCACTGTCTGATGGTATAAAACTGGGTCAGGGAATGCCATTCCTCCGTTGGCTTTGGGGAGTCTCAGTAATGTCATCCTAAGCCTGGGCGCCCCATTAAGCCAGATAAATTGTACAAATTCCGAACAGAATTTTCGAAGGATAAAAAGGGGGATGTGTATCGGGAGTGCTTGCAGCATATACAACAGTCTAGGCATAACATTCATTTTAATTTCATTGCACCTCCCAAACCATGTAAATGCCATCTATATCCACCTCTGTGAAGAATTTTATTCTGTGAAGAATAAAATGTTTTCAGATTGTGCCTGTTTTATCACTTTATAATCCATCAACAAGGTTTGGAATTACCATCACATTTCCTATGCCAGCCACTGCAATATTCGAATTGATCATCTGATCCTTCCTTAAAATAGGGATCCTTCAATGCACTGACCCCTATATATACAAAGTAAAAGAGCCCTAGCCATCCATCTCACCCACTTCCAGTCTTTTCTCCAGTGCCTCCAATACCTCCTTTTCCCCCCACAATTTTTTTTAAATACCCCATACATTTTTTTTTATTCTAGCTGTTCCCTGGACAGTAAGGTGACCGCACATGTTCGTTTCCTATCTTGTCCATTAGGTGGTAATTCACCTATTCATCTTATGATTAGGTGATTGGATAGAGTAGCTAAAGCTACATACAGACGATAAATTGTTGTCAACGACAAACGACTGAAAGTTCGAATGAATGAGCGCTGCTCAGTTCTATGGACAGAGGACAGAGGAGGGAGGTGAAGAAGCAAGCTGCATTTTGCTGCAATCTTCTTCACTGGTATTGCGGTCGTTCATCGTCTGTCATTCATGGATTCATCAAGAATGATTTTGGACGACCACTATACACATTCTGAGCTTGTAGCGGGCGAGAATCATCTGATGTGTGTACATCACATGTCAAGTGATTTTCCAGTAGAACTAAATTGTTGGGTGTTGGGTTTTAAATTCACAGACCACAATTTTTGGACAGACTGGTACCTAGGAGACCGGAACGAGGTAAGTTGCAGTTCAAACCCCAAACAACCATATTACTAGCTTAAGATAATGCTCATACAGAGCCCCATTGTTCTAATGTGTAGGCATTTTCTGACACCATCCAAAGAATACGGGCTGATACTAGCATAGCAGAGGGCTGGCAGACTGGCAGGTTTCTCATGGGGTAACCAAACTGTATTACAGCCTATTATAAACCACACTGGTGTTTAAACAGTGTGACTAGAATAAAAGTTAAAATAATATAAGCAATTAACTTTGTTCTTTGTTCGTTTTTTCATAAAAAAGTGGTAATGATTTAAGAGTCCTAAAAAATTGTTTTTAGGTGTTAATAATGTGTAAATGAAAATGTTCAAATTAATATTACTTGAGGCTTTTCTTGTTTTAATAAATTTAGGCAATATTATCACATGTCTGCAGTTAACAATACCCCTTAAAGTAAACTTGGATTCTGTATCAAACTGAAAGTAAAAGTATATATAAGAATACACAAAAGAGTGTAAGCTCTTCTGCGCAGGGTCCTCTCCTCTTCCTGTATCATTATTTGTATCTGTCTGTCATTTGCAATCCCCATTTAATGTATAGTGCTGCATTGGAACTATATAAACACCGTTTATAATAATAATATTAATAATATTGTATTGTATTTAAATAAATGTAAGGCTACCATGCTGGTTACCTGGTTTTTGTGCTGAGTGAATGTTTTCAACACTTTTACTGACTCAGAGCTAGCGTCCAGCTCAGCAAAGTCAACGCTCTTGATCTGCATACATTTTCTGGATCAGTGATTTTGGCAACTAGCAAAAAGCATCATCTATTGTTTTCAGTACAGATTTCATTGAAACTGGCTTTACATTGATGAACTACAGTAACATGCTATAAATGAAGCATTTTACTATGCACTTTATTACTGCAATGCACAATACCAGAGTACACATGGCAGAATGTTGTGGTGCCATTATTTGGACTGACATTCTAAAGCACAGTGCAGTAGGTTCAGAGTGACCCACAGTGTGCCATGTGTTGTAGTGAACTTTATTTTAAAAAGTTACAGCTTTGTCCCAAGTTCTCCATGCCTCCAAGGTTTCTCCTGGTAGCTTCTGAAAAAAAGAGACCTCTGTAATGACCAGATCATTTTGTAAAGGACCATCCTGCAAAACAAATATCATATGCCTAATAATTAGGCGTACAGATTTAACCAAATATTTTTATTTACAGAATTACTGGCCATGTTTTACCATAAATGAAATTTTAGCCTTTACTTCCCAAAAAAAGCTCTACATGCAAAACTGGGTACTGGTCTTTGAAGCATCTATGAAGCTGGAAGATTGATATGTCCTGTTAGGATGATATAGTGTCCCATCACATATTACTTGTATTTATATAGCGCCACATATTAGGCAGCACTTTACAAAGTTCAAAGTCATTTCAGTAACTGTCCCTTAAAGCAGTGTTTTTCAACCGCTGTTCCGCGGCACACTAGTGTGCCTTGAGAGATCTTCGGGTGTACCGTGGGAAATTATCCAATTTCAGTTAATTGGTCCCAAAATGATTTATTTACTGCAAAAAATTTGTCTTCATTTGTCTATACCAGTGATGTATAGTGATAGGCAGAACCAAAAAAAACTCTTCCACTAGATGGCAGCAGGTAGCTAATTTACGTGTCTGACTTTTTGGTGGTGTTCCGTGGGATTTTTCTAATTGTAAAATATGTGCCGCGACTAAGAAAGGTTGGAAAACACTGCCTTAAAGGGGCTCACAATCGAATGTCCCTACCACAATCATATCACAATAATATCCTATTATTATTAATATTGTCTCTAGTTTCATCCTTAAATGTTTTTGAGGCTGTGAACAATAGAACAAAATATGTAATATATATTGCAGACCTGCGCAAATGTTCTAAAGTTGGGAAAAGAATATAGATACAATGTAATTTCTTCTATGACCCCAAATACTCCAATAAACTAGTCTATCAGGATTAGCTAATTCCTTTGTCTCTGACAGCTATAGCTAGATCACAGAAGAACTCTATACATCCATTTACACTGCAGAAACCCAAAAACTTCAAGAATATCTTGACATATGGAAAATGATTAGCAATATTAAAATACAAAAAAGATGCCCTTAAAGGGGTGATGAGATCTATTTGCATAAACTTCTTACATTAAAACATTAGGAGACTTCCTGTCGTGCCTTTGTTTACAAGTTACAGAAATGAGGAGTTAGTTCTGTGTATCAGGCGCACTTACTGAGGTATGAAGGGGCCCCAGGAACAGAGGAGACAAAGTGGGTTGTGGGACAGTTAGCTATGCCAGCAGAGCTAGGTAAGTTATGGCTGATGCGCTTGTTAGTGTTTGTGTTTATGTGGGTGTTTGTTGTCATTGGGTCTGATTTAATAAAGCTCTCCAATGCTGGAGAGGATACACTTTTGACAGTGAAGCTGGGTGATCCAGAAAATCTAGAATGGATTTGTTTTTAGTCCTGGATCACATTTTTTACATACATACCAAGTATTTCGTTGGCACACATGCTGCAACATATTTGATATATACATACCTGAAGCAGGATATTTTTACCCCCCTACAATACTATGTGCAACTTGACAATGCCCACCTTTTGATGTGGCATGCTCTATGGGTATTTAGATTTATATCTAAATATGCATTCTGTAATAAATGAAAAGCAAAATGTATATATTTTGTTATGCAACACAAACTAGGATAGTCTCTGTTTTGTACTTTAAAAAATATTTAAACAAAAAAGTTGCAGATCCCATTTTTGTTGGTTTTGGTGTCCTATTTAAAACTGACAGGGCTTCTTATATGCAGCTTATTTATGAAACAAAAAGTAAAGCTGTAAAAATGGAAATGACTGGTTTCATGGTACAGGAATATATCTGTTTTTATGTCAGTGCTGTACTTAACATATATTTTAACATATAACTGTTTTACAATCTTCATATAGTATTTGTTAGGTGTTCATCAGCACCTCTTTATAATTGTCCTTGTTTCTGCCATACATGTGTAGGCTGCAGATATCAGTAAGCTGAAAAATGATGACAGCAAACCCGTTCATGTTGTAAAACACATCTAAAATATCATTCACACAACACCAAAGCTTATTATTTGACCTTGCAGAATAGAGCTCTATGTCTTAATAAACAGACTTGTCAAAGTTAAACATTAAAATATGATTATTAAAAAAAAGTTTTAGAAAAATTTTAAAAGTCCATTATTTAAAAACAAAAAAGTATTTAGAAATGTTTTAAAAGTCCATTATTTTAAAAAAAAAGTATTTAGAAACGTTTTAGGTCCAGCAGATTTACATAGAGTCTTATGTAAGACAATTTCTTTAGATTTCCTTTTATAGGTAATAACCAATGATACCACAATACACAGTAACCAAATACAAATTTGTGACCTGTTCACTGCTGCCATATATTAAAAACATATTGTGCAAGCCATAGTTGAAGTAGAAAGTCATCAATAAAAGCTGATCAGTGCATACAAATGGGATCCCGCTTAGCACATATTTCTTAGCAGATCTGTTTCCCTTTCTTCATTGCTAAGATTTTTCTGAGACAGTTGTGACATTATGACATGCAAGCCTTTCTCACTGCTCTAAAGGTCTGGTATTTGCAGGTATTCATTTCATTCTGGCTTGGCTCTCTGCCTGCTTCTCAAAGTTGTCAAGCAGCCGGGAGCAAGACAAAGGCCGCCTCGTTGTGTATGAGAAAGAGCCTGTGAGAGCACTGATTAAAAACAAATCTAATTTTCTCATTATTCTCCAAGTTCTTAGGTTACTTATAGTCTCCCTGCACTTTCCTCCCAGCCTCCAGAGATTCTCCCTTGGTTCTGTATTTCCATATTCGCACTGCCATCAAGCTTTTGTCTCAGATGCCATTCTCCCACACCTCCTCTCTTTATGTAACCAGAAGAGAAGCAGAGTGTATTTTTTTCTTTTCTATGAGAACCAACAAAAGAGACGAACAATAGTATTTGTATTATGAAGTCAAAGTATGTAAGGAATTCCAAAGGTGTGCTAATACGATGTGAATGGGGAATGCGGCTTTTCATGGAAAACAAATGCAGAAGCAGAACATTAAAGTTTACACTTAGAATAATTCTGGCATTCCATTCGTGACTGTAAGAAAAATGCCGTGCTTGTGTCTACATATTACTGGAACACGTACTTATAGACCATTGTTCAAGGAAGAAAACGCTCAACCACAGTTTGCTTCATTTAAGAGGAGTTAGCACCTGATACAGTTCATCATGTTACATTAGCAGGTCCTTTTCCAATAGGTTTATTTAGAAGAAACACTGGTTACGTTATACAACATCCAGGCTACTAATCTTTATAAGAGTCTACACAGAACATTGGCAGGTAAAGTTTATCTACAGCCAATATTTTTTGGTTTTGGAGTCAACAAACAACACAAATGTCTGTTAAGTTTGTTACAGTTTCTCCCAGGTTTTTATTCCATGTAGTAGGTTGTAAGGGGTTGAGGTTGTCAACAAAACAAGAAGGCACAGACAATTCTGATTTTTTCCCATGTATGTTTACCTGTGTCCTTATTGAGGGTATTATCTGTCCTGGACAGAAGTGAAAATACAACTATCTAATAAAAGCACATACAGCAATAAAAATAAAGCTTTGTCCAAATATAATATAACGATTTGTCTGCAGTTGGGCTTTACAAAATACATAATAGAGCAATGATGACATGCACCATACATTGAACTGTAAAATGTATTCATCACTTTATATAAACAGTGTTTGTTCATCTATAGCAGGGCAAAATAATAGGAAAGGGATAAATCTTTGTTTGGGTTTTTACTGCTATTTGGTTGTGCTGTCAATTCTTGTTGAGATTTTCCTTCAGTTCCTGTTCTGCTGAACAAGAACAGGAAGGAGTCAGTAACCAGTGATGCAGCAAAAAAGAAAGCGGGAACACATGAGCACAAAAAGTCGAAGGAAAACATGAGGTCATTATGATCACAGGAGGCTCTTGGGATCACATGAAGGTCGCAGGAATCACATGAATCACATAAGGCTTACAGGGACACTCGAGGTCATAGAGATCCCAGAAAACCCTTGGGGTCACATTGAGATCTCAAGAGGCACAAAAACAGGGCTACTCTGTTACATAAGGTCACAGGAACCACAGGGTCACAGTTGAAATGTCCTAATTGTTCATGGCTGGTCCAAAGCCTTTGCTTAGAGAAGATCTTGCTCATTGCTGAAACAGCCATATGTCTTTCTCATCCATCTCAGCTTAAATACAAAAAAAAAAAAAACAGAATGAAGGGCTAGTGCTCAAACATGCCTGTAGGTACCCTGCGGTTGTTTTTCCCCATTACTGATTTACACTGCCTTGTTATGTACTGTGACTTTGTGTGGAGGTAGTCACATTGGTAGATACAACTTTCTTTTGTCACAGTTATCTTCCAGGTAACTGATGATTGAATGATTGTCAGGGGAATATTCAAGATTGTTGGAGAAGAAGCATGGAAATGCATGCACTGCAGGTTCTCAGATACAAATTATACTCCAGCAAGCAGCACAGTAGTGGTCACAGGAGTCACCTTACACACTAGGAAGTGCACTGATAGAAATATAAGAACAAAGGTAAAGGATTTACTTGTTTAACCAATTTCTAGACATTTCTAGATGTTACCTATAACAGAGCAAGACTTTTTAGAATTTTTTGACTTCCACTTACAAAATCTAAATCCTTGTGTGTGCCAGTCCCCGCTGCTCCTATCTGCTTATCTATGTGCCCTCTATTGCTGGCACCCTCAGTACTGTCATATGTGCACCCAAGTGATATATCTACCAAGAAAAGTTCGAAGAAGAAGCTTTTAGCTAGGGCTAGCACAGACAGGGATTCAATATATTCAGAAGTATTTGATTTATACTAAACGAAGTATATAGTATTCTGAAAATATATAATATTACTACTGCTGCAAGAGATTTCAATTAAAAAGTGACAGGCCTTTTTATTATCTCATAGAGTTCCATCCCCACCCTTCATCTTCTTTTTTTTAGTTAAGAGATTGCTATTTTTCAGCTCGATTACCACTTTTATAATAAATGGCCCCAAATGGTCCCAATTGTCATTAGCCTGCTCATTATTTTATAGATCATTGGATAGAATTGGCCAATTTATGACCCTGTTTGCACTTTACAAAGTGGAGAAGAATTAATTTATGAAATGCATGGAGCATCTGACTTCTATATTACAGTTATTATGGTTCCTCTGTTCTACACTTTTAGAAACCTGACCGCAGGGAGCAGATTTTTTATTAACTGCATTTTCAATAAATAGGCCTTATTATAAGATTGTGATGATGAGTACGGTCCGTAGCATCCGCACATTTCTACCATCCAGCACTCCTTTTCTTCATTACAGATGCCCAGCAAATGGAGCCCAGGTGAAAAGTTTGTTCACAGACCCCTACTACATTAAGTGTCACAATTAGTTCCAATTACCTGATTTTTACCCCCTACTCCAGTTATGAGGTTGTACACAAACATTTTGATTTCAGAAGTTGGGCTTTAACAAATTTAATCAGAATGAAAGTCAAGCAAATATCAATAAAAGTGGTGGAAGTATAAGGTTCAAGTTATAGAAATACCAATAGCAAAAGATGACATTGCTGAACAAAAAGGCAGAGAAAAAAGAAAATAAACCTAAACACAGCAAATAATCAATGTACATAGTAATGTAATTAGTAGAGTAATTGAGTATTTTGCAAATGTATTCTTCCTTGTGAAGCCAACACAACACTTAAAGTCCAGGTGTAGCAATGCATCAAGCATAATAAAAAAAAGACTGATGCAGCAGGTAGGAGTGAAATACTGGGCTCCACATTCACCATGCTGTACATACTTCAGTGCCATCTCTGTCAATGCAACCACACAGGAGCAAAGAACAATCTCTCCAGTGGGTAAACTAATTAGTAGGTACACACATCATAATTATTAATTTAGCTAAAATAAACAAGTAATGATGTACTCAGCATACAGAGCATTGGCATAAAGTTCAGTAGAGTACTACCTCAATATAGTATTGACAAGCTATAAGCTACAGCAGTTAAACCTCACCCCTGCAACATTTTCCTAATCCACTGTCATGCAAGTGCAGCAAGTACAGCCTATACAATGGAGAGAATTTAGGAGAATTTTAGTGAAGCCATTTTGCCAACCCATTAAAGAACGTTGCATTAGCTGGACTTATCTGGCATGAATCACATGTATTTGTGCAACTTTAGGTGGGCTAATTACTACTGAATCATTCATGTTTTATAGTTCATATACTTGGTCTGGTATAGTCCCACTGGTTTAAAGACTGTGTTCCAGGCAGAAATTTGTTTTACATGGCACTTCTGTAAAAAATAATCTAATAACCTATTATGGCAAAGGAAAGCTCGGCGGAAATTGTATTGGTAGAGAAGATGTCAAATACATTTCTGTAAGGTTAAATACCTGTACTATCTGTACAACTAATATTATTATTTCAATTAGCTGCTGATGTGTTAAATGGAGTTATGAACTATTCAGAGTTTTAGTTGAAGAAATACAAATGTAACAACTGAATTGATAGATTGTGTCATTCAGATTAGTTACGGTATATATGAATGAAGCAAATGCAGAAGATCTTAGTGTATGAGACAGGAGTGTGCAAACAAGGGCTTATTCACCTATGGGAGGGTTAGGACAAACAGGAAGGTTCATATGGGGGAGGCATTCTGGTGGGTTATTTTTTTTTTTTTGTCAAGAGCTGCATGTCAGTAGTACCTTGAACATTTGAGAGCCACACCAATAAAATTTTCCCATGCCAACTTTGGTTACATTTAAAGGCAAACTATTAGAAGTTGAAAAGTTAAACATGTTGGTGATAGGTCCACTTTAGGTTAGAAAAAAATGTGTGCAGACTGGTTCATTACAGAAGAAGGGACAGGTGGTGTCTCTTCTTCAATAAAAAAAATCTTACCTACAGGATCACAATTTTTTAAATGCACTCACCTGTCCTTGCCCCCCTGCAGGTGCTGTCATCTACACCCGGTCATCTTCTGAGTTTTGTATCTTTAGATGAAGGGCCAGACTGGAATGATGTAACAGCATACTCACCTCAGCACACTTTACAGAAAGAATTGCAATTAGGCAGGCAAGTTTCGCTTATTGCAGAAGGGACATCATGAACCTGGGACATATTGAACCTGTCTGCTCACAATTTTTAGAATTTAGGTATAGGTCTGCTTATCAATCTTTCTATTAAGAATAGATAATACTGGAGCTGGGTAGGTAGGAAACTGTTTCCTTTCCCCTTTTCAGGTATGCAGACAGCAATATTTGCCTATTGTGAACATGCATTTCTGTCCTTAAATTTAAAGGATTATATAATAATTGGATATGATCATTTGTAGGTAATATTCCAGTGACAATACAGAGATAATTTTATCAGTAGGAAGCATTCTATGATCCTACAAAATTCCTGTTCCGACACATAAAAGAATACATTTGGGTACATGACTATCAGTACCTGTGTTCCAAGCTGTGGAAAGCAATATGTTTTAAGCCCAGGATCGCCATCTAGTGGTTACATCCCATATTAATATTATAATTGAAAGAAGTAAAAGACATATAGCACTTTATTATTCCAGTGCTGTGCTTGCTAGGATTCAGTTTCCAAATTATTCCACATCAGAACTCCCATAAACATTCCCACACCTGCACATTAAATATCAAATTGCAATAAAATAAAAGTCAATACAAAGAAAAATTTATTGATATAAGCAGTAATAATGGAAAAACAGTCATGGTGTCCTAAACATCATTAAGATTCAGAAAACTAAATATAAAATGTTTTATGTAAATACAAATAATTTTATCTACAATCCTATAAGGAAAATAATGAAAAAAATAAAGATATCATTTAAATGTAATACAGGTAACAAATGCAAGGTGCCAAGTAACAATGATACATGAAGGGAAATACTTAGCTGACCCAAGATAAAAAAAAAAACAAAAAAAAAAACATGCCATGTTCTCCAAACCTTGGAGAAGCGATGCTCCCATTTTACCCTGCTTCCAGATGTAGCTTGGCTTTTTGATTTTTGAGACTGCAATTTTAAAATGTATTTTGCATTGATCTTAGCAATATCTACTACTGACAATGTTTATGGGAGTTCTGGTATGTCTGGTATGAATAAATAATTAATTCTACTTTTTAAAACTAGCAGTTCTAAGTCATTGAAGATGTTCTAATTCTGCAATATTTATATTACTTTGCAAATGAGGTAGATTTGTACGAAATCTGACAAATAGGAAATATAACCTAGTCATAATAATGCATTAATTGACCAACCTTTATACTCTCATTATAATATCATGGAGAACAATACTGATTGTGTTTCCTTCTGTTCAAAACTGTCTAAGCTAAAATCTGCATTCTTCAGTTCAAACTTGATCTAGCAGCTGGTAAACTTATGCATTTATTCAATATCAATGTATCTTGCCCTTTGTAATATTTTTTGTTTACCAAAGATAAATGATTCCATTGCTATAAACTTTGGATAGAGGAAATAAGAAAATAAACAACTAAATAAATAACTTTAAAATCTTGTTTTAGCTGATTTCTAACAGATTTTAGTAAATCTATGCAACTTTGCACATTTGAAGATTAATTTTTTTACAATACTTAAAAAAGTGGATAAGGATGTTTTAAAACTTATTAAAAAAATGCAAACATTTTCTGGCACCTTTTTACTTTAATGTTACAGTGAATAGGCATTAAGATCCTTTCCATCATAGTTAGTCGTGATCGGTCTGATGACTAGAATTTGTAGTTTTCCCCTAGAAAAATCCCAGCTTTGAAGTAGAAGACACGACACAAGAAAAATTTATTAGAACAGTTTATTGTTCATTGTCAATGCTTTCCATGATATACTGCAGTTAATACATTAAGCATTAAGCATCACCTTCTTGATACTCAATCCAGAACTTAAGTGGCACATCCTAAGCAGAACAACAATTTCCGAAAAAAAAAACAAAAACCAAAAAAAAAACAACCTGTACACTTTAGATAAATAGAACTCTGGAAAGACCAACTGAAAGAACTGTGACAATTGGTACAAAATAGTAATGCTATGAACAGCGCTGTACACGGTATGTAGGTGAACAACAAAACTAAATGGAGACTTGCTTAATGATACAGTTAGAACTCTTAATTGCCCAGCACAAATAATGTAATGATAGTCCTCATTGAGGGCATCAATAACAAAAAATAAAAATACTGACAACTGTATTTACGTGCAGGTGACTACAATCTGTTTTTGCCTTGTAAGTGAACAACGTATTTTTATAATGAGAATAGGAAAAAATAAAAGCAATTTGAATTAAAATATTGTAATATTGCCCCATCCCTATAAACCAAATTGTACTTGTCTATAAAAATCAAAAAATGCTTATGAGCATCTGTAAAATTGACCAAACTTTCATACTGAGCAGCTGGTTGCACGTTCTGTGATATGCTTCATTGACTGAGGAATTTACAGGGAAGTTGTAAATTGAACATAAAACCATCGCACTACAGTAGTGTTAAGTGTTTCCACACCTGTGATTGGAGTGAAGCATAGCTTTGCTGGGATGCAGGTCATGTAGGAAGGCCTACATTGGTGTGAACAGAGGCTGTCATGCTTACACAATGTGACCAACAGAACAATACACTTTGGCACACAGAGACAACTCTGTATAGTTTGTGTGGTTCACTTTTTTAGGTTTGGATGCATTTTGTGGGCAGTGAAACCACCAGAGGCCTGGTCATCAAGCAACTGTAATGAAACGCATACATGCCCATATGACACAACATTAGCATAAGCTAATCAAAGGTTCTGTGGGTCACAATTTGTAAACGTAATACCACTGTCATTTTAACAATACCCCTCTTATCTATCTACATAAGTTTTGTGTTCAATGGCATATTATGTAATAACAAATAATGAAACACAATAGTTTAAAATGACATTGGTGCACAGTGTTTCATCTGATGTCATAAATATAACATGATATATGCACAATTGCATATAATATTTATAGTAAAAGTCAGGCCTGTGACTAGAGACTTAACAATAGGCTCTGACATAACTTTACCCAGGAGGGTCATCAGTAAAGTAGATCACATATTCCTACAGCTACTGGGTTTGTGTTCGGAGTGCACTGTTTCATATATACGCTTCCAATGGGTGAGACATTCCTTAAGAAATGGTATATGGAGGTTGTGGATACACTATGTAATAATGATAATAGAAGATGCTTATAAACATTTGCAATAAATAGAAAAGAAAATTATTAATAATAAATTTTAACCACTTAAGGACCAGCTCAGTTTCTGTTTCTTTACATTACCCAGCTTCAACAGATATTTGATATTTTAGGCCATATATCCATATTAATTTGTAAGAATAATTTTCATGCAGAGCTAAAAAAATGCTAAAAAATATATGTTTCCTTTGATAAGCATACCTAATGAAAAATAATGGAAAAGGGAAAAATGCAATATTTTGCAATTTACTTCCCAACTTACTTATGTAGCTTAAATAATGTTATACCCCCAAATTTTCCTGCAATAAAAGGAATGTATGAGTATTGAGAATTTTATATTACAGTTCAGGCGTACACAAAAATAAATCAATGTATATACTTCTGAAAGCTTATCACTAAATATAATCTTACTGCTTGACAAAAATAGAATACATATTGCAACCCTGAGTTTTGTGGACTTTTGTTTTTAAATGAACAAAAAAATAAAATAAAATAAATAGGCTGAGCCTGTTTGTGGAGCAGTAATGGAAAGAAAGGGTTGATTTGAGAGACTGGGGCAGATATAGGGGGTGCAGCCAACAGCAGTCCACAAAGGGGCTCACTGGTAGCCATGTCTGCCACTGAAGTCATAGAATAACCAGCAGCAGTTAGTATAGTTTTTTTTGTAATGCTGAAGTTGTTTTATTAATTTTCCAACTTTACCAGCTACCCATCCAATCGCACTGCAGCTTTGGTTCTTAAAGAACCAGTATCTGTATATTTGACATTCATTCTTTATGGAGTTCCCTGGCTAAAGAAAGCAGTAAACGCATCACAACCTTATGGCCAGTGTGAACATAGCCCAAGACAGATGCCATGACACATTGAATGGTAACTAGATTTTTATGACTGGTTATGCGTGTGAATATAAACGTTGGAATATGTTTCTCGCAGTGAGTGAAGAAGCTGACTAGATAAGCCGCAAAACATTTTCAACATTAGAGATCAAGTCCAATAAAACTGCTACTAACAAGGGCTGATTTGATAAAAAAAAATGTTTTTCTTTTTCTTTGGGTATTGCTGCTCCACATCCAGTCTTGTCAAATGTTCTGTCTCCTCTGCTGAGAAACAGAGAATAGGTGGGTGTAAAATTAAGGGGTGTAACACAATGACAAACTCTATCTGCCATTTGATGCTGCGATCAAGGATAAATATTGATCTCGGATACATACCGGTAGTACAGCAGGAGTGTGAATGTATTCATACTCTACAGCCATCCATCACAGATCATAATGACTGCCAAAGGTCCTTAAATGGTTAGTATTAAAATACAGGTTTTTATTACATGGACATATATTTTGTAATGTTTAGTGCCATTTTACAATGTCATATAGCCATAATATAGATGGATAACATGTAGTAAAACATTAATACAATCTTGGAAATTCTTATACATTTTTTACGAATATAATTTTGTAAATTTGTTCAGCCTGCAGAGAATCATACAATTCAATAGTCAAAATTGCCTGGATTCCTACACTGCACATGTCCTTAAGATCAGACCTGATGAGACCTGTCTACGAATCTCATACAAAAGGAAAATCAAACACCGATAGTTCACTGGAGTGATTTACTAAGTGATCTTGTGACTCGAGTTGTTTCCACATACATTTTTCAAGTTTGTAAAGATTTTGCACCCAACTAATTTAAAGGTTTGTAGTATAAATACATCTAGTAAACATACTAGGCCAACACTGGGTGTATTTGCTGGTTTGTACAATAAATGTATATATATTTAACGACAATTCAATTGGCAAAAATACAACATTAATACAGTACACCTTTTTTCAAAATACAAATAACCAATATTTTATTACATTGCTTAGTATGTAACCTATTGTTCAGATTTTTGAAAGCTAAAATTTATAGTTGTGCTCCCCCGTATGTTAATAGGTATTTGTGCATTGTAATTAATGAAGTTGAAATCCTTTCTATCCAAGTGTGAGGTCCAGAGCATCCCAGCAAGCCAAGGTAACATCAAGCTGGGCTATAGTATTGCTTTTAAATCTGAATGTCTCATTGTCTCTCATGAATGCAAATATGTTAGCATAATGTTTGTATAAAACCATTTTCTTGCTAATGTGTTATAATATGTATACACAAGTATATAGACCAAAGGTTTGAGCTTTGGCTTTTGTAATGTTTCAGGGTTCATGGCAGCGAAAAAGTAAATATTCTGCAGTGACCTCTACAGCAAACTTTTTTTGTATACATACATTATCTGTTCTTCATATTCAACCATCAGCTTTGCAAAAACACATACAACAATGCCAACACAACTGTCTATAAATTAAGATGAATGTACATAATAATTCACAGCATTCACAAAACCCCTTTTGGAAGTATTTTTTTTAAATATATAGTAGTAAACATAGAGGAAACTCAGCAGTACATTTAAACAGGGCGATATTTTTCTGACCTAGGTCAAAATGCTTTACAATGCAATTCATGCAAGTTTCCGGCTTAGATGAGCAGTAACACTTTTTAAACATGTAATTGTTGCTTTAACTTCATGCGTAAAAGTACCAGGCAACTAAAGTATCAACAACAGCACTTGTGAAGGACAGGGCTGCATTTACAAAACAGAGCCTAGTTGCCTTAAATCATATCCCATCAGCTAAGTTCACCAACAAATGTAAACACATGTTGTTTAGCTCTGCTTCAATTCAGAAGTCTTGTGACATCACTTTCATTCTTTGTCTACAATTATTTTGGCCTTTGATTCTGCACTGTAATACCAATATCAATTTTCATCTTATTGGAGAAAACTACGAGAGATATCATGATGGTGATATATGGTAAATAAATACTTTAGGGTTATAAACAATACACCATCCTTTAAAAAGAATGCACTCCGGCCAATTTAATGTGTGAATTTGTGTTGCATTTGGAGTGCCCAGATAGTAGTGGTAAGGCATGCTTTTCAGTAACTACTTTAATGTCAAAGGAATATTTTTGCAGATCATCTTGCCTAGGTGAGGAGGGCTGGCAGGAAAGCGGACTGTACATGTGCATGGAGGGTCGCCGATAGCTTTTGCTACTAGGTCAAATTCTTAGTATGTAAAAGGCAATTATTTCCTTTTTGAAAAAGCAAGCTATAAAAAGAGCAAAATTATCTATAAATGAAGAGCGGAATAGGAAAGCAATATCAAAAATGCAGTTTTAACATTTCGGATTATTTAATAAAGCAAATACAAGGCTTAATAGTAACATGCGAAATCTACATATTCAAGACAACAAATCAGATTTCAATTCGCTGTAGTTCCTTTAGTATAGGTTGTTAATGGTCACTTAATATGAATTACTCATAAGCTATTTTTGCACTTTGCCCTAATAAATATTGCTGATTTTGTCCTTTATATATGGCACCAAATGCACAATTGCCTTTTGCATGTGGGAGCATAAGTATAAACATGGCATACTAAAGAAATTGTATGTGCGGCTCTGGGAGATTTATCTGGAATAGGACAGCCAACAGCCACAACAAATTGATATTTGAATAAATCCTATTAGGCCTATGAAAGACACATGGCATGTAAACTTAAAATGTTGCAATGACATTTTTGTGTATCTGGACATCATTTCTCCAGACTCAGAGTGAAATTTTGATTCTTCAACTGCCCTACTACATGGAAACCCATCTATGCCCAATTTTATAGAGCTAAAAATAGTAGGTTTCACTCAATGAGTTTTGTAACATATGATACAACAATCATGTTTTCTAGGAAATAATTTTATTTGGCCCAGCTTCTATGCACATTTAAAGGAATTCTATAACAATCTAGTGTTTCTTTTCCACAACATCACAGAATGTACTCCATTGTAATTACAAGACTGAGGCAAAACACATTTCCCTTGTGGTCCCAGCACTTTTTTCATTGTAAACATTTATTACTGGAAACACACAGTAAGAAAAATAATAAAAAAATAACACAATAACAGTTGGGCATGTTAAGACTACTGTGAACTGTATCCTTGTGGAAGAAAGGTTGCCACGACAAGTACATTTTTTCCTGCATTATTTATAAAGGAACTCTAAGACTCTGGTAAAAAGAAATACAACCTTGGTAGGAGAAAGGCATATTAACAAAAAAAAAAAAAAAAAAAAGAAAAAAAAAAACGGAAATGACCATGGAATGTAATGGGATTTAAACCACTGCGCTTGTACCGATGATCTGGAGAAAGCAGCATTTAAAAGCAGTGGTACAAATTGAAATGTGGTTAATGTCAGACATCTTAGTGGGGTAGCGGGACTAGGATGTCAACATAGTTGATGGGAAAGAAGCCCGACTGGCCATGAAGCATTCCTTCATACCAATTTTCATCAATCTGGTTAGTGAGAGTAATGATGTCACCCTCTTTGAAGCCAAGTTCTCCTTCGTTTTCTGGATCAAAGTCATAGAGAGCCCGACAACATGGCTGATCCATGGCAGCACCTGCACCAGACAAGCAATCAGAAGTTATTTATTAACATAGCAGGTCTAATAAAAATGATGTGGGGAGGTCACAGGTTTAACATATATTTTATAAAGCATTTCTAATGTTTACATAATTTAACTAGGGTTCAAACTGGGCATATTCCACACTTTACGGAGGTCTTGTAAACTATTCTCTTTTATATCTCAGTTACCTATATACTTTAGTATAAACCACCATTTTTGACCTGATAAGGACAAATAAAACCTATGATATTATGTAATTTGTACAACAAACTTATCATCCAAGACATTGGGCCTGATTTATTAAAGCTCTCCGAGGCTGGAGAGGATACACTTTCAGTGTTCAGTTTCAATTTCAGTGAAGCTGGGTGATCAAGCATCCAACTGGAATGGATTTCTTCAAAGTCATTTGGTATTTGCTAGCAAATGTTTTAAATCCGAGACCAGATCAATTAAAGGTTTGCTGGATCACCCAGCTTGACTAATGAAAGTGTATCCTCTTCAGCTTTGGAGAGCTTAAAAAAAAATGCTTATTATAAGAGTTTTTTACACTCTTTCTATGAGGACACACTACCATCCACTGGTGATCAACAATAATGCATAAAAGATCATTTAAAAGCAAAAGACTCATCACAACCAACTTAAAAGTACAGAATACTGTAAAAAAAGAAAAGAAAAAAGCTAATGTGATTTTCATTTTTTTTTATTTTTTTTTTCAAAATAACACAGCATAATTGTATTTTTTTGGTATTTCTGTATATTACTGTTTTGAATATTAGCAGTGACACATATTCTACCCTAGGTTTTTACTCAAATCAATATAGTTTACCTGTTTATTCAGGCAAAAGTAGGTACCTTGATTTATATTTGGATCTGTTTATATTTGAATATAAATTGTAACCCATTTAGGTTTAAAATATTAAACTATAAACTCATGGTGATTGTTGCTTTTTAAAGGTCTTGATTTAGTAAAAGATGCTTGTAGAGACGCACCTAAATGAAACTTTTTCCAGGGAAATTCAAAAGTAATGTGTGCCAGAAAAAGAGGTGTAGTGTAGTCTTCCAAATGTTAGTAAGACTGTATTGCAGCCTGCATCCTAATAACCTTCCTAGAGGTAACCCCGAGTGTGACTCGGGGTAGAAAAAAGTTGCTAAAAGCGGTAACCCTGAGTCACACTCGGGGTAGGTAATCCTATGAGGGGTAATAGTAAATAGGGCCTTACCTGATCCGCCGGCGTCCCAAGTCGTCCATCGCCGCGATCTCGGTCTTCTTCTCTCTTCTTCTGGCCGGCTTCTGCATCCGATGAGTCACTGGGGAGTTCCCGGTGACGTCGGAGCGTGTGTACGTTGCCGGCGGAGCGGGAAATTTAAAATCCATCTATATTGCATTTAATGCAAAATAACTGTATTAAATGCAATACATTGGATTTATATGTGTAAACGCAGTACATTGTTTTCAAGAACATTTATTTTACAGTATTTATAATAGTATGAGTATAATATGTATTTAAAAAAATATTTTTTTTTTTTTATGTATAGTTTTTTTAATTTATTCAATGTATTATTTTTACATGATTTTGTGTTTCAAACTTTATTATACTCATACTAATATATTATACTGTAAAATAAATTTTCATGAAAAACAATGTACCGCTTTTAGACATATAAAACCGAAAAGAAATGAACCGCTAGGGAGGTTAAACCTATATATGTGTATATAGTACAATCTTTTATTTTTATGTATATCTGTTTGTTACTTTTAACCTACTGAGCGGTAACCCCGAGTGTGACTCGGGGTAGAAAAGAGATGCTGATCGCGGTAGCTAAAACAATGTAAAACAATAGTAAATAGAGCCTTACCTAAACCACCGGCGTCCTCCTTCACGATTCCCGTCTTCTTGCTTCCTCCGGCCGGGGTCCTCTGCATCCAATGAGTTACCGGGAGTTCCCAGTGACGTCGGTATGCGCAGCTGTTGCGTCGGGGGCGCGGCAGGAATTTCAAATCTATTTGTATTGCATTCAATACAAAATAACTATATTGAGTGCAATACAGTGGATTTATATGTAAAAGCAGTACATTGTCTGTCATGAATTTTTTTTTTTACAGTATAATATAATAGTATGAGTATATTTATTTAATGTATTATTTTGACATGATTTTGTGTTTCAAACTTAGATATACTCATACTAATATGTTTTACTGTAAAATAAATTTTCATGAAAAACAATGTACTGCTTTTAGACATAAATCCGGACAGAAATGAAACGTCCAGGAGGTTAATCTTGTTCTTTTTCTATCATGGAAGCGTGTGTTTACTAAACTGTGGCTTTTACGAATGCAGACCTAATATAGGACACAGCGATAGAGGGAAAAAAATTAACCACCCCTCCCTCTTTACGGTAAAAAAATGTTATTGGATTGGGTTGAACCAATTGAAATTATGCAATTATTTATTAAGGCCAATGTTGAATTCACCTGTGTGTGAAAGAATCTAAACAAAGCACATCATGAGAATCAAGCAGGTGTTAAATCATATACAAAATACAGTTTAGAAAAAGCACCAATCTAGGCTAATAATAAATGTATCAGATTTACATCGATTGGCACTAATAAATCCAATATTTTGCCAAAACAATGACTTGAAAAGACCTTTCATCGAAGATCAGTAATGGGGTAAGAAGGGCAGGGTTAGAATTGCCAGAGAGGCTAAAGGCACCTCTACAGACATCCACAGTGCACATGCGGAATTGTTCAATGGGCTAACTATAACCAGGAGGCTTTACAAAACTCAGCTTGATGAGAACAAAGCCATTGGCAAACAAAAGCCATATCAAATCCTGTTAGGAGATTGTTAAAAGGAATGTCAAAGGCACAGCAAACATAGAAAATAGTTCCCTGCTCTAATAAACCAAACTTAAGCTGCCTGATCTTTCTGCACATTCAATGTAACAATGCTCACCACAATGAAAGCCCAGTCTCCTTGCTTGCTATGAGCAAAAACTGCAGTTTACGTCTCATATTCTTTATCCAGCTGTCATTATGTGTACCTACCAGATGGTTTTGGAGTAGTTGCAAGAGAGATTCCTCCATTGTGTTGAGAGTTTTCAGGGGCCAATGCAAGTTCCAAACTCATTCGAGGTTTAGGCTGATACTCTCGTCTTGGTTGGTTTGAAGCATCTCTGATTCTGCCAAATGTAAAGTATGTAGGGTATGTTCATTAATATTTGATATCAAATGGAAAAAGTTTCAATGGTGAAAAAAGTACACCTGCAGAAATGGAAAGAGTTATCTTTTCTAAACGTGTTTAAACAGCCAAGCATTAGATCTTTACTCAAACACTAATCTGTATTGCAGAGAATGTAACCTCTTCATTTACCACCACTTAAAAACCATGAAAGTATAATGAAGTGTTCCAGATCATTAGAATACCTCCTTGGGTATATGCAGGAGGAAATAGTTTTAATAAACCTTGGATATTTAGGATCTGGTATCACTATTGATCTATGTTATGTTAACAAGACAAATTAAAAGCGTTTCATAAGGCCCTTAGAAAAAAGGTTGCAGATAAGCATGTAAAATAATCTACAGGAAAAATCTTCCGCTGTCCTAGAACATTGGAGCAAGACTACAGTTCAATATATGGGCAAACATATGGGTAAAGACCAAGATCTGAAAGAAAAACAGCTCCTGAACTTACTGATCTTCTACAGAGTGCTCTGTAGGGGCATCTGTAGGAGATGTAAAAATAACACTTCTGTCTGTGGAAGGAAATTGATATCATTTGTGATATTACAGCCTCCCTCCTTTTTACAGAGGCTTGGATAGTGTGGGTGAAGCTTTGTCCCACCTCTCATTGCAGAAATAAATCACAGCTTTAGTGACCTAATGGTGGCTGATTACAACCAATAGATCACTATTAGAAGTAATTTGTTGCTGCAAAACTGAAACATACAAAAATGAATTAATAAAAATAAATATGTGAAAAAAAATTATTATTATAAAATCTTCCTTTGCTGTATGCATTCCCAGGCGGGACAAAGTTTGTATGGGCCTATAAATCAAGCTCATATGGGGTGGGGTAAATAATCATTGTGCTGATAAATATTACAGAAAAAAATGCTTCACTGTTAATAATAAATTTAAAAAACAGGGACAAAAATATATGTATCCAAATATGTTACCAAATGAAAGTCCATGCAACATGGCTGCTAAAATAGTAAAAATGAAATGATAGAAAACAAAAAATCTATTTACAAATGTACATACTTTTTATTTATTCTATTTGTATTAGTCTTGTTTTATTATATGTATATAATTGCTGTCTGGAATTATTGCTTTTCAAAATCATTGTGAACACGGACAGACCGAGTAAAACAAATACTTCATACCACCTATAAATTGTTACAAATTCATATCTGTTACTGCACTATACCACAGAATTTGCAAACACATTGCATTTTTAAAGCTCCACTAAACTATTAGTAACACAATTTAATCTCTGAGCTGCTGTAATACTTGAATAAACTTTTTTATGTAATTATATTTATTCTTAGAAGACTGAGTAATATGCTAAGCTACAAAAAAATACTTTAAAATTTAGGATCATTGGGAATTGGTAAAAACTAACTGATCATTTTGTATGAAATTGATTTATGTTCCATCAATCCTGCTAATCAGAGAAAACCAATACAAATGTAAAGGAATGGATTATTAAAATCCTGTTTAACTTTTTTTTTTTTTTGTTAACACAAATGTAGTATTTTTGCTGCTAATGCAGTTATGGCAGAACAGCTGTCCTCCCCCCCTACGCACACACTCCTACACACATATGTACTGTAGACTCTCGGAGAAAAGATGGCTCAAAGTCAAAATAGTATGATGATGCTAAAATGAGGAATAAATGAACAGCGGGACACAATGAAGACATACTAATCGAAAAGAGAGATTATAGGGGTTGTACACCTTAGGCAATAATGAGCACTTGCTGAGTTAGACTTTCCTTGCAGATATTGCAGGGAAGAACAGGCTACATACTTGAAACAGAATAACAGATGTTCCGTTCTCCCCCTGAGCCTTAACGTTTATTTAAGCCCACAAAAATAAATATTTTTAATATAGTGCAGTCTACCTTTTTCAGCCTTTTTTTTAGCATGTAAGGTTTACATACTCTTTCCAGTCACCATTTGCATCTTTGGATAATGGCTCTCTTTAAACTATAATGTAACAGAACTCAATGATACAGAGCCAGGTTAAGGACCTTTTGGCCAAAATCCTTTCCAAGTCCTCAGCACAATGATCTGATCTGATCTGCACAACTACAGCACCCAACTGCTCAAAGATTATAGAGTCAATTGAACTACTCAGGATGAGATTTGCATATATTTATATTTCCATAAAAGTTTAGAATTTTAGGAAGGCTGAATGCGCGCCTTTACAATAACATTGACAAAACAATATTTACCTCAGTTCCAGTTTTGAAGTGACTTGCTGTAAGATTTGCGATGCTTGCTTGTGATATTCCAGTTGTGCTTGTACAAGAGCAGAAAGCTGACTGACTTGTTCGATCTGAGATAATAGCATAAAAAGAAAATGATTGACTGGTCCAGCTATATCTAAATATTGTAATTATTTTTTCACAGGTCATGTTATCCCGTAAAATATTTTAGTTATTTATATGCCATAAAATATCTAATAATTGGAATTGCAATAACCTAACATGTAATATGCTTAACTGGAATACAGTGGTGTTAACCTTTGAGTGTCTAACTTAAAAAGAATAGTAGGGATTTTGTCCAGGTTACAGTACAACTTTCCTTTTTACTTTGGCTGTTTCTACATGGCAGACAGTCAAGGGAAATATCCTCAATAGACACAGATAAAAAAACAAACGATTATAGGGTTTTATCTATGCCATAGCCTAATTAAACACAAAAAATACAAGTGTTTTTTAAAAATACATGTTTTCTATGTCAGGTAAACTGACAAGTTCAAGAGTCAATGCAATAAAAAGTGCAGAGTTGATGTATGTTATACTGGAGTTTGAAAAAGACTTTGAGGCTTGAACCTTTTGATTTGCACATAAATAAAGTAGGCTTCCTTGCTAACAATAACGGAGTTTACCAGTGTCATATATTTGTTAAAGAAAAAACTGTGTCAATGGTCAATGGCCTGAGTACAGTTGTCATAAAGGAAAGTCGCATGCTCATGCCTAACCTTCCCCCCCCCCGATTAGAGCAAAAGAACAAAAATAGTAGTAAGGGAGTGCAGATAAGCAAGTATACTATAGCTGGTGGTGAGCTGTCAGAAAGAGCACATGGCCAAATCTCTTTAAAAAGAAATTTATGAATTTGAAATTGAGTACATATTTGTTGATCATTTTGAATAGTTTACAGAAAGTCATTTTAGTACTATTTTTGTGTGCTTGGTTATTCCATATTTTTATTAATGTAATTGAATGCTGAAATAACAAAAAAATTATTCTAGTTTTTCAAATCAGAATTGTGAAACAGGGTTTCTGTCTTGTTTGCAAAAAATCTGATTATTCAGTATCCCAGTACTAAATAGCATCAACTGGCAAAAAAAGATTTATGGGAATTTTAGTTTTTCCTTACATCCATCTCCAAAAGATTAAACATGCTTGATTCTGCAATTTCTTTGGACTCATCAAATTTCTCAAGTGCCTGACGAATCTCGTCATCTGTGATTTTGCCTTGTCGTTTCTTCTTGTAATCAAAGTCCAGACGCCTGCCCTCCAGTTTCTTTAAGTGGTGCTGGAAAAAAAATATTACTATAACTATGCTTTTCTTGAACATATAAACCTAAAGTATTTGAAAACCCTGACAGTGAATGTCTCTTATTTGCTCTCCTTTGGTCTGTTAAAAATTACCACTGAAAGTGATTTGTTATATTTATTCAGAAATGCAAAAAAAAAATTACTGTAATAAAATTCTTGGTGGAGAATCTTCCAGGTCTATGCATTTAAATGGCAGTAATTGATTCTTCACTTGGAATGTGAAAGTTAGATTTGCAAAATTATAAAGACTAAAAAAAAATGTTTTATTCTTCCAAAACCATCAGACTAGAAGTGTACTAAGAAAATAAAGCACTAAGTGGAATTAAATATAATGAAAACAGATATTTAGGAATATAAAGTATGAAGACACATTCAAAGCAAAAATCCTTATTCTACAGTCATCATATTACTCTCTGCAATCTGTAAAAGATTATTTGATACTGTTTTGGGGCTACGGTATCCTTCCTGTGTCAGGGTGACACAAGTAAGATTCCTACTTTTGTCCACATATTTTAGGGCCAAGAATTTCTGCATAACTTTGTACTACTACATCTACTGCTACATTCTAAAACTCCTCATTATTACTGTTCATCTCCAATTAAAGAACTGCGTGCAGATATAAAAAAGGCAAAAATTAAGACAGTTCTATAATCATTTAACACCACATGTTTTCAAAATGAAAGCAGTGTAGATACCAACATTTGACCTGGTGTTCACCTTTTTCAGTTCATGTACTTTAGAGCAGTAAAAACTGTTTCAAAGTAAAACTAAACTCAAGAAACAAAAAGTGACCAAGAAGAAGTGGTTTTCGGTAGGAGAGATATACAAAGTATCTTTTGCCAAAAAAAACAATTTTTTTCCTTGCTCCTTTTGGCTTTTTGTTCTTTGTCTACACTGCACAGCACTTTCACCATGCAGCGTAGAGCCTGACTATAGTCTGAAGAGGATTGCAATGAACCTGGCGGAGCCCACAGCGAAGGTGGCAGCTTTGGAAGATGCAGCAGTGACAGGTTCCTAGACCTGTCATCACTGTACTGTGCCTAGAAAAAGGGAAGTGTGTGCCATAACCAACAAGTACACAGTGACATACATGACAAATATGTCAGAAACCAAGCCAAGTGACTTTAGTTCACTTTAAGGTGATTAGTTGATTGACAGTCTAGTAACAGGCTGGGTGGGTCCAGGAAAATCAGATCTCAGAGTAATGTGGTTAAATCAGAGATCTCCAAACCCCAGGCTGCGCTGAACTGGGCTGCATCAGTCCTCGTGGGCTCCAATCTTTGCTATGACAAGAAGCATCTGCCTCCTCTCTCCTGTTGTGAATTTGTACAGGCTTTCTGAAATAGATTGTGGAGTGTAACCACAAATTGTGCATGGGTACCATGCCTGCAATCAGGAAAGGATCAGGTTCAGAAATGTAAATTATAATGTTGCCCCTGGCCATAGGAACTTGCCTCTTATTTGATTGGCGGTTAAAATATGCTGTATACATTTGAATTTTTTTTGCTTCTGTATATATAAGAATCAGGTAGTTGGGTGTCATAAAATTACTATATCATGTTATGTGCTATTTAACTTCTTGGATTACAAAACGCAATTTATGAGGTGTTGGTCTGTATTTAGGTTTTCATTTTCAGCAGGGTATTGTCTTTTTTGAAATACCAACTTGATTATCCCTGCTGTATATCACTCATGAGAGATCTCTGTATATTATCTATACTATGCTTTTAAAAGCACACTGAATCTTGAAAGGCTGTCGTTTTAATCTACACAGTTGATAAAAGGCATCATTTAACTGCACATTTTCTATGTAAACTGTTATAAAAGGACACTGACATGATGACAGAGCTCTGCTGTCTTCATAACTACAACTGAATGGCTGGAGTCAGTTATTATTAGCTGTTAAAAACTGCTGACCCATGTGGGGTAAGAAATTCAATTTGTCACCTTTTACTTGTTGCCACAGGTTGAATTACATCCAGCTGCAAAATATAGAATGAATCCAAAATTGCCTGTCACATCTTTCCCCATGACAAGGTTCCGATAACGTTTATTTAAAGAAAAAGAAAAAGCATATAAAGCAGCTGCGTTGTATAATAAATATTTTACACCTGGTTGTAAAATTGTTTTTACATTTTTTACCTGTATTTCCTTTAAATCTTTGTCATGTAGATTTTGTAGTGGATCGACGAAATTCTGCTTCACCTCAATGTCTAAGGAATCTTTGATATCAGAAAGCTCTCTCATAGCTTCTCCAACATCAACAAGGGCTGGACCTGCAAAAGAACAAAAAATAAAAGTTTCTGAAATAGTGGATATGACAGTCAGGTATTTCTGTAAATTTTTGCTAGCAAAGCAGTTTTAGAAGCTGCAAATTGGCTAAAACCCTGCTATGAATTTGACTCTCAAGCAAATAATAAATAAGGTGACAAAATATTGATACAGTTATTTAACAAAGAAGGACTGTACTCTGGTGCAAACCACGACATCTTGGCAGGACTAATAGGATATAAATACAGTGTTATCAGCACTCTCCTTTTTATAAGTTGGACTATTGTAAAGTATTGTAAAGTTTGACAAAAAAAAAAAAAAAAAAAGGAGTTAAAGAAAAGGAAGCCCATTAGCTTCCTGTTATCAAAGTCTCACAACTAAGAAATGTTGTTCTCCACCACCATGCAAAAGTCATGCACAAAGTCATCCAAGTCCATTTTACCCAAGACTGATGGAATATGCCATCCACAAAACTTTGACAACAGTTCCAAATACAGCAGCCTTTTCTGACAAATGCCAGAGTTGCCATTTTCCATTTCAACAGCAGAAAAAAAAAACAGACACAAAGAATTGAAAAATAGATGCGCTTACTTACAAGGTCCTTATAATTAAACATATCGATGGTGAAACACATCAAGATTTTACTGTGGATGTTTCACTGACTGAAAAATAAACCTCCAATTGAGAAGTGAGCACTCTACATCTGCATCCTTCCCTTAGGTGGTATGGTGGCTCAGTAGCTAATCTTTTCTTGTTATAGATCCCCAGGTTTAAATCTTGTCCAGGACACTATCTACAAAGAGATTGCATGTTCTCCCAAAAAACAGACTGGCAGAATGGTCTTTCCCAAAATTGAATATGTGAGCCTTAGAATTTGTTAATGACTTGTGATTATTTCTATTTAATAGTATGTCATGACTTGGAAAGGTCTGGGAGCTAAGGTGGTTTCAAGGCTGAATTTGTAAGCTGGTTGCACTTGCTACAACAGCATTAAAATTCACATAGCCTCAAAGTTATTCATTATGTCCTAAACTGAGATATTCACTGCTGTATTTGTTTAAAATGTAAATAAAATATTCAACACCCCAGATATTCAAATGACAAGGGCCATAACAATTTACACAACTGAAATACAAAAATTATCTTACCAAAATTTGATTCATCTCCAATCTCTCTGCCATACTTTAACATGGCTTCTGCTAACAAGGCTTCAGCTTGAGGATACCCAGGCCCCTTTTCTTGTCCACGGATCTTTGACATTGTGTTGATCATATTGAGTTTTGCTCGAGAAGCTAAACATCAAGTAACAAACATTAGGATTGTAATCACTGTTTAAATCAAGATATACTTTAAAATGTATTTTAAAGATTCACTGCATCCCACACATTTGTTAATTGCTAGGTATATTAATTCAAATATCTTGCAACAATATTACCTGGATTAGGCTGAAGGTATTCTATTGATTTTGCCATTATTTCCATGACTGCTCTACTGGTCACGTCAACTTTCTAAAAAAGAAGAAGTGAATGATAAAGACTTTTTTGTTATGTCTGTTTCAAGTACAACCAAAAAGATTCTTAATGACAATATAAACAAGTATTAAATATGGTTCACAAAACTTATAGTAAAAAAATAAAAAAAAAAACACATAAGTAAACGAAACTGACTTTATTTACCTTTCCTGAATAAATTAAATTCTCCTATATTTGTGTCTCACACACTTCCCCACCAAGGCACTGCAGATCAGAGTTAGAGTTTTCAGTAACAGAGATGGTAGTGCCAAATTCAGCTAAACAGTGTGCAGGACTAGGTGAGGCCAGGTGCTGGTTAACAATCTATAGCAGTGTTTTTCAACTAGGATTCCTCCAGAGGTTGCTAGTGGTTCCTTAAGCAATGAACAATGTGTGCCTCTCAGTTCAGTTTGTGACACAAATGATCTTTCTGGCTTTCTGTAAGGTCTTTCCACTGGCCAGCAATGTAAGAAGCATTCTTCCTACTAATCACCATGCTACAATACTATGAGCTGTGGATATAATAAAGTATAGAAGGGGTTCCCTAAAGAGCAGAAAACTATTATTTTAAGGGGTCCCCTATGTTAAAAAACAAGTAGAGAGACACTGATTTACAGGCTTAAGAATCAGATATTACAATCTCCTTTGCAAAAGGTCACTATGGTACAAAAGGTTAACTTTGTTGAGTAGCATGGTTGCCACATTATCATAGAAAGCTATGGGGCGGACTGGTATTTGTGAGATTTGCAGGGGCATGAATAGATAAAATGCAACTATGTTTGCAATTATATCTAAGTATTATTTTCATCAAGTTGAAATCAAACCTTCAAAAATAGTCACATTGGCTGGAACTGAATCACCACAAATATATTAGAAACTAAATTTTTATACTATATGTGTTTTTTACATTTATAAATAAACTATAAAAGGGCAGTATTTATGAGTCATGGACAATTTTTATTTTACAGCTTTAGGTTTATTTGTTTTCCAAAAATGTATTTATTCACCTTTTTGTTTTACTTTATTTCTCTATACACAAATAAACATTTATTGTGTGATAAAAGAGTTCCAGGAAAACCTTGAGTTATTTAAGGATTGTATTCTACTTTTTGGCTGTTTGTTGGTTTTCCTTTATCTCTGTTATCAGAATAGGGCAGGAAGGAAAGGAATGTGCCGCTGTACCGGCTCAGTCACTCATTAAAATGTTGTTTTCCTAACCATAATAAAGAAAGCAAAACTATTTATGTTCCATTAAAAAATAAAAACTTCACCATTCTCTGGCCACATAGTTCCATATTTACTAATGGACCCAAACTTGTGAATATCAGGTCAGAAGACCTGAAGATCAGATATCTTTAGGAACCACCTAGAAATGTTAATTGCACTTTGGCTGTACTCTGAAAAATGTACCTTTTGCCTAGAATTCGTCCAAAAAATAGTGCAGCCCTTTAGCTGTATATATTTATATAATGATCTATATGTATTATCATCGAAGGCATTGGACTGGATTTATTAAACCTGTACAAGGCTAGAGAAGATATACTTTTATCAGCAAACATGGGTGATCCAGCAAACCTGGAAAGGATCTGGTTCAGGATTGAAAACATTTGCTAAGAAATAGCTATTGGCTTTTAGGAAATACATTCCAGGTTTGCTGGTTCACTGATGAAAGTGCATGCTCTCCAGCCTACAATACTTGTAATGTGAGAATATTAGGCACTGTTAGTCTCCTGAGATCTGGAGATGTCATTTCTGTGCTGCTCACTGTTCTTGCTGGAGAGGAAGTTGCAGTAATAATTTCCTGCTGCTTCTTGAATATTCATAGAAACCCCAGTCAGTGGAGGGGGTTCAAGGCTTGATGAGTTAGCAATGGGGGTAAGGGTCAGCTGCTGGGGCTTTTAGGTAATACAAGTGACTAATCCTTTGCCCTCTGCTCAGTTCTGTTTCTTTATAAATCACTACTGCATGCCATTTGTAACACAAGTGTAAATCCCTTTCCAGCAATATCCTTCACACAAACACACACAAAACCTTTTATACTATACAACCTTGTTTCTTTGACTTGAACATTTTTAAAATTCACCAGCCTAAATGTTAGTTTTAATTGACCTTAATTTCATTTTAATTAAAAAGTTTGATTGGTTATATAAGTATCTAAGTATATGGGAAGTATATGGAATATGGGAAACCATATAACCAAAGAGCCCATAATGTTTCAAAATAAATTAAAAGAGAACCACCTTTGTGTTGGTACTTTCATCAACTTCATGCTATTACCATATATACTTCATGTTTGAAAAATAATGAGTTTAAAGATTGAGTTTGTGCAATTATTTCTTTATTAAATTGGAATCTACAATTCATGGTATATATTAAGGAATGGTATGCTTGTAACACATTTTATTATTCACATTCAAGATGTAAAAGAAAGCCAGCAGTAGTGGTAATGATATAGTACAGGGCAGAAATACAATGTCTGTGGCTGCTAACTATTACATATAAAGCACAGACACATTCTTGCGATGCACCTGCACTGACACTGCCTTGGAGGATCACAGCTCTCATACAAGATACATATAGCGAATGATTGCAAAGGCGCTCTATAGCTTGGGTAATTATATTTCTCGCTTATGAAAAATAAAGAATAACACATCTAAGGAAATCTGAAAGCAAACTGTTAAAATCACAATTCCCCACATCTCCTCTCGGCTAGCCGTTTGTGATATCCTTTGCACTTCATAATTAAGTCACATATTATATCGCTAACTCAGTCCTTTGTGGTTTAATTTTTATATTTAAAACTAAAAAAGCTGCAATTTTCTTTTGTGTCATTCTTTTAGAAGAGCAGAAAGAGTGTCTGCCAATCACAAGAAAATGAAGAAAATAGCTACCGCTGCATTGCTGTCTGACACCATGTACGCAGCAGAGACTTTATTAGTTACCAGTCATAAAGGTACCTATATATAAAGGCTGACATTAGCCATGTTAGTTAGAGAGAGGAATGGAGGAAGAAAGGCAAGGAGTAAGTAATTGCCTGTGTCTATAGTTGTATATACAGCTATATAGGCATCTATGATTCACCAAATGACAACCTATTGGTGACATTCTATATCACAAGTTGTGTTTAACAAACTGTTCACATCAAACATAACAAAGTTACATTTTGCTCAACACAAACATTGTAGCATATACATTTTCCACACTAAAACAATAACAGGCTAAAACTGAGCTTTTTAGCTTGCACAGTATCACATATAAAATATTCTAAAAGGGGACCTGAACTCATAAAGTTACAGTCTGCCATCTTTGAGAAAATATCAGAAAATGCTACCTTTTCTCTTTAATTCCTCATGAAAAAAATAGCAGTCCTGTACACAAAGCTTTATAGCTGTACATCTGCATTTGAGATTATAAATGTTGCTGCTGTCTCTGATTGTCTTGTGAGAACTGGCGTTAGATTTATGGACATAACTATTATGCTGCCTACTGTTCTCCGTGTTGAAGAAAAAGTAATATATGGATCCTTCCATTTTTTTAATAACTTGTCCTGTGAATCTGTGCTGTCTATACCTCTCCTAATGCTACTTGATTATTCAGAAAAAAACCCATCCGAGAAATTGCTACAATATTAGGAATGGCAAAATCTACAGTTTGGTACATCATGAGAAATAAACAAAGCACTGGTGAACTCAGCAACGCCAAAAGACCTGGACGTCCACAGAAGACAACAATGGTGGATGATTGCAGAATCATTTCTATGGTGAAGAGAAACCCCTTCACAACAGCCAACAAAGTGCACAACACTCTCCAGGAGTTAGACGTATCGATATCCAAGTCTACCATAAAGAGAAGACTGCATGAAAGTAAATACAGAGGGTACACTGCAAGGTGCAAGCCACTCATAAGCCTCAAGAATAGAAAGGCTAGATTGGACTTTGCTCAAAAAAATCTAAAAAAGCCAGCACAGTTCTGGAAAAACATTCTTTGGACAGATGAAACCAAAATCAACCTTTACCAGAATGATGGCAAAAAAAAGTATGGGGAAGGCGTGGAACAGCTCATGATCCAAAGCATAGCACATCATCTGTAAAACATGGCGGAGGCAGTGTGATGGCTTGGGCGTGCATGGCTGCCAGTGGCACTGGGACACTAGTGTTTATCCATGATGTGATTGTGAATTGATTGGGAGGCGTTTCATAATACAGATGGACAATGACCCAAAACATACAGCCAAAGCAACCCAGGAGTTTTTTTTAAGCAAAGAAGTGGAATATTCTTGAATGGCCAAGTCAATCACCTGATCTGAAACCGATTGAGCATGCATTTCACTTGTTGAAGACTAAACTTCATACAGAAAGGCCCACAAACAAACAGCAACTGAAAGCCGCTGCAGTAAAGGCCTGGCAGAGCATTACAAAGGAGGAAACCCAGCATCTGGTGATGTCCATGAGTTCAAGACTACAGGCTGTCATTGCCAGCAAAAGTAAATGAACATTTTATGTCCAATAACTTTTGAGCCCCCGAAATAAAGTAATTGTGTTATAAAAAAGGCTTTAGTTCCTCACATTTTTATGCAATCTTTTTGTTCAACCCACCGAATTAAAGCTGAAAGTTTGCTGTACAACTGCATCTGAGTTGTTTCATTTAAAATTAATTGTGGTAATGTACAGAACCAAAATAAGAAAAAAGTTGTCTCTGTCCAAATATTTATGGACCTAACTGTATATTGCACCTAAAATGGAGGAAGAGATTACAAGGAATTAATATATATCCTTTAAAATTGATAGAAAAAAATTATTACTCAACTTACTCTTTCCATTTCTTTAAAGTCATCGTCGAGCTTGGTGCCTTCGGCCCCTCCAACCTTCTCACTCACTTTCTGTAATGAAATTGGACAGACGATCAGTATAATAGATCCAACACCGTGAATAACTGCATTTAATAAAGAGGCTACTTAGAAAACATGGCTAATAACTCAATAAAATAGATAATATGTCAGCAAGTACAATCACATTCACTCATCTCCCATGGCAGAACTGTTGAATAACAGGAAACCTTAAATAAAAGAAAATACCGCTGTGTGTTTATTGATTGTAGGATTTGTCTTTAAAGTTTATGACAGAAAATAGAGGCTTAAATTCCATTGCTGGAACGTATAGGTATATCTGAAGGACATTTCTAAAAAATGAATACATTCTAAGATTAGAAGAAACATATTGATCCTTATCATCGCTAAGTAACAATGACTGCAGTAAGTTAAAAAAGGACCTCATAAAAGGTTTCTCTAATATATTGTAGATTACAGACAGCACATAAAGCAGACCTATCACTTAATGATAATGTAAGATGACATTGCTGACCCGCTTCTATATAATACATCTTGTCTGGTTGCTGTTCTGATCCTCTGCTTTTATTACCTTCTGATCTATACCCCCCAGTGAGTACACAGCTCAGGTGTTCAGCTCACTGCCAAACAACTTGTCACACAGTTATCAACATGATGGTTTTATATGTATGACTGAGACAACTGACACCAAAAGATCAACTTTACTTCCAGGCAGTTAGCATTCTTTACGATGAGTTCAGCAATGGCAGCTATCATCTTATCTCAGTAGTAGGTCTGCTTTAAACCATGTTCCATGACATTTATGTCACCACAACCTAGGTCATGGGTTGCCAACTGCACGTATACTTGTTTGCATTCACATGAGCACCACCTGTGTCAGTAGGTGTCCTGCATCACATCACAGATTTCACAACTGCGAAAATTCATTGAATCATTAAACCAACTTATGCGTCCCTATGAAGCACCTTGGATTTGTTCAATGGGCTGTACAGAAGGTGTTATTATCATTCTATGCCCAGATTGGGCCCCATCCTTTTACCAGACTCCCAAGGGGGCTAGAAGTCGGTGAACATGTGTCATGAACAGTACCTGATATTACAAATTATAAATATTATAAATGAACAGCTGGGGTTTAAGTGGCACAAAGAAGAGCCTACAGGGGTCAAGATCAAAACTAGAATCCAGTATTCTGTTTTATACGGAGACAGGCCAAGTTTGATACAACAAAAACTTACAAGTCCAGGAGAAGGTTATATAAGCTTAATTAGTCTTTTCATTTGTAGTAGTAGCTTGTAACCAGTTATCACAGAAAAGAAGTGCAGGAGTCAGAGATCTGGTTACCTTCACATTCAGAACAAACAGATTCAGTTTGATATCAGATTAGGATGCTATGAAGATCATTCAGAATTCATTGGCAGGTGCAAGTTGACCTCCTTCTGACCTGCATATGACCTGTTTTAAACAGTTTTTGTCTCTTCATAGACTTCTGAATGAATGTAAAAAGCCATTTGATACAGTTCGTTATACTCACCTTCACAGTAGTGCTCAAACCAACTATTCTTTTCTAGTTGCCACTGCAATTGTAGGATATTATACTTTTAAAGCAGTATAAGGTCCCATGTATATAACCATTTATTTTTTTACCAAACTTTATAAAACCCACTTGAAGCAGAAAAAAGGAGGCTAACTGCAGTTTAAATTAATGAAATACGAATGACTTTAGGAATATATTAAACAGATATCCGGATGGCATAAGAGACAAGCCCAAAGCCTGCTGACACTGGCCATACTATTTGTAGCTACAACAAAATAAATCAATTGGGAACATCACAAACTAAAAAAAAAAAAAAAAAAGGTTAAACTTTTATTAACAATATTCTTTAACTCTAATACTTTAATAGAATTATTTACATTAAAAAAATTTCCAATTCAGTGACCAGCTTATCAAAACTCACAAATGAAATGTAATAATTTGGAGGCTGCATTGGCTTTTAAGGCACGAGACTTTATTCTTCCCTGGAAAGCCTGCAAATAACACATAACAACCCAGTCCCTGGGTGGCTAGCTTCACTGTTGTGTTGAGATTACCACATTCAGGTGAAGGTACCAAATATGTGTACCTTCATCCATCTTTATTACATAGAGGTAGGGGGAGTAGTATTTTATACAAGAAATTTAAGCATATTTGTACTTTTTCTTTTTAGCTCAAATTAAGTGGCAAGGACACTGCGTTTCTGGCAAGGTCAACGAGAACTTTCTCTACTTGATAAAAAATGTTAAAGCTGGGATAGCCTAGAAGCGTGGGGTTGTTTATTTTTGTAAAAATTATGTTAGGACTCGCAAGATACAACATAATATACTTGTATTCTTGTCTCCAGTTGGAAATGCCTCGTCTCCACACAGTCACTATATGTTCAGAGTATTATAAATAATGATAGCACCATTACCATCTCAGGTATGCAAATACAACCTGACGAAGTCAAACAATACAGAACTTCTTCACTTACAACGTCCACGTATGTCACAGCAAATTATCAAAAGCATTTTTGAGTTTTGTGTTATATATTACTATCATGTTTCACCAGAGGGAGCTATTCTTCACTATTTAAAAAAAAAAAAAAAAAAAAATATATATATATATATATAAAATGTATTTAAATAATTTATAAGACCTCAAAGGCGTACAAAATGACTACTTATAGTCACTTTCTAGTTGTAGATTTAAATGTTTGGTAGATTTGTAGACTTGAATGGTAAAGTAAATGTAAAGTGGATTTGTTAAATCCAAAACTGAAAAAATTATAAAACTACAATACATCTTCAAACAAATATGCAGGAAAAGAAAATCTGATAATGCTTGTTTACAGATGTGCATAAACATATTTTTTTATCACAATCATATATATATATATATTTTTTTTTTAAGATTTATAAAAGTAGAAAATCTCAATCCCAAAAATTAGATTTAGCACAAATGGAATTTAAACTCTGGATAACCTTAATAAAATACTGACAATTATAAAAGCATGGTCAGTGCACCTTTAACCAAGGTCACATTTTTAGATCCTTTTATCAAATGTTGTGAGTTTGACTCATGTACAGATTTATTATTTAATACTATGATCTGAGTTTAGAAAAGATGATTATATATATATATATATATATATATATATATATATATATATATATATATATATAATGATATGATTCTTCCTGTTTAATATCTGCAAATCACACTACAGGCTCTGGCGTTTCCCATCTCATAAATGGCATAAATGTGTGCAATATGCTGAAACTGCATTTTCACTTGCAGCATGTGTCACATACAACTCCCATTTACGGTAGCAGTTTTGCAATTATAGCAATTACAGGGACGATGGCTCTGATTTATTTACACTTTTATCAGTGAAGCTGAGTAATTGAGCAAACTTGGAATGGATTTCCTAAAATCAAGTTATTTGTTAGCTATTTGTTAGCAAATGTTTTCAATCCTGGGCCATATCTATTCCAGGTTTGTTGGATCACCCAGCTTTGCTGATGAAAGTGTATTCTCTCCAGCCTTGGAGAACTTTATTAAATCAGGGCCATACTGTCATACTTAAACATTGTGTAGAATAATTACTTTTTTGAAAAACACATCAATTCTTAAATGTGTCCAAATGTAGTACCAGAAGAAAACAAAACCAGGGAGTATCCACTTAATTTAAACATCATGTATTTTGCATTTATATATTACTGGTCTTGTCTTGGGTCTAGTCTGGTAATAAGACATCCATGACAATTCCCAGTATTAGCTACTTACGTAAATATACCTTTAGATATTAGGGTTTTATTTATTTCTGTCAAGTATGATGTTCTTGTATTAACATGTACACCACAACACTCGTAATATGGTAAACCCAATGTACATACAGTATACAGAAACTACATTTCAGCATACCACAACTTACAGATGTGCATGTATTATGCATTGTGTGCTATGTTGTCCAAAAATAGTACCAGTAAGGTGCAATGCAATCCCCAGCTTTTTCCTGGCATGCTAATAATAGAGTTGAATTGTCAAGGTCTATGTAACTGCTGTGGGCAAGTAAAAGTGGCAAGCAAGCAACACAATACCTGAAAGAGGTGCTGGGGCAGATGTCCGAGATTGGGGATGGAGCAAGCTTGGGCCTGTCACTGGTAAAGGATTACACACTAGGGGGAAAACTGTGCCACAATGTGCAAATTAAGCATACATTATGATAAGAGAAAACCCTTGCCGACTTTTACACCGTTTTACACCGTTTTTAAACAAGAGAATGAAAACCAATTACAGCTGCATGGGAAGTGTTCTATAAATGCATCAATTACCATGACAATGATCTGAAGCAGTGGTCGCCAACCTTAAGTGGTCCGTTGGTCCAAAAATCGCATGCGCGGGTAGCCCGGTGTCACTGGAAGGGGAAGAAACTTCTCCCATAGTGACGTCATGATGCCAGAACCAGCACACCGGCCAGAGCCGCAGACCATGTTCCCGTACGGATCGCAGGCTCAGAGCGGTGGGCAGACTATGTCTTTGGACACAACCCACCCACACTCTTTTCACAGGCTCAGACCTGCGATGAGGGAGTGGGTGGGTTGTGTCCAGAGATCACCAGTGGCTACCAGCCAAATCAGCAGTGGCTAACTTTCATGGGCCTAATGGCACCCTTAGCCACACATGTCAATCCTGAATTTATATTTCTGGGGCATAATTCACCCCAAACCTTTAGCAGCCACTCTGCTGCACAGCCCCTTCCCATCTGGGAAATGCTACACTTAATTGGCTCTAGCCAGATGCAGCATTTGTGCTTGTTCTCAATAGCAGGGCCCAACCTAAATTTTGAGAAGTGATATACAAGGCCCTCCCTTCTCCCACTAATCTGTACAATCATCTGAACCCTTTAAAGTGTACACACTTTAAATGAAAGAACAGTGTACAGGATGAACATTTGAAGAAGGAATAGAGCAGCATCACAAAAATGTATAAGGATAGAAAAACGAAAGCAAACGCTGAAATGCCTAGCTGCGCAGAGGTTACATAACATCACATGCACTAATCAGCAAGGCCAGGAGGTGTTATGAACTATCCCATTAACATCAAAATGACAATTGAATAGTTTTTACCATGGATAAATTTGACATTAAAATAAAAAGTATTTTTATGTCCTGTTACAGAGAAGCAAAACACTGTCTAGTTATGAAGCTTTTATGTGTACATTCGTATTTTGAAATAGAAATGTATTTTAAATCTTAGCCTCAAGCAAACCCAGCAATCCATTAAGTTTTTGATATAGTCTGAATATCCTCTAGCTGAAGCACTGCCCAGAGGTTCTGCATAGATATGTGCTTTGGCATGCTCTAATGGACATCCCTATGTAATGCTAGTATTGCTTTTGTTCATGTTACACAAGGGCACATTACATTGATTTGGTATTAAAGCTTACATCCGGCCAAACACTTTTTTAGTTTGGGATAAAGTAGAAATGCCAAACTTTTTTCTTAGGTTTTTATTATTGTATGTTACCATACTGGGAGACATATTTCACAATTTATTTCTCTTTAACACAAGGAAAGTAAAAAAAAAGGAGGCAAAGGTGTCATCAGGACACAAGACAAACAAGAAAAAAAAAATCTCACAAAAGTTCAAACCTTCCCAACACTACTTTAAACGTATCTTTTACTATGTAACCATTATGGAGATTTTTCACAATTTTCCATTATTTGTGACAACCTACAAGAGAGAAAGCTTTCCAACATGCAGTTAAAAGGTATTTATTTGTTTTCATATTGCCTAAAACTACAAACTACAAAGCTTTGGCTGGGAGTTTTAACATTGTGTTCATGGACTGATTTTTGTTATGTAAAAAAAAAGTAATTGATTAGGAATGACAAAATCAATTCCCAATTATTTAACTAATAAAAACTCACCATTTGTCTGGTGAATATAACTTAGTATAGATAACTTTAAAATTATATTTTGAATGACAGCATCAACATTATCCATGCTGTTCCAAAACAACAGTGTGTAAGAATAAGGCAACCTACAGAATCTAATACTAATCACCTCAGGGCTTGTATCGGACAAGAATCTGGCATGTGTACAGTGCTCGTCCGACGTTGTTCATGGATCTGTCCTGGCAAATCCATGAACAAAGAAAAATCATAATACAAGTGAAGGGGAGAAAGCGCAGGGGTGTGCCGCTCTGTTGTTCTACCCCCTCCCTTTCCATAAAGCAATAAACGACAATCATTAAACATGTGTACGTAGCCCAAGACTTGTTCACCAGTATGGTTAGAAGGGGGTTTGGTAGCTGGCAGGTGGTACAGCCGCCCAATAACAATCTATCACTGCCCAAAGCTTATCATTAAAATGAATGAGATTGTTTCAGTGATAAGTAGTGGCAAATGGTCATGTGGTTGCCTTTTCAACGCCTAGCCTGAGCAAACACCTTTACCCCAGTCAGTTGTGAAGCAATACATGTGAACAAGCCCTAAGTGCATTCATTGGTAATATTACATGAATGTCAGAATTGTAATTTTCCTTTATGTCTTTATGGTATTCAGTGATTAGTATCTTGACGCCTATATTTTGTATTTAATATATTTACACACACATATATACTATACATTGGGGGTCTTGAGTAGACCACATGAGTAATATCTGTAGGACTACACACCTAATTTTGGACTTCAGCATAGGAATATGATGGATTATGGTTTCATCTGAGATCAGTATAAAATTAATTTGTACATTTCTGGCAAATTTTGATAAGGAAACCTGTTTCCGTTACACCTATTGACACTGGTCTTTAACATGCCAAAATCAGCTTCCAGTGAGTTTCACCATTGTCATCTTGTAGCTTGCTGACCCCTGCATGCTGAAATTACTTAAATTCTTGCCTCTCTGCCAGTCAAGCCTTTTAGAATTTCTTTGTATTTTGTTCAGATTGGGCTTCCTATTTACTCCAGGATCCTGAACATTGTCTTGCTGAATCCCCAGTCCTTTGTGACTTAATTTTCTTTAAAAATTAGGTCAATATTACTTGCATAAATAGCCACACCTTTGTACATGGTCAATGACTTTTCTACACCTTTTATACCCCAGACTGCCTATAGGTTTACTAGGTTTTTTTGTCTTGCCATTACATACTGGGACATATTTATCAAAGCTCTCCATGACTGGAGAAGATGGACTATGATGGGTGATCCAAGAAACCTGGAATAGATCTAGTCCAGGATTGAAAACATTTGCCAAAAATTAGCAAATGATTATTAAGGAATCCATTACAGGTTTTCTGATTGCCCAGGTTCACCCATGATAGTCTATTTTCTCTAATCTTGGAGAGCTTTGATAAATATTGCCTTTTCACTGTTTCACAATTATTCGTTTTTTTACTGTTTTTTTACCACCAATTTCATACCACTGATTCACAAACAGATTCGCTCCGATTTTTGTGTTGTGTTCCCCAAAGTTTTGGTCATATTTTTCTTATACAAGGTTAGATAATGGGTATGGGATGCAGAGTGCTAAAGTTTTAAGTACTAGAGAGTTTCACTGTTGTTGGTGACTGTACATCCAGGTAAAAGCAACTGTTGGTGTTATTTTAACATAATTGTTTTAGGGCTGCCATGAAATAAATGTGAAGGTGTGAGGCAACACATGCTTTAATTAAAAAAGTTATAGCTTTACTTGTTTGTCTGGAATCTTTAAAATACCCACAGTATTTGTCCGAAAGTAGCTACTGAATGACTTGACTTAAGCCCCTTCTGAAAAAAGGGCAGCACATCCTGATGATATGAGAAATGTTTCTTTATGCTTTGGTGAACAAAAGAAATGGGCACCATAAAATGTTTCCTTTTTCTGAATTTGATTGAGTTTGTAAGGTTTATTTCATTCTGCCTAAGAGAACTCATTAAAATGCCTTTTGTCTGGTTCTGTCAATGACCTTTTAATTTCTTCCGGAGCAATTGATAAAGGGTGCATTTATTCTGGGGAGCATGCTATAAGGTTCCATTATTTTCCAGCTTCTGGTAATGACAGCGAGCAGGATATACAGACAAATGAGCCTTGTGTTCGCAATGAACTTCCCATATTGATATGATCTACATATGCATTCAGTAGGATGAAAGCTCTACATAAAATTATTCTCATTGTATATCATTACTGGAATTGAATCTAGTCATGCAGATATTTCTTTTTTTATTATATTTATATTTTGTATTATATTAGAATTTAGAGCCTTGAAAAAAAAGACAAAGTTTGGTCAAAATGTTTTCTTTTAGTTTTCAACAGGTCAGGTAAGTATTACCGTGTGTTTGTTGGGAAGATTCTTCTTTATATCCTGTGTGTGAGACACACATCATTAGGACAGGAAGTGGGGTAAATTGTGCCTGACGTGCAATATAAATATAGGATAGGTCATTGACCAAAAAGTATACTGTAACACAGACATCTATACATCCCTAACCCTTTCCCATTTTATAGCTTTAGAATCTATTCACTTGGAATGGCACCCCAGTGTACAATTGGGAAAGCTTGTTCTTCAGTGTACATCTTGTGGATGGTGGTGTGCAGAGATTAAAAGTCAAGTACACATTTCTGTCTGTATCTTGGCAGCTTTTTCATATTAGGCTGCCCAGTCCCTATCATAATCTTATACATACATATGTAAACATAAAAAAAGAATGTTATTAGTCTTGATGTTAGACCACATCCTTTTCTTGTGTGAGTAACAGGTAAATGGAGCAAGCAAGGGAGTCCAACCCAGATCCCCGTTGAAGAGGTTAAATTTCCTTTTCAGATGCATAGGTTTGCACATCAAGGTAGAACCTAAATGATTAACATCTTTCATGGTAATCTATATTTGTATTGCAATCTTACTCTGCAATAAGCTATTATTAAACCATTCCCAAAGGCAATATGCACCAAGTTTGACCTGCTGTCATCGATTTGATGCCATTTGAAATACTATCACTATGATTTACAAGTTTTTGAAACTTCTGTAAAGCAATAGTGAAAATTTATTCTAAACTTTAATATATTGAAACTAAACTAAACCATTTCTGGAAAATAAATATCTATACTTATTAGATTCATTGGATGTAGATTTCCTAGATGTAACATAGTTTAATGTATGGATATTAGTCTCACCACTATTTATTGAGGGAAGCAACCCAGCAGGAAGTGTTCCCTTCTTGACAACAATCAGTCAATAGGAAGCCCCTATTGTGTACCATAACAAGAGGGTTCAATGGGTGTGAAATTAGGTAGTTGGGAATTTTCTATTTGGCTAGTGGTTGGCAGAGATAGGAACAATTCCAACATTTACCTCAATACCGTGGTACACTCTGTAAACTGAATGCAGAATAGAAGAGAATGCCAGTGTTTAAGATGGTGGCATTGGAGAGAAGAGGAGCTAGGAATGAAGAACATTACTGGACTACATAAAAAACTGCTGTTGTTTATAGAGCTTACTTTTGTTTTAGGAAATGTACAACCTTGGTAAAGAATAAATGTTATGGAAAAGACATGACCATGTTACAATTTTTTTAAAAAATAAACAATAAAAAAAAAAAAAAACATGAAGTTTTTGACATTTAGCATTCTAACACAATTTAGAAAAATATAAACGTTCCTTCAAATTGTCCCATTCCAAAGAACAGCACAGTGTCACAGCTGTCACATATGACAGAGAAACTGCATTTCCCAGTACTGCTCTGGGACCTTCAGACAGTTGTATTTTTTTCTTAATGTAGTTTTGGATTATCATCTGGTCTGTCACCTTCAATTATAATATATCTGTAATGTCCACCCTATGTATACAATATGTTTTAAGCTAAAAGTGTTTATTTTCAATACATGAGGGGAATCCACAATAAAAGGTTTAGTTATAAGATAGTGAATCTGACATTCACTGAAACATTAGACTCCTCCAGGTCTGTGTGTTTCAATGACAGTAATTAATTCTGTATCAGGGAATGTCAGATTCACTGTTTTATTATTGTCATGTTTTTATTCCTTCCCATATCACTGAAATGAACCAACAATGGAGTCAGTAAAGCAGGAACCCCTGATCTGCCAACTCGCATGCAGGTCAGTGAGCCTGACTTATTAAAGCTCTCCAAGACTTGAGAGGATACACTTTCATCAGTGAAGCTGGGGGATCCAGCAATCCTGGAATGGATCTGATCCAGGATTAAAATCATTTGCTAGCAAATAAAAAAATCACTCCAGGAAACCCGGAATGGAGTCATTTGCTAGCAAATGTTTTGAATCCTGGAGGAGATCCATTCCAGGTTTGCTGGATCACCCAGCTTCACTGATGAAAATGTATCCTCTCCAGCCTTGAAGAGCTTTAATAAATCAGGCCCAGTAAGTATTTTAATACTTTAGCCAGAGGATGACTAAGTCAGCCAAGCAAAAGGTGTTTTCAGAAACAGCTCAGCAATGGCAGCTCACCCATATTGTAAGATTAGGTTACTTTTTGTAGGGGGGTGTTGATCGGTTGGATTGGATTTTATTGATTGATCACACTTTTAATCCATTGAGGGAGGCTGGAACTGGGTATGCATTTTAAGCAATTCCCTGCCTTTTTACATGCGCATCCATATTTAACCAATGTGAATGGGCCGATGTGCGCCAGAATTGTTTGGCACCTGGGTTGTACATAATTTCATGACTGAAAGCCTGTAGAGGTTTTATTTTCATAAAACCATCTTTATGAAAGAAATATTTTAATTGTTTACCAGGACTGAACCACTGAACACATTTCATTTTGAAAAGGCCTTACAGGCGAAACATGTCAAGGAGGAGTGGGTAACCTCAGTACGTTTGTATTTCAAGTCAGCACGGACAATAGGCAGCTTGTTGGTGACGGTGTGAATGTGGGGGATTACTGCAAATAGCAAGAGTGAATAATACAGTTTTTTTTTGTTCTCTGGTACTGTGAAATCACTATACTTTACTTTTTTACCCAATGTGAAGTGTTTTTATTTTATGGGGGTACAACATTTATGGATGTTTCAAGGTGACCTCACTGAGGATATTAAATGCAATCACTGGAGCCATAGTGTAAAGATTCACATGTACTAAGAGACCTACTGCTTAATATAGAGGTCATATGTATTCTGAAATTTGTTGGAGGAATTGGTGGAGGATTTCACATTGTGTATTGATTTATAATAAAAGCAAGACAGCAAAATCTACATATATTGAAGGGTTTAGACTTTGATTGATGATGTATATCTGATTATTGGTATACTTATATGTATGGTTTATTTTTTTAACTTTGCATCTTTCATGTTTGGTTTAGGCACATATGCAGAACAAGTAATACATTTTATAAACAACAAGTGCTGTTCAGATTTATCACTATAATGTTGATTCTGACACTGTGAAACCATAACAGTTGCTTTTGTTTATATATAGGAGAGCAGAGATTACTGCTTTTTGATTATAGATAGGATTAGTGAATATTGCTTTGTGATTAAAGATAGCAGCACAGAGATTGATTTGACAACAAAGAATCAGACATTCCCTCATGGGAATCTTCCAGGTTTATGTGTTTCAATGGCAGCAATTGATTCTACACCAGGGAATGTCAGATTCCCTCTTTTATAAATAAAGCCTAATATCTTCTAATAATATTTTCAGATTTAGTTCTTGCATATCTTAAAACATTGGGAAGGACAAATAGAAAAAGCAGAATAAATGTCTTTAAAGGTTTACTTGGTGTGCACGGTATCAACTGGACAGATATTTCCTAAAAGCATTTTTACACATGTAGCAGCTTTCTGTGCTGACCCTAAGCGTATGGATCAGGTATCAATGACCTTTAGTCCAGGGACACTGTTTATTAGCACTGCACAGACCCATCTAGCCATATGTTTTATACACATCACACCTTACAATAAATTATAAAATATTTTACAATATTAGAATAAACAAAAAAAAAACAACACATTGGAATTCATTCAATGCAATGACTCAGTGCATTGGGTCTGATGCTTATAAATACTTAAAGTCCTGAAACACACACTAAATTATTTATCTTAGTAGACTGTAGGAATGTCATTCGCGTAAGAAACAGGAGAATGATAATTTTACTGACAGGTAAAGACACACAGTTTAAAATTAATGTGACTTCAGTCTCATTCCTGAACTGATTAGATTAATAAGTACAAAGTAATTAATGCTATGATAACAAGCATATACAACCTCTGCAAAAAAGCAATATCAATTACCCATCACAATCTGTACAGTGATGAATAAAGTTGTAATAATGTGCACATATAAAACAGATTGTGGGGTAAATATTGTTTATTCACAACCAAGCTTAATGATCCTGAAATAAGATTTAACCGAATCCGGACTAAAAACTGCCACAACTACCCTACTGCTAAGTGGAATGAGGGTTTCGGATAAACTTAATTAAAATGTCCAGTTAAAAAGTTTTTTTTTTTTTTTTAGTTAACAGACATCCTTTTATGCAGTGGTTTCCAACCTTCACAGTCTCCTGTAAAGATTAAGGCTATGTAATAGGGCAACGTGATGATTGGGTCCAACCTCCACTTTGTCTAATCTAGGTAAGTCACCAATCTTTTTATATAATACTAAAAACTAATTAACAAAAAAATTACAGTAGATTGGCTGAAATGTGTTGAACACATTAGAGATAGTTGCATGGCTGATGGATATGGTTTGCTTATCTACAGTGTTGTAATATTACCTATTATGCATAAACTGAAAAAATAAGGATAAAATGTAGTATTTTAAATTAAGACATATTTGAAAATATAATTATTTTCACTTTAAGTACTTGTATAAAATGTATATATACTCTAGCCAGCAGAGGTATTTGTGTATTGCTACAATCTGTTGGGTGCTTAGTTTCAGGAATGTACAAAACATAATAACCGATTGTCACACTGCTACAATGTGTCATCAAACCATCTGCAATCAAATAGGCTGTAATTTTAAACCTAATCGAGATTAGGGAGGCTAAATACCAGACACAGATAAATTATATATTTGGAGCAAGGAATGCAAACGTGATTTTTTTTGTTGCTATACATTTCCTTGTTATTAATATACCAACATAAAGAGAAAGAAGAACATGTGTCTGTATATAATTAAAGGATGGATAGTACAATTTTACCACCTAATGTCATTATTTTAGGATAAACCTGCATATTTCCTAAACTGCCTATAAAAGGTGTAGCT